>NC_067488.1:22161518-22479018 GCF_947179515.1 Apodemus sylvaticus | reverse complement strand
AATGCACAGACACTTGAATAAAATAATCTGTTTTTGCACAGTCCCCTCTGGTTTAGCTTTATAAATTATTGTACCCACTTTTAAAACCATTTACCTGACACCACTGAGCATATGCTAAGCACAAACACTGAGGTTCACCTTTAAACTTCTGGCATCTGTCTGAAAAGGCCTTTTAGAATTGAAGTTTTCATTCTTTCATCTCCTAGTATGAGTGGACTATAAATGCAATTTAAGAATCTCATTCCTTCATTAAAGGCAGATCTACAGAGGATGTTAAATGAAACAGTTTTGATTCTAGAAAGAACTGGATATAAACTAAAATGACTTAATTTGGTGCATTTTGTACTCACATGTTAATAAGCTATGATCAAAATACCAACAAAAGACACTATCTTAGTCCATTTTGTCATTATTATAGATTAACATAGGATTATCTTAAAGAATTTACTTTACATTTACTTTACTTACAATTGTGAAGGCTTACAGTCAAAGAACAAGGTATTAGCATCTGGTTAGGGTGTTCTTAATACATCATACTGTGGGAGAGAATACTGCAAGGACAATGTGTATGAGGCTCCTCATCATGTCTTTCTTGTCCTTTTCATAAATGTCATCATAAATTGATGTTGTTGATGAATGACGTCATTTCCATCTTAAAACAACATTATCCTGTAACTCATAGCTGTTACATTTTAACTAAATGAGTTATTGAAAGAAATATTCTAATTATACTAGATAGAAAAAAATAGGCTATAAACTGGGCATGGTGGTATACGCCTTTAATTCCATCACTTGGGAGAAAAAGGCATGTGGATCTCTTGAGTTTAAGGCCAGCCTTTTCTACATAGTAACTTTCAATGAGTTCCATGGTTACTAAGAAAGAAGCTGTCTCAAAAAAAAAGTTTCAGGAAATATAAATAATTAAGAGGAATCTTCATGATTACCCAGAGGATAGGAAAGGTAAACTCAATCTACTATACAAACTCCCATGATTCATCTGGACTCATTAAATAGGACTCATTTAAATAGGAGTTTATTTTCACTAGTGAGAAACAGGAAGCTCAAGGGTAATATTAAAGACACTATTGGGACTTAAGAAAATTGGAAAGGTTAGAATCTACCAGATATTGAAAAAGAGTGAGAGAGGGAGAGGGAGAGAGAAAGAAGGAGAGAGAGACAAAGACAGAGATAGACAGACAGAGACAGAGACAGAGACAGAGACAGAGTTTAGACCTCTGATGACCTGATGACTGTCTGAAGGTTTGTCAATATATGAACCTGGGCTGGAACCTGAGTCAGGTAAATAGAACCATGGTTGTGTCTAAATTTTAAATCAAACTGCTACTCTGAGGTCATGCAAAGTACTTTGAAGAGTTTACATGCTCATATCATGGTAGATTGAAAGGTATGGCCCTTATAGAATCATGTGTTTGAATGCTTGGCCCATAGAGAGTGACACTAGTAGGAGGTGTGGCCTTGTTGGTGGTAGTATTACTGTGTAGGCAGGCTTTGAAGTCTCCTATGCTCAAGCTACACCAGAGTGGTACATAGTCTCCTTCTACTGCATTTGGATCAAGATGTAGAATTTTCAGCTCCTTCTCCAGCACCATGTCTGCCTGCATGATGCCATGCTCTCTGTCATGAGGATAATGGACTAAGCTGTAATCCAGCCCCAATTAGTAGTATGCCTTCATTAAAAATTCCCATGGTCATGGTGTTTCTTCAAAGCAATAAAACCTCAAGATACATATTAAAAGAAACTTGAGACTCACATATTACTGCTCTAGTCTTCAAATGTTATAGTCTGTCAAAGTCTCAAATTGTTAAATTATTTAAATACTATAGTTGCTAAATTTTTGTCCTGAACCTGTAGTACAGAGTATGGTGGCGAACCATCATTGCTTGTCATTGTCTATTGCCAACTCCAAATCTGCCTTTTGTGTTCAAAATATCTTCTTTCAGGACAAGTTGGATCTTTTACAGAGAACACATCCAAGCTCAGATGAGGAAGTGTTACTTATCTTGGAATCCAGGAAACAATTCCATCATCCTAACTACCATAAAAATGATCTCAAGTACTGACTGCTGGTATTACATGTATTTATTTTTGAACTTTTCCATCTGTTCTTGATTATGAGAAAGCAGCAAGATCTCAAAATAACAAATACCCATATATGAAAATAAATTGACATATTCAATATCCAAGTTATGCTTATACAGTTTTGTTTTTAAGACACTGTCTCACTGGGTAGCCCTGGTTGGCTTAGAACTTTATATAAAACCAAGCTACCACTGACCTCACAGAGACCCACCCCAGCTCTGTATCACCAGTGCTGGGGATGAAGGCTTATGCCACTGTGCCCAGCCAATGTTGTATTTATTTAAAAGCAACATGAAACTCTTTCCTATTAACAGTGTTACCTTACTTGCAGTCTGGTTAGTCCTAGCTGTCAGTTTACAAATTCTGGGGTTTGTAGTAAAGGTAACCTTTCTACCTAATTAGATGTAAGCCACAATTAACACTAACAACTGTCCCTGAAAACATGAAATGTTACAATGTACTGATCTTAAAGGTCAAGAACCTGTGTCTTAACTAGACCACCTCATCTAGTTTCAAATTAGACAGACTAGAATAAATTAAACGCTCTTCCATTTTCATGTAGTGAGACATAAAAATGTCATAGTGTGTCTCTTGAGAATGGCTGCTTGCACTTGGCTCAGGAGACGATATGGTGCCTTTAATTCTTTTATCAATATTACCAAAGCAACAGATGGAAGATCAGGCAGTTAAGGAGAGGTGAACATGTGTTGTACTTATGATACTTTTCTCCCTGATGAAGTTGCTTACTGAAAATCATTTTGCTCTTATCTGCCAGCTAAGGGTAGGAAGCCAAGAAATGACAAAGAAGAAATTAAAGGACTTGGGCAAATTCATGATCTGTTAAAGTGATATGGATAGAGAACAAAATTCACCTCTCCTTTTCTCAGGCCGTTTTCTTGCTTCACATTTTACATTCAGACAGAGAAGTATTCAGAATTAGGGAGTGTTTTTAACTTGCTTGGAGGAAATTGTGACCTAAATTTTTGGCAAGATAGCAAATCAGTCAACAAATGTCCATTATTTACCTTTAAGTGTTTTATCTAATTTAGAGTGGGTGACTGGATGCGTGCATGTGCCTCAGCACAAATGTGAGGTTACAGAGCTGTCAGGAGTCGCTTACCCTGTTCTAGAATGTGAACCCCATAGCGTGAATGCAAGTCATCAGGTTTGCAGCACTCGTCCATCTGCTGAGCCAATTCACTAGGCTCTTCAACAAGCTTAGGAAGCATCCACATCTCCTCCAAATGTAGGTCTTACAGATGAGGCAAGAGATAGTGGCACTGCCCAGCTTGGAACCCAGCAAGCTAGCAGGAAGATGGGCATTAAATGATCACAAAAAAGTAGCCATCCAAAACATCTTATATTTAGACCACTGTTTAGTCAATATTTTAATTCATCTTTCAGCTACAGCTGCAAGGGACAAACCACACCATACATTTATAGAAGTGATTCCCTGAGACTTTATCAACAGTCCCCTTGGTTTACTCTCAGGGCCTATTACCTGTGACCTTGACAATGTTCTTTGGTCCATTGGTCACACTGATAGTGCTTCTAATTCCTCTCATCTTAAAACTGGCCTCCTTTCTCCACTGAGGAAACCATGGTTAATCTTTCTGAATAGACTCAAACCTTACCAGTTCTTGTTCTTCTGACCCAAATGAATTCAGACATGTAGACGCACAGCAAAGCTTTCTCTGTGGAAGTGTTTAAAGACTCATTACTTCTAACAATCATTCTTTCAAGTAACCAGTCCTTTCACAAAATGCTATCTACTTCGATGATATAACTAATGATGAAAAAAATTGTCAAGAGAGGAAAGAAGTTCTTCATTGTACAAACTAAGAAAGACCAGGCCAAAGGCAGCCTCAACACAAGGTATAAACGTCTCAATGCCTGGGCTTGGCAGAAATCTTGGCTAATTTTGCAGGAGAACTTCCAAGTTTTCTTGGTACCTGCCTTCTCGCCCTTGCTAATGATGATAAACTGTTGCCTCAGGATCCACCACCATCCTTTCACAGTGCATATGGGCTGATTGCTGTCACCTTCTGACAACAGCCAGCAATTAGGAAGATGAGTATGTGATATAATGTAAAAACTCACAGTTGTTGGTTTGATCCTGCATGACATTCACATCTAATTAACCTGGTTCCTGGAGGAAGAGCTGCTGGAAACTACGCATGGTAACTAATCTATTGACTTTTTTTTTTTTTAAAGGAAAAGAGTATGTACACTTGGCCATGCACTATAATGTTCCATCCAATTCTAACTACATTAGATCAATACAAGAATAGTTCAACTAATAAAATCACAGCTCATGGGCAACTGGGAACCTAATAAAAACAGAACCTTATAACCACAGAGAGCCCTGCTGCTGCTAAAGATGTGGAAATGACACAGAGAAATTCTGAGAAAAAAAATTCCCCAACCTTTCCCTCCTATCACCTGTTCATTTCCTCATTGCTTCTAATTGGCTGCACCCAAGAGCAAGCCTAAAAGGGAGATGACAACATGCAGTACAAACAAACAAATAACAACAAATACCCAAAAAACTGAACTAGTAAAAATAGATCCCATTGAGAGTCAGGGACCTAGGAAAAGGGAGCATCTAGGCACAGAGCAGGGAAAAGAAGATGAGCTGGCTGGAGGGGGAGATCATTAGTTATTTTTAATCTCCCATATTTCATGTTTGAGAGCCAACCCAGGTCTTGGGAATCTGACAAGGAACAGATTGTGGCTAAAAGAGACCAGAAAACAGCCTCTCAGTGAGCAGACTCTACAAAAGTTCTTTTATGACAGACAGTTTTCAAGGTAACTAACAGTATGGCTAGAAGATTTGATATGAAGTTATAGAAAAATGTGAAATTGTCCATGATGCTCATAAAAAGTATTAAAAGCACATTTTATTACTGGTTTATTCCTTTAACCAATAACAATGTAGGTCCTGGATATTGGGTTAGTAGAGAATATTTTATAATTGGTAACAGACATTTCTTAAAAGAAATAAAACTATCCACAAGAACTCATTTCATACATTTTTAGAGCACAGTGTTAGACCATCATGTTCCTCACTGGGAATAAGAATTTTAGTCCTTCAGTTCCTAAGAGTACAGGTAGCAAACAGTTCTCAGCTGCATTCCACCTCTAAGTATTAGCCAGGAGAGAGCCATTGTACAAGGTCACATCTTCTTTCAGCCTAGAAATGGCTCAAACTCACTGTCTGATGACTACAGACTGATGAAGGACCATCCTTAGGCCATCATTAATACTTCCCCAAGGGGCTACCCAAGGCTTCCGCTGAGACTGAAACACAGCCCAGCTGCCCTAGACATCATCATGACTCTCCTTCTTCCATTTCCCCAGCTGATCTCGAGAATGCTTTATAGTATAAGACCTTCCTGTTATCTCCTTCTTGCTCTGCCTTCCTTGGGCCCAAGCTGATGTACAGAGAGCACTTAATAATTAAATGCTCATATTTATCTACATTGTTCTATATGTTATAGCATATCTCCTGCTATAAAAAAGCATAAAATGCTCATCTTTTTTATTTTTTTATTCTTTTTTTTTTGGCTTTTTGGATTTGTTTTTTTCAAGACAGGGTTTCTCTGTATAGCCCTGGCTGTCCTGGAACTCACTCTGTAGACCAGGCTGGCCTCAAACTCAGAAATCCGCCTGCCTCTGCCTCCCAGAGTGCTGGGATTACGGGCGTGCGCCACCATCACCCGGACAAAATGCTCATCTTCTTCTTAGAATTTCTTCAAAGTCGTTCCACGCCACCACACATCCTTTCCCTGAAGTGTTAGTTTTATTCTTTATATGTATTTGAGAAAAGTACCAGATTCAGGTCTTTTATAAAAACAAAACAAAAAACAAAAACAAAAACTAACACTGTACATCTCCAACCAGTAAACCAGAGTCAAGGTCAACAGGGCAAGCAAGGGCCAAGTCAAAAAATGATGGGTAAAAGGATGAAAAAACCCATGATTTTACACACATCACGAAAAACATACTTCAGACAGAAGTTTGATGTCCAACCTTGAGGTCTCCTCCCATAGGAGATGCATTTTTGTCAGAAGTCAGAATCTTCTCCACTGTTATCACTTTGTTATCATAAAATGGCATGTTCTCTCCACATTTCTAAACTTCACCTAGAAAGATGTCAAGGCAGAAAAAGTTAGGAGAAGGGTGATTTGTTGCTTAGAAAGGTCAGCCCTGCCCAGTGAAAATGAAATCATATCTGAGATCTCAGCATAATAGCTAACTTGTAAGATGGCAGATGTGCTAAATGCTTCAATAGACTCTCTTATAAAGAGTGGGGGAACTGCTAGAAACTACAAATTATATCTTAAATCTGGTTGGTTATCATATGGTTATAAATTTTAAAGACACTTATACATCAAGACTGAGCTACAGTGGTTCTGCAATGTGACTGCTTCACTATACTTATCAGTCTGTCTGGACTGATGTGAAAGGCTAGATGATCTCACGTTAGCTGTTAGCCTTCATCTCCTTATTTGTGCCATGGTTTACATGGTCCGCTTGGATAGCTATTCATTTTCACCAACCTCATCTTGATAAGCACGACAGATCATGCTCACAACTAATAAGGTTCTATTTCCAAAAATCATTCCATACACAAAGAATACCCCAACAAATAAAATTATAAACTTGATCTCTGGGACCTCATCCTGCAGAATACTAACTTAGAAAACTAAGTTACAGGGTTTAACTGGCTCATGACATCTATATAGAAATTAATTTCTTCATTTTTTTCTTCAGTCTCCCATACTTAAAATATTGACTGTTATAGCAGTTTCTCACAGTGTCCAATCAGTACCAAGTGAAGATTTTTTTCAAACTTCCAGGCAGGGTTTAAAAGTGCCAGCATTTAAAAGCTCAAGTTCTTATCAAGGCAAATGATTATAGTCATTTGTGTAATTCTTGTTGACAGTTTCTTTAACTTCAGTCTCCAAGTCATAAAAATTAATGTCTATAATTTGCTTTATGGCCCCTCAGAGAGGGACAGCAAATGAAAGAGGAAAACTACCTGCTCTATGCAAGAGTATGGCCAGAATTGATCTTCTGAGTGAAATTCCAGAATAAAATTAATGTTAAGAGGCAAAGGAATGGAAATGGAAGAAGCAAAAAAGCACTGAACAAACTATACCAGGGGAGAAATATAAACCCTACAGAAGACAGGTCTGCTAATAAAAAGATAGAGTGCTAAATTATTATGACTCTAAACTTAGCTAAATGATTGTAACCATTTTTCAACTCCTGTTTACCAAGTCAAATTAGAAAAATAAACTAGCACAATAAGAATAATGGAGACATTGCTAAATAAGTATTGGCAAAATGCAGGTGGAGAGTATTTAGAATAAATGGGAGCATAAACATTTCAATGGGATGATATGCATCATACCTCCCTAGTCAGAAAATTAGCATCCGTCTACTGAATTGCTTATAATTGTCTTTAAACAAAGCACCCAAGGCACAGCCCAAGATTTGGGGAAAACAGATGTGATATCATTCACCTAGCAGGTGAGAATGACTGTCCTAGCCATTGTAATTCAGCAACTCTTAACAATAATATAATGAGACAATACAATAATATGAGAAATCGTTAAACAGTTAGAATGCAACGGAATCCAGAGCCAAAGATGAGACGGACTTACAAAGAAAATATTGCATTAGGCCAAAGTCATAGATTTTTGCCAACAAATTAGAAAATCAATGGCTGAGGGAAATGAAGTAGATGTTTCATAATTGGCCTTTGGTGAAGCTTGTGACAAAGTCTCATAAAATTTTATTTGTTCAATTGCTTTGAATTGGCTTCGAGATGAATAGAGTCACCTGGACTTAAGATTGGTCACCCCGATGAAGAAATACACCCAAAAGGCTCCAACAAGGATGAGTATTTATGGGTTTCAAAGCTCTCCAATTTCTGGTGTCCTACTTAAGGTCTTTATAGAAATGAGAGTAGAGTTATAGTTTCAGACATTATCCACAGGCAGGCATAAAGTCCACACACATATTTAGCCAACCACATGGTGGAACATCTATTTGAAGAATGCAGATGCAGAAGGAAATGAAGAAATAGAGTCAAGGATAATGTTTTGAATAATGTGAGTACAAAATGTTCTGTTTCCTGGTGATGCTAGGGTAAGAAAATGGAAGCAGATTTCTTTCGGTTAACTTTGGTTTATAAAATTGTAGGTTGAAGAAATGGCCTGTAATTTAAGCCCTAAAGAATGAGTCTATCTCTTTTCCTCCCTAGTTAATCATTCCTATCTTCTCATTTGCAAAAACAAAAAAAACAAAAAACAAAAAATAACAAAACAAACAAACAAACAAAAACTTCCTTGCTAATGGAAAAATGATTTCAAGAGGCTTCTTGTAAGGGTACTTATGTCAAGCATTCATGTACCTGCTTGTAATCCTAGAACCTAGAGGCTGGCAGATGCAAGAGAACTGTGTTTCAGGTCAGTCTAGGCTATATAGTAAGCCTCTATCTCAGAAAACAAAAACACATAAATAAATAGCACTTTTTGTTTCCATTAAGTAAGAGCTTTCTTTGTTCATACAGTCCCAGAGAACCCAGAACCCAGAAACTGACTCTCTCCTGTGACACGTTATAGACACGCCTTTTAGTCAGTATCTCAAGATGTAAATGGGCACTTGGGTTCACTCAAAATGGATGAACAAACAGTAGGCTTGATAAGTCTTCTAAAATCTGGTGCACATAATCTGAAGCTGAAGGTAAAAGAGAACAGGAACCTGAAATTTTTTCCTTTTTGAAAGACACAGGGGTAGGGCAAGATCCAAGTCTCAATGAATAATCAGTACACCATCTGATATATAGGAGAAATGAGGAAACCCGGTGTCCTAGAAGGAGGAAACCTTGTTTGCAATGACACGGGAACAGGGTACCATGGGCTCAGAGCAGATATAAGTTATTTGGAGTTGGATTGACTAGACGCTCAATGTAAATATACTACCTAGCTTAAAACCTCATTAAGTACTATTGTACTTAATAGTACAGTAGTGCACACTCCTATTGTATGTAAAATAGGAAGGGAATGACCACCTATGACCTAATTGACAAGTAGCATTCCCCTGTCTCTGACCCCAGAGGGATGTGTCTTCTGCCACCATCCATAACCTGATAAACTATTTACTGTTTTAAAAGCATGCTGGGTAAAAAGTTTACACCATCCACAGTTTTTGGCACATCCTCACTTTCTGAACTATAATTATGGTGGCTTTGTTTGCGTTCTTTAAAACAATCATTCTCTTGGCCTCATCCATGCGCTTCTACAACATTTGTTTGCCTCTTTTGTTGTTCTGCAGATCTTGCTTCAAGCTCCAGTTGCTCAGAGCAACCCTTTATCCACAAGTAAACCCTCACCTTCTTAATATAGTGACCTTCAGCTTACAGTACAGACTGTAACGACATGAAATGTTCAATGGGATTTTTGTTATGTCTCCAACACTCAAAAGAGCCCATAAAACAGTTTCCTGCGCTCCTAGGCATACAGTATAAGAACCTGCTATGTGTGTTCAAAATTGGTCCATCCAACTCTTGCTGATACAAATGAAATCAAGATGTTCAGCTAGTAAACTGAGAACATGGCCTTGGCAGGAATGTGTAGATTCAGATATTGTGGGATGCTTTGTTTTGTTTGTTTGGGGTTTGGTTTTCTCTACTCTACTCTTGTCTTTCCCTCTACCTCCAGCCTGGTGAGAGGTTCTCAAAGGAAAGGATCACAGAGGTTAGGATTGTTGATGGAGGCCTCTCCCAGCTCGCTCCTTCCTTAGTTACCCACTTAATAGCAGAAAGTAGACCTTGACCCATGCTGCTACTTATAGAGTCTGGTAGTTTTATTTTTATTTATTTACTGATTTGTTTGTTGGTTGTTTATTTTACTTTTATTTTCTTTTTAAGGAGAGGATTTTTTATGAAGTACCATTTGTTGCCTGGAATTTGCTCTGTAGACCTTGCTGGCCTCAAACTCATAGAGATCCCCTTGTTTCTTCCTCCAGAGTGCTGAGATTAAAGGGGTGCTCCAATACACCCAGCAAACCTGTTAGTTCATAAAGTAAACAAACTAAAAACCCCTTCCATAACCTGGGTGCCGTGGCACAGGCCTTTAATGGTGGCATTCCAGAGGTAGAGGCAGGGCAGATCTCTGAATTCAAGGCCAGCCTCATTTACAGAGTGAGTTCCAGGACAAGAGGATTTAATCAGAGAAACTTTGTCTCAACGCAACAACAAAAGAAAACCTTAAGTGGATCCTTGAATTCAAAGATGGGATTATAAAGGCCTAAAACTAATATTACTCTGGAAAAATCTAGAAAGGAGGAATTAACTTGTCTCTCAAAATGATAAAAGACAGCAGAAACCCCCAAAATTTTGAATATCTAGAAATTGAAAGGTCAAAACATATGATATTTAGCCAAGCATCTACTAGTTATGATTGAAGCTAGCCTGCTTGCAAATTTATCAAAAGAACTCATTCCATGTGGCTATCTGCTAACCTATGGGAACCCAGGAGTGATTGTTTAGACAGGAAGTACTGGGTCTTATGTTTCAAACTTGAAATATCTCCATAGGCTTAGATAGTCCAGGCTGCCGACTTTTGGAAGTGATTGGTTCTAGAGGACTGCAATCTAGTCAATTAATTGGTTAATGAATTCCAGATGTGGTATTATTGAGCAATAGGGCCTTCTGGGTGGAAGTAGGTCACTGTGGAACTCCAGCATCCTGGAAAAACAGACCTTGTCTCTAATCCCTTAACTTTTCTATTTCCCAATTACCATGCTGTTGATGCTTCTTCAGAATGTGATTCTTGCTAGGATGGGCTGAAACCATGAGCCTTCTTTGTTTCTGTCTTAGACTTTGTCAGGTAATTTATCAAATCCTCAAGAAGTCTGGCTCTTAGAAAGAATGAAAAGACATATTCTAGCCAATACATGATAAAGAAGAGAAAAAGCAAGGAGCACAAAAGGCAATCTCCTTTGTTTGCTATTCATTGAGAAGTCATGGAATTTTAATTGAGAGACAGAGAGGAACTAAGCTTTAGATAGAAATTAATATGGACTTCATAATATCTCAAAACTGACCTTGTTCAATGTCTAGATGTTATACGAAATTTGTAGACAATAAGGCAAGAAAGTGAAATAAAGTCAAATAGACTAGAAAAAAAAAAGAAGCAGATCATTTCTATCTACATATGACATGGATTATCTGAATCATAAAATATAAAGGATTTGAGTTCTTTATATATATTGGATATTAGCCCTCTATCTGATGTAGGATTGGTGAAGATCTTTTCCCAATTTGTTGGTTGCCGATCTGTCCTCTTGATGGTGTCCTTTGCCTTACAGAAACTCTGTAACCTTATGAGGTCCCATTTGTCAATTCTTGCTCTTAGAGCATACGCTATTGGTGTTCTGTTCAGAAACTTTCTCCCTGTACCGATGTCCTCAAGGGTCTTCCCCAGTTTCTTTTCTATTAGCTTCAGAGTGTCTGGCTTTATGTGGAGGTCCTTGATCCATTTGGATTTGAGCTTAGTACAAGGAGACAAGGATGGATCAATTCGCATTCTTCTGCATGCTGACCTCCAGTTGAACCAGCACCATTTGTTGAAAAGGCTATCTTTTTTCCATTGGATGTTTTCAGCCTCTTTGTCGAGGATCAAGTGGCCATAGGTGTGTGGGTTCATTTCTGGATCTTCAATCCTGTTCCATTGATCCTCCTGCCTGTCACTGTACCAATACCATGCAGTTTTTTTTTTATTCGATAAAATTTATTTACATTTCAAATGATTTCCCCTTTTCTAGCCCCCCCACTCCCCGAAAGTCCCGCAAACCCCCTTCTCTTCCCCTGTCCTCCCACCCACCCCTTCCCACTTCCCCGTTTTGGTTTTGCTGAATACTGTTTCACTGATTCTTTCCAGAACCAGGGGCCACTCCTCCTTTCTTCTTTTACCTCATTTGATGTATGGATTATGTTTTGGGCATTCCAGTTTTCTAGGTTAATATCCACTTATTAGTGAGTGCATACCATGAGTCACCTTTTGAGTCTGGGTTACCTCACTTAGTATGATATTCTCTAGCTCCATCCATTTGCCTAAGAATTTCATGAATTCATTGTTTCTAATGGCTGAATAGTACTCCATTGTGTAGATATACCACATTTTTTGCATCTACTCTTCTGTTGAGGGATACCTGGGTTCTTTCCAGCATCTGGCAATTACAAATAGGGCTGCTATGAACATAGTAGAACATGTATCCTTATTACATGGTGGGGAGTCTTCTGGGTATATGCCCAGGAGTGGTATAGCAGGATCTTCTGGAAGTAAGGTGCCCAGTTTTCGGAGGAACCGCCAGACTGATTTCCAGAGTGGTTGTACCAATTTGCAACCCCACCAGCAGTGGAAGAGTGTTCCTCTTTCTCCACACCCTCTCCAACACCTGCTGTCTCCTGAATTTTTAATCTTAGCCATTCTGACTGGTGTAAGATGAAATCTTAGGGTTGTTTTGATTTGCATTTCCCTAATGACTAATGAAGTTGAGCATTTTTTAAGATGTTTCTCCGCCATCCGAAGTTCTTCAGGTGAGAATTCTTTGTTTAACTCTGTACCCCATTTTTTAATAGGGTTGTTTGGTTTTCTGGAGTCTAACTTCTTGAGTTCTTTATATATATTGGATATTATCCCTCTATCTGATGTAGGATTGGTGAAGATCTTTTCCCAATTTGTTGGTTGCCGATTTGTCCTCTTGATGGTGTCCTTTGCCTTACAGAAACTTTGTAATTTTATGAG
This sequence comes from Apodemus sylvaticus, assembly GCF_947179515.1. Taxonomy (NCBI): domain Eukaryota; kingdom Metazoa; phylum Chordata; class Mammalia; order Rodentia; family Muridae; genus Apodemus; species Apodemus sylvaticus. The sequence goes on along the minus strand of NC_067488.1, from coordinate 22,466,094 downwards.
GTCCCATTTGTCAATTCTTGCTCTTAGAGCATACGCTATTGGTGTTCTGTTCAGAAACTTTCTCCCTGTACCGATGTCCTCAAGGGTCTTCCCCAATTTCTTTTCTATTAGCTTCAGAGTGTCTGGCTTTATGTGGAGGTCCTTGATCCATTTGGATTTGAGCTTAGTACAAGGAGACAAGGATGGATCAATTCGCATTCTTCTGCATGCTGACCTCCAGTTGAACCAGCACCATTTGTTGAAAAGGCTATCTTTTTTCCATTGGATGTTTTCAGCCTCTTTGTCGAGGATCAAGTGGCCATAGGTGTGTGGGTTCATTTCTGGATCTTCAATCCTGTTCCATTGATCCTCCTGCCTGTCACTGTACCAATACCATGCAGTTTTTAACACTATTGCTCTGTAGTATTGCTTGAGGTCAGGGATACTGATTCCCCCATATTTCCTTTTGTTGCTGAGAATAGTTTTAGCTATCCTGGGTTTTTTGTTGTTCCAGATGAATTTGATAATTGCTCTTTCTAACTCTGTGAAGAATTGAGTTGGGATTTTGATGGGTATTGCATTGAATCTGTATAGTGCTTTAGGCAAAATGGCCATTTTAACTATATTGATTCTACCGATCCATGAACATGGGAGGTTTTCCCATTTTTTGAGGTCTTCTTCCATTTCCTTCTTCAGAGTCTTGAAGTTCTTGTCATACAGATCTTTCACATGTTTGGTAAGAGTCACCCCAAGATACTTTATACTGTTTGTGGCTATTGTAAAGGGGGTCATTTCCCTAATTTCTTTCTCAGCCTGCTTATCCTTTGAGTATAGGAAGGCCACTGATTTGCTTGAGTTGATTTTATAACCTGCCACTTTGCTGAAGTTGTTTATCAGCTGTAGGAGCTCTCTAGTGGAGTTCTTTGGGTCACTTAGGTAGACGATCATGTCGTCTGCAAATAATGATAGTTTGACTTCTTCCTTTCCAATTTGTATCCCTTTGACCTCCTTATGTTGTCGAATTGCCCGAGCTAGTACCTCAAGTACAATATTGAAAAGAGAAGGAGAAAGGGGGCAGCCTTGTCTGGTCCCTGATTTCAGTGGGTTGCTTCAAGTTTCTCTCCATTTAGTTTGATGCTGGCTACTGGTTTGCTGTATATTGCTTTTACTATGTTTAGGTATGGGCCTTGAATTCCTGTTCTCTCCAAGACTTTAAGCATGAAGGGATGCTGAATTTTGTCAAATGCTTTTTCAGCATCCAATGAAATGACCATGTGGTTTTGTTCTTTGAGTTTGTTTATGTAGTGGATTGTATTGATGGATTTCCGTATATTGAACCAACCCTGCATTCCCGGGATAAAGCCTACTTGATCATGGTGGATGATCGTTTTGATGTGTTCTTGGATTCGGTTGGCAAGAATTTTATTGAGTATTTTTGCATCGATGTTCATAAGGGAAATTGGTCTGAAGTTCTCTTTCTTTGTTGGATCTTTGTGTGGCTTTGGTATCAGCGTAATTGTGGCTTCGTAGAAGGAATTGGGTAGTATTCCTTCTGTTTCTATTTTGTGGAATAGTTTGAAGAGTATTGGTGTTAACTCTTCTTTGAAGGTCTGGTAGAATTCTGCACTGAAGCCATCTGGTCCTGTGCTTTTTTTGGTTGGAAGACTTTCTATGACTCCTTCTATTTCTTTAGGCATTATGGGACTGTTTAGATGGTCTAGTTGGTCCTGATTTAATTTTGGTATTTGGTATCTGTCAAGGAAATTGTCCATTTCCTCCAGATTCTCCAGTTGTGTTGAGTACAGGCTCTTGTAGTAGGATCTGATGATTTTTTGGATTTCCTCAGTTTCCGTTGTTATATCTCCCTTTTCATTTCTAAGTTTGTTAATTTGGATACTTTCTCTGTGCCCTTTGGTCATTCTGGCTAAGGGTTTATCTATCTTGTTGATTTTCTCAAAGAACCAGCTCCTGGTATTGTTGATTTTTTGTATGGTTCTCTTTGTTTCTACTTGATTGATTTCGGCCCTGAGTTTGATGATTTCCTGCCTTCTACTCCTCCTGGGCGAAATAGCTTCTTTTTGTTCTAAGGCTTTCAGGTGTGTCATTAAGCTGGTAATGTATGCTCTCTCCATTTTCTTTTTGGAGGCACTCAGGGCTATGAGTTTTCCTCTTAGCACTGCTTTCATTGTGTCCCATAGATTTGGGTATGTTGTGTTTTCATTTTCATTGTGTTCTAAAAAGTCTTTAATTTCTTTCTTTATTTCTTCTTTGACCAAGGTATCATTGAGTAGAGTATTGTTCAGTTTCCACGTGTATGTGGGCTTTCTGTTGTTTCTGTTGCTATTGAAGACCACTTTTACTCCATAGTGATCAGATAGGAGGCATGGGATTAGTTCGATCTTCTTATATTTGTTGAGGTCTGTCTTGTGACCAATTATATGGTCGATTTTGGAGAAGGTACCATGAGGTGCTGAGAAAAAGGTATATTCTTTTGTTTTAGGATAGAATGTTCTATATATATCTGTTAAATCTAATTGGTCCAAAGCTTCAATTAGTTTCATTGTGTCCCTGTTTAGTTTCTGTTTTCCTGATCGGTCCATTGAGGAAAGTGCAGTGTTGAAGTCACCCACAATTATTGTGTTAGGTGCAATGTGTGCTTTTAGTTTTAATAAAGTTTCTTTTACGAAAGAGGGTGCCCTTGCATTTGGTGCATAGATGTTCAGGATTGACAGTTCTTCTTTTTGTATTTTTCCTTTGACCAGCAAGAAGTGTCCCTCGGGGTCTCTTTTGATGACTTTGGGTTGAAAGTCAATTTTATCTGATATTAAAATGGCTACTCCAGCTTGTTTCCTGAGACCATTTGCTTGTAAAATTGTCTTCCAGCCTTTTACTCTAAGGTAGTGTTTGTCTTTGACCCTGAGGTGTGTTTCCTGTAAGCAGCAAAATGTAGGGTCCTGTTTACGTATCCACTCAGTTAGTCTGTGTCTTTTTATTGGGGCATTAAGTCCATTGATGTTAAGAGATATTAAGGAATAGTGATTGTTACTTCCTATCATTTTTGACGTTATTTTTTAAATTTGAATGCTTAACTTCTTTTGGGTTTGATGAAAGGTTACTATCTTGCTTTTTCCAGGGTGAAGTTTCCTTCCTTGTATTGGTGTTGTCCTCCTATTATCCTTTTTAGGGCCGGGTTTGTGGATAGATATTGGGTAAACTTGGTTTTGTCATGAAATATCTTAGTTTCTCCATCTATGGTGATTGAGAGTTTTGCTGGATATAGTAGTTTTGGTTGGCATTTGTGTTCTCTTAGAGTCTGCATGAGATCTGCCCAGGACCTTCTAGCCTTCATAGTCTCAGGTGAAAAGTCTGCTGTGATTCTGATAGGTCTTCCTTTATATGTTACTTGGCCTTTTTCTCTTACTGCCTTTAGTATTCTTTCTTTGTTTAGAACATTTGGTGTTTTGATTATTATGTGACGGGAAGTATTTCTGTTCTGGTCCAGTCTGTTTGGAGTTCTGTAGGCTTCTTGTATATTCATGGGCATCTCTCTCTTTAGGTTAGGGAAGTTTTCTTCCATAATTTTATTGAAGATGTTTGCTGGCCCTTTAAGTTGTAAATCTTCACTCTCATCTATGCCTATAATCCTTAGGTTTGGTCTTCTCATTGTGTCCTGGATTTCCTGGATATTTTGGGTTACAAGCTTTTTGCATTTTGCATTTTCTTTAACTGTTGAGTCCATGGTTTCTATGGAATCTTCAGCATCTGAGATTCTTTCTTCTATCTCTTGTATTCTGTTGTTGATATTTGTATCTCTGACCCCTGATTTCTTCCCAAGGTTTTCTATCTCCAAAGTTGTCTCCCTTTGAGTTTTCTTAGTTGTTTCTACTTCTGATTTTAGATCCTGTATGGTTTTGCTTAGCTCCTTCACTTGCATGTTTGTGTTTTCCTGTAATTCTTTAAGAGATTTTTGTGTTTCGTCTTTCATGACCTCAGCCTGTTGACCAAAGTTCTCCTGTATTTCTTTAAGAGATTTTTGTGTTTCGTCTTTCATGACCTCAGCCTGTTGACCAAAGTTCTCCTGTATTTCTTTAAGTGTTTTTTGCATTTCCTCCTTGTTGGCTTTTGTATTCTCCTGGATTTCTTTCAATGATTTTTGTGTTTCCCTTGCAAGGGCTTCTAACTTTTGATCCATTTTCTCCTGAATTTCTTTATGTATGTCCTTCATGTGTTCCTGTACCAGCATCATGACCAGTGATTTTAAATCCAAATCTTGTTTTACTGGTGTGATGGGGTATCCAGGACATGTTGGTAGAGGAGAATTGGGTTCAGATGTTGCCATATTGCCTTGATTTCTGTTAGTGACGTTCCTGCGTTTGCCTTTTGCCATCTAGATCTCACTGGTGTTAGTTTATCTTGTCAGTGCTGGACTCACCAGTGCAAGCTGCCCCTTCCCAGTTGGCCTCTGGTGCACAGCTTACCTCCTGCACTGCTTGTAGACAGTGTGCTGCTGCCCAGGCTGTTCAGATCCCAAAGCAGGCACCCGAAGGCTCCCGCTGGGGCCCGCTGGATTCACTGGAGCACACTGACTTCTCCCAGCTGGCCGCCCGGAAGCCCAGCTAGCCACTTGCAGGACTTGGAGATGTAATGCTGCCGCCCAGACTGATCTGGATCCGGAAGCGGAGAGAGTAGAGCTAAGGGCTTCTGCCTGAGGCCTTGCCCCAGATTGTGTCTGTGGAGCAGATGGAGCCTGTGTGCACTCCCAGGGAGTGCCGATGGTGTATGCTACTGTGACCTCCCCTGTGTTCCGCTCACTCTGCTGGGCAGCCGATCTGCCAACCGGGCTGTCTCACACAAGGTTAGCCTGGCCGCCCAGTCCCTGAGTCCAGGCAAAAGCCTGGGAGGCCAAGGTCTGAGCAAAGTTCCCCTAGGGCTATGACTGTTAATTGGGTTTGCCAGGTGACTAGGATGGCGGGAGTGCGCGCCCGCGCTCCCTGAAAGGGCCGGGAGAGTCTGCTTTGCTAACAATCACCTGGGCGGGTTGACTCACAGATGGCCCACCAAGCCGCCCAGTTCTTGTGGTCAGTCCTGTGCCTTTTGGGACCTGGACCCCCGTTTTGTTAGCCTTAGGCTATGCCTGTTACAGGTCTGCCCGCCTGAGCTCTCTGTCGTCCTGCAGGCAAAATGGCGGCGGCGCGCTCGCAGGCCTGGGCAAAAAACCTCCTGGTTGGGTTGGCACCCCGATGGCCCCCCGACCCGCCCAGGGCCTGGGTGCAGGCCAACGCCCGTCAGGCTCAGACCACCGCGGTGTTGGCCTCAGATTATATTTGTGTACCTCAGTCTGTCCGATTCCTGGAGTACGGAACCAAGATGGATGCTCCTCTCCTGACTGGTGGGAGGCCGAGTTCTGAAGTGGCCTCCGTGCAGGAAAGGCGCCGCACAACTGCAGCTGCTTGCTGCCCGGCTGGTCAGCGAAGGTCAGTGGTCGTGGGCGCAGGGCCTAACTGGTCCCTGTGTCGCCCTGGCTCCACTGCTGATGGCCCTTCAGCTGGAGCAGCCACTGCTGCCGCTGCCGCTGCCACCGCTCGCAGTTTTTAACACTATTGCTCTGTAGTATTGCTTGAGGTCAGGGATACTGATTCCCCCAGATTTTCTTTTGTTGCTGAGAATAATTTTAGCTATCCTGGGTTTTTTGTTGTTCCAGATGAATTTGATAATTGCTCTTTCTAACTCTGTGAAGAATTGAGTTGGGATTTTGATGGATATTGCATTGAATCTGTATAGTGCTTTAGGCAAAATGGCCATTTTAACTATATTGATTCTACCGATCCATGAGCATGGGAGGTTTTCCCATTTTTTGAGGTCTTCTTCCATTTCCTTCTTCAGAGTCTTGAAGTTCTTGTCATACAGATCTTTCGCATGTTTGGTAAGAGTCACCCCAAGATACTTTATACTGTTTGTGGCTATTGTGAAGGGGGTCATTTCCCTAATTTCTTTCTCAGCCTGCTTATCCTTTGAGTATAGGAAGACCACTGATTTGCTTGAGTTGATTTTATAACCTGCAGAAAACCGAACAACCCTATTAAAAAATGGGGTACAGAGTTAAACAAAGAATTCTCACCTGAAGAACTTCGGATGGCGGAGAAGCATCTTAAAAAATGCTCAACTTCATTAGTCATTAGGGAAATGCAAATCAAAACAACCCTAAGATTTCATCTTACACCAGTCAGAATGGCTAAGATTAAAAATTCAGGAGACAGCAGGTGTTGGAGAGGGTACGGAGAAAAAGGAACACTCCTCCACTGCTGGTGGGGTTGCAAATTGGTACAACCACTCTGGAAAGCAGTCTGGCGGTTCCTCCGAAAACTGGGCACCTCACTTCCAGAAGATCCTGCTATACCACTCCTGGGCATATACCCAGAGGATTCCCCACCATGTAATAAGGATACATGCTCTACTATGTTCATAGCAGCCCTATCTATAATTGCCAGATGCTGGAAAGAACCCAGGTATCCCTCAACAGAAGAGTGGATGCAAAAAATGTGGTATATCTACACAATGGAGTACTATTCAGCCATTAGAAACAATGAATTCATGAAATTCTTAGGCAAATGGATGGAGCTAGAGAACATCATACTAAGTGAGGTAACCCAGAATCAAAAGGTGAATCATGGTATGCACTCACTAATAAGTGGTTATTAACCTAGAAAACTGGAATACCCAAAACATAATCCACATATCAAATGAGATACAAGAAGAAAGCAGGAGTGGTCCCTGGTTCTGGAAAGACTCAGTGAAACAGTATTTGGCAAAACCAGAACGGGGAACTGGGAAGGGGTGGGAGGGAGGACAGGGGAAGAGAAGGGGGCTTACGGGACTTTCGGGGAGGGGGGGCTAGAAAAGGGGAAATCATTGGAAAAGGAAAATAAATTATATCGAATAAAAAAAAACAATAAAAAAAATATAAAGGATTTTTTAACACCTTCATAAAATTATTTAGTTTAACAGTTCAACAAAGGTTTCAGGTATAAGATTATATAAAGAAGTCATGCACATTGCTATATTAAAAAAAATTAAAAGTGTAGAAATAGGAACTAAAAATGCAAGACCATTTACAAATGCTCCATAAAAAATTACATATTTAGGTACATAATTTAAAAGTTGTATAGGATCTCTATACTAAAGATTATGAATTTCCGGCTAAAGAGATCAGCGACGCGTAGAGGAGAAAACTGTGTTCAAAGACTGAAAGACTCAACTAGCCTAAATGTAGGTTTTTCCCAAATTGACTTAAAGGCTTGGGGCACAGCTTACTAGTCGAGCTCACAAAGCTTGGACAAACCAATTTTAACCAAATAATAATGTGACTCCTTGCATACATTTGGGAAAATTTCCTGAAAATGAATAAAAGCAAGGTAAACTGTATAAAATAGCAGAATATTTTCATGTTGTACTGTTATTTTATTTTGCATAGTTCCATAAATTTGTGTGTATATGTTTGTATGCATTCAACTATCTAGGGAGGTGTGCTTGCATGTGTGTGTGTGTGTGTGTGTGTGTCCTATGCTTGCAACAATAGATGACAGAAGAAAGATTTATGTCCTGTTCTATTTCTCGGGCTTATCCGTCTGAGACACAATTTCTCACTGAACTGGCAGCTCACTGACTGAAGTGGACTGATTGCCTAGCGAGGCCCATGAAGCCACTTGTCCCTACTGTCCCGTCTTATTGTATAGATTGTATAAGCACTTTACCAACAGAAACATCCTCCATGGCCATTACATCATGTTTGGAATTTGAAAATTAGAAATAAGGAACATATTAATTATGGATTCAGGGTTGGGGTGGGGGATGTTGCAACACAGAAGGCATTTGCAATGATGAAACTCTGTAGCATGTTAACTACGCCACTGGATTAGTTAGGGTTACTATGAGTGTGATGAACACCATGACCAAAGCAACTTGAGGAGAGGGTTTATTCAGATCACACTTCCACAGCACTGTTTGTCACTGAAGAAAGTAAGGACAGGAATTCGAACAGGGTAGAAGCGACATGGAGGCAGAGTCTGATGAAGAGGCCATAGAAGGGTGCTTGCTTCCATGCCTTGCTAGGCCTGCTTTCTTATAGAACTCAGGACCACCTACCCAGTAGTGACCCCACCCACAATGGGCTGGTCCCTCCAACATTAGTCACTAGTTTTAAAAGTGTCTTTTATGTCTGCCTATAACCTGGTCTTATAGGCAATAAAGACTCCCTCCTCTTCAGTGACTCTAAATCATGTTAACTTGACATAAAACTAGCCAGTACAGTACATGAACCCACACATTGATTAATGTAGCATCCACACATATACACAAAAACATAAACACAAAACTGGAAAACTATTTGCAAAGTAGTGGATTTTACTGAGGTCCACATTGTGATGGGACTTTTATAAGTTTTTCTAGGTATTTATATTTTTAAAGATATTTTTAATCTAGAATCAAACTTTCTATCTCATATGTTTAAATGCTTGGTTGGTGGAGCTGTTTGTGAAGAATTTGAGAAGGACATGGGGTTGTGGAATTGTTAGGAGGTGATTTACTGATGGTGGGCTTTGAGATTTCAAAAGCCCACACAAGGTTCAGTCTCTCTCTGTCCTCTATCTCTCTGTCTCTCTTCCTCTCTCTCCCTGCCTCTCTGTCTCTATCTCTGTCTTTCTCTGTGTCTCTGTATCTGTGTCTGTCTCTGTCTCTGTATCCCTCTCAAACACACACACACACACACACACACACACACACACACACACATTGTTGTCTACAGATCAAGGGACTTATCCTGCACCATGCCTGCCTGCTTGCTTGGTGTCATACTCCCTATCATTATGAAAAGGGATAATTCTATAAAAATGCAGTTAAGCCCCCAACAAATACTTCTTTTATCAGAGTTTTCTTGCTTATAGTGTGTCTTCACAGCAATAGAGCAGCAATTAAGATGCTCTATCAGTTGTATAGCTAGAAAGAGATATTTTCACAAGCCACTCATTAGTGAAAATAAATCAAATGTGTGTATTTTTCTATTGAAACATACAATTAATGAATGAACTAAATTAGATCATTTGAAATGTAATGTTTATGAAATATATTACATTTAGGCACAAAGCACACAAATTGAAAACATATCAATATAAATCACATGAAACATTCTATTCACATATTCAACTAAAAAAGGAGTAAAAATGAGAACTGTAAAGTCTGCAGACCGATTAATGAACCAAAGGAGCAATGAAAAATGTTTTGAACTAAATGAAAATGAAAATTTAAATTACCACAAGTTTTCAGATGCAGAGACAGCAGTTCCTCTAGCAAAATTTATATCATGAAGGATATGTGGTATAAGGGAAAAAAGGACCTGAAGTTAATAACCAAGCCTCCGCATTGAAAAATAGGAGAAGAAGAAAAATGCAAGCCCAAAGCAAGCAGAATAAAAGAAATAACAAAAGGTAGGAACAGATGAAATTGAAAACAGAAAAACAGCAGAGAGTGGTAATAAAACTGAAGGTTGGGCTTTGAGAGCAATAAGATTTATATACCTCTTGGCAGGTTAACCGGGGGGTGTGGGAGGGTTGCAGATGTACCAGTGTCAGAGAGGAAGGAAGTATCAGTATTGATACAGCAGATGCTAAAAAGGAAAGGAAAGGGTATCAGGATATCATGATGAACTACATTATACAAACTCCATAATTTGGCTGAAATGAACCAGTTCATTCAAACATATAGTGTCAATCTTAAAAAAAGGAAAAGTCAAGTTCATGGATGCACATCTTCTGTCATCCTCGGGGACATTATCGTGCAACAATCTTTCCTTTCCTATGAGTCTTGAAAAGATTTTATACTCTTTTCGATGAACCTTAGATATAAGGGTCATGTTAAAGATATCACAGTTGAAATTGGACAGTCCACCATCCTTTAGTTTCTGTATAGTGACTAATTGTGTATTTCTGTAATCATTTTCATCTATTGCAAAAAGAAGCTTTGATGAGAGGTGGGTATTGCACTGATGTGTGTATACGAAGTTTTAGTATTTAGAATACAGGTAGAAATTATATTGATTAGGAAAGTGATTATAGGTAAGTTGTACTCTAGTGCCTATGATCTCTGCAACCATGGGTAATTGACTAGGTTTATACTATTATGAATAAATTCCCTTCTGTTGCATGAACTCAAGTTTAATTAAACCATTGGTAATTATCCAAAAGAAAACAGTGCCAATATTTTGTCTTGCTGGTCTAGTCACTATTGTGATTCATAGACTTTACAACTGGGTAGGCTATGGATTTTTCTATTTGCTTGATAGACTGCATATCATCTTTTGCTACCACAGGAGTTATGCCAGGTTGGAAACTTTCTGGTCAGTTCCAGCTTAGCCTATCTCAATCCTGTATCTAAAGCATGTGGTATATTCAGCAACTGGGTCTTTACTTTAAACTCTGGATGATAACTAAGAACTATTGTAATAGCCTATATTGTTTTGGGACACTCTTGTATTCCTCTGACCAGCAACTTAAGGGAAGGTTTCCTATGCCTATCACTAGCAATACCAGTTGGCATGTCAAGATGTATGGGGAAACTTCACAGGATCTCACTCCTAGATGAAGTTCTACAGCTGGTCAGTGGCTTCTGAGACAGACAGAACACCTCCCACATAAGATGTAGAGTTGTAAGTGCTTAGCCCTCAACATATGTACCTATAAACAATAGTAAATGGGTATAATATAATGTATATACATATATGCCAACAATTAAAGAAAAGGACATGCATTTGAGAAGAAGAAACACAGGAAGAGTGTGATGTCCGTAGATACAGAGCTTCTGTATAAAGTTCTCAAATATATTTTTAAATGTAACTTTAAAACAATGTAGTGGAGCTAGGCATGGTGTCTGGTGCCTTTAATCCCAGTACATGGGTGTCAGATGGAAGTGGATCTCTGAGTTCCAGGCCAAGCTGGTCTATAGAGTGAGGTCCAGGACAGTCAGAGCTACACAGAGAAACCATGTTTCAAAAGCAAAGAAACAAAACAACAAAAACAGAACAACAATAACCAAAACTCAACAAGAAAGCAAATAGAAGATACATTGTAACTCAAACTTGCTTCTGAGAACCTGACTAAGGTCTTACAAGGAGTCTGTGAACATAAACTATAAAAATAACAATCTTCACTTTGCAGATGTACTTGGGCTCAGAGAAAAGGTCATCATTTGATGGGTCAACTTGAATTAACTCTTTGAGCTATGTAAACAGTTTGGAACAGCTACATTTCTTCCTTGTACTGTTAAAAACAGCCTGGGACACAATACCATCTCAGAAATCCCAGATAAGCATTTGTAAGATAATTTCTGACCTTAACAAAAACTCATTCTCTTCTCTCTCTCTCTAACACACACACACACATACACACACACACATGAGAGAGAGAGAGAGAGAGAGAGAGAGAGAGAGAGAGAGAGAGAGAGAGACAGAGAGAGAGACAGAGAGAGACAGAGACAGAGACAGAGACAAAGAGAGACAAAGAGAGACAGAGAGAGAGAATTTGAACAGGTGCACCCATCTATTACACAATTGAATTAATAATTCAGATGCTTCAAAAGAAATGAATAAAAGTATCTGGCTAAGAGAGCCTCATCAGTGTGTTCTACCAAATAACAAAAGAAGAAATGAAGATGTGATGCCAATACTACATACTCTCTTTCAGAGAATAAAGTGTAGAGAACACTGACCCACTTATTCCACAAGGTCAGTATTATGTCAGTACTCAAATCGGATAAAATCATTACAAGAAATGAATGCCAGCCAATAATTTTTAGTATTAGAGATGCGAAAATCTCAGTATAGATGTTACTCAACACTGGTGAGTAACATCTAACAGTCTGTTAAAAGTGATACCAGGATCAAGTATGAATGTGTAAGCCTGTAACATTTTACCACCACAACAAGCAAAACTAGGAAAAGTCATCCGAGTATATCACATATGCAGAGAACAAATTTTGCCATTCCTGAAACACACTCATAAAAACGCCATCATCAGACCAGGAATAGAATAGATCTCTCTCATCTTGAAAAATCTATAAAAAAGCTCTATATGCCTAAAAAAATCTACTTTAAATTGTATATAAACATGTATAATTTATGTAACTACATTTTAAATTTCATTTATCTACACACACACACACACACACACACACACATCATAATGTTTGATAGTGTGGAGTTGTGAGTCTGATTTCTGCCCCGGCTGCTGGGGTATAGGACGTTCTGCTGGGGAACTGAAAAGTGGAGAGTACTTGACTGTGTCTCTCTGTACCACAGTCATTGGATGCAGGGTTTTAGGGAAGTGCCGAGACACAGCGGGTAGGAGAATAGTCTAAAATGGGAGGGGGCAAAGTTGGGGGCTCCCTGACACTTGCACATCTAGACTCCACTAGAGTGCCACACAGAGGAAGTCAGGAACTAAAGATCGGATGTCCATGAGATCTGGGCCTTTGCGTGTCTGTGGGCTGAGGACAATGAAGAATCTGGGACTGGGGAAATGGGGAACTCTAGCTTAGCTCATCAATGAAAGTCCTTAGCTTGGAGGCAGTAGTTCTGTGGAAATACAGATAGATCTTCTACAGGAAACTTGGGCTATGGCTTCACCTGTGGGTGAAGGCCTTCTTCATGCTCTCCACTACGGTTTCGATTGAAGCAACAGTCCATGTTTATCCATACCATTTATTGACTGTTCATCGTGAAAAATGGATGTGTACCCACTTCTCAGGATAGAGTAATTAGGCTTTGCAGGGAAGAATGTCAGAGAAGGGAAGTTTATTGGCTAAACAAACCCTCCGGGCCATTAAGTACCTCATTAGCGTGGAGAACTCTGTTCTGGGCTATGTGACCAAGGTAAGAAGTACTGCACATGTTCTGGCCAGGAGTCTAGTAGGGAGCTGGGAAGGGCCTACCATCTCAGGTGTGTGCCTGAGTTCCAGGGTTTTAGACCCACACTACCTGGTATCTGTCCCACAAGGAGCTGGGTCTCTTCCCTCTTAGACAGCAAAGTGATGACATCTTCTCTTAACCTTTTGCATCTTAGCACAAGCTAAGTCTTAGATGGTAAAGGCCAGAAAAAAAACCCGAATGGTTAGTGTGCAGATGTGGGGGGAAAAAGGTGTTAATTTTCTTCAGATAACATGATTATCTGTGTATGGAATCCCAAAGAATAAGCAAAATTTATTTCCAAAATTACTTGGCATATTTAGCAAAATCACAGGACTCAGGATTCGCATGTATAAGGTCTGTGGCTCGTCTCAGAACTTCCGGAGACACAAGGAATGAACAAATGCTATTTACAAGAGCACACAAAACAAAATTACACAATTGTAAAATTAGCACAACATACAGATGGCCTGTATGTGGAAAAATATAAAATTATTTTTTCCTTAGAGAACATGAATATGTTACGCTGCTGTCTGTTTTCTCCTCTCTTTCATTTATATTTTCAGCCCATGTTTTATCCCTTCTGGGAAAGACTTCATGACGTTACAGCCCATGCATGTAGCCCATTTCTGGTTGTGTGACCAATAGAGTCAATAATGGAAAAAGGGGGTGCATATAAATTCTTATGTATACAAGTATTTTGGTGCCCCATAAAGACAAAAGAAGACGGGATTGCTTACTACAATTATTTTACAAGTGCCTCTTCACTATCTGAATATATGAATGTCTTACTTTAATTGGTTTTTTTTGCAATTTGAAAAAGTATAAATATTTAAGGTTGAGCACACAACTTGGGATAACAAGATGAAGAAAATTATGCTGGTGCACCAATGTCTGTCTGTGGCAAAAAGCAAAATTTCTTGGAAAATTTTTAGAGGCAGGAATTTACCACATAGCTCAAACTAGCCTGGAATTCACTTTGTTATCTAGGTTGGCCTTATACTCAGGATCTTCTATAACCTTAGCTTCATATGTGCTGGCCTTACAGGCTTACACCACCACCTGTGATGTGATGTGTGTGTGTGTGTGTGTGTGTGTGTGTGTGTGTGTGTGAACGCACAAGTGTCCATGGAAGCAAGAAGAGGGCATCAGATTCCCAGAGCTGGAGTTACAGGTGTTTAGAAGTCGCAGCATGTGAATTCTTGATTCTCTCGGAGAGAAGAAAGCACTCCTAACTACTGCGTTGTCCACCCAGTACCTACTTTTAGAATCCATTAGGTATGTGGTATTTATCTTTCTGTCTAGATTGTCACAGTTGATACAAATGAGAGGATTACCTTTCTTGTACTAATTCCAGAGAGCATTTTATGATAAACAAATATTTCATGTATTCATTTCTGATGGATGCATAGGTTGATTCATAACTTAGCTGTAGTGGATGGTGATGACATGAACTAGGTAGTTGAGATGTCCGAGATTTCATTTCCCTTGGACATTTACCCTGTATTAAAATTACTATATCATACAATAGTAACATTTAAGCATTTTGAGGACCTTCAATATTACTTTCATAGTGGCTACAACAAACTATATTCCCACTTACAGTGTACAAAGGTTCTCCTTTACTCACATCCTCACCAGCACTTACTTGTAAGGGTTGTGATTTCACTTAGAATTGCATCAAACTATAAGTTTCTGGTAAAATAAAGACAGTCTAAGTAAATGGAAAGATAGTCTACATTCATAGGTGTGAAAAAAACATTGTTATCATATAGGTTTATAAATAAATTTAATACAATGTCAACAGACATCAATATGACCTTCAGCAGGAGCTCAGACCAAGAACATCATATGGCTCTCAGTGGCAACACATACCACAAAGATCCAGATGGCATTTGGTGGCAACATGTACCAAGGACATCAGCATGTCAACTAGGCCACAGCAGGTTCCCAGGTGCCAAGATGACTATTGGCAGCAACACAAACCTTTGACATCACGATGGCCTCTGGCTATAACACCAATCACAGACACGAACAAGGTCTGACATGTCTGTACACATCATAGAAATCTCCATGGACCTCGGGATCAATATGGCCTGGGGCCACAACATGGACTAAGGGACATCAGCATGTCCTTGAGCTGTAGTGAAGCTCACAGATAATAACATGGCCTCCAGAGGCAACACAGACCATGGGAGGGCTTTCAAAGATGCCCAATTCATAAAACAGGCTATTCTTTATCTAAAGCATCCTGTAGCTATTCTGTGTCAAGATGATCTCATGACCAGGCAGCATCTTGGGGCTGGCTGGGGTATGTGGGGAGAGGGAGTGGGCAGAGGTTGTGATAACTCCAGAATGCTGAATATCACCTTGCCAGCCCTCCTCAGCATTGGCATGTTCCCCAGTTCATTGCATCCTTCTCCTATACTCATCTCTTCAGTGGAATCTCTAGTTCTGCCTCTTTCCATTGACACATGCAATGGAAATGTCACTGTCCCTTTCCCATCTCTCTTTTGAATATTTGTTCCCTGAAGTGACATTGCAAACTTCATTGTGTCACATAGTACACATGAACATACATACATACATACATACATACATACATACATACATACACACAAATATATACCATGCATACACACACCCTTATAGTTTTACATGCAAACAAGATATTGAGCTGGTTCAAGGTCTCCAGTCAAATATCCTGCTGTTGCCCCGAGCCAGGGTGACCTTGACACTAGACAGGGCATGTGGAGTGGGGTCCTCAAGAGTTTCAGATTGTGGCACACCTTCTCATTTTCAAGGCTGGCCACCCAGAGCCTCACTGTGTATTACTGTTGAGCTCGTAGCCTTGGCGCTGTATCATGGCCCTGTAGTCTCCTTCTCCCAGCTTGGGAGCAGCAATGTCAGCTCCATGTTACAGGCTGGCTTCATGGTCGAGGTCTGGCTCTATTTATTAATACTGTCTCTTTGCCTTCTGCCCTTCATTGCCACATCACTAGTTTCACCATTATCAGAACAGCACCTCTCTTCTGCCATTTTTCCTCCCGATTTTGTGAATCAAATTTTTAAAAAGCATCTTCCCATAGGACTGCTCTTCTCTCATTTTTTCTGGAGACACTGTGGCCTCTGAAAACTCCTCATGTCCCCTCAGAACCTCCATGAGCTTTTCAACCTCCTCAGAGACACTCTGATGCCATATTGAGTACCAGCAGCTGCCTCTGTCTTCTATCACAGCCATGCTCCAGGCTTCCATAGTTGATGGGGATGACATACTCCCAGATAAGCTTCTTCAAGATCGGAGGCTTATCCAGCATCTCATTAATGGTAAATAGAATAGACGGTGGAGTAGACAGGCTCTGGTTTTTAAGACTTGGTTAAGAAGAAAGGGTGGTGTTGGAATGCTGTAATCCTGGTACTCCGATGGTAGAAGCCAGAGGCACAGACTTTAAGGCTACCCTTGGGTACATAGGTACTCAGAGATCAGCCTGGGATACATGTGATCTAATGTATAAACAAGAACAACAAAACCACCTTACTATAAAGCTACAATAATAAAAATAATGTTCTATTAACTAATAACATCAGTTCATAGGTCAGTGGAAAAATAGCTCAAAAAATGTATGCACAAAGATGACATTTGAAAGTAGAGATAGGAAATACAATAGAGGAAGCTACAGTCTCTTCAGCATATGGTGCTGAAGAAGCCTAATCAAAAATAATAACCTTGTTATTAGCATTGTTACCTTTCAGAAAATTTAAATCAAAATTGATATACACCCATGGTATAGGCAAAATGCACAGCTGTAAATCATCTAGAAAAGAATTGGGCAGACAACCTATGAGCTCATGTTTGATGGTAATTTGTAAGACAACACTAAAATAAATATCAATAAATGAAAGAAAAATTGTTAAGTTAGATGTTACTAAAATTAAAAGGTTTTGTCCTGTGGAAGACATTAAAAATGAACAGGCAAGTTACAGATTAGAAAAAATTGTGAAAAATATCTGACTAAAGATATATGTCTGAAATATTCAGAATTCTTAAAACTTGGTAATGAATAAAGAGGCATTTAAAATTTTAACTTATTCTATTTTATGTGTATAGGTGTTTTGAATGTGTATGTATCACATGTACAACTGATTCCAGTGGAAACCAAACGAGGATACTGGATTTCCTAGAACTAGAGTTACAGAGAGTAGTTAGCTGCCATGGACCTGGGCGGAACTAATGAGCAGCCAATGCTATGAACAGTAAGACACCATCCCTGTTTGTGGAATATTATGTATCAACTGTGGAATTTAAAAAAATGTTGAAGTCTCTTATGAGGCTAAACTGGAAGATTGTTTGAAAGTTAGGCCTGAAAACACATGAAAAAAAAAAAAAACTCAAAACAAAAGGCTTTCAAGCTCCACTTTTAAAACCTGTACCAATGCTTGTTTTTAATGAAGAAAAGCCACATACCAGCCCCCAAAAGCCCTGTTTCAGATGAAAGATGTCATGAAAACCAAATTAATGCATTTTCAAAGTTTGAAGGATCTAAATAATATTAACAGATTTTTGTTTTAGTACATTTCAAATGATTTCCCCTTTCCTGTTGCCCCCATCCCAAAAGTCTCATAAGCTATCTCCCCTTCGCCTGTTCCCCAATCAACCCCCTATTCTTCGCTGTCCTGATATTCCCCTACACTGCCTCATAGAGCCTTTCTAGGACCAAGGGCCTCTCCTCTCTTTAACGTACAACAAGGCCATCCTCTGCTGACTATGTGTCTGGAGCCATGGGTAACACCATGTGTACTATCTGGTTGATGGTTTTGTCCCTGGGAGCTCTGGGAGTACTGGGTGGCTCATAATGTTGTTCCTCCTATGGTGCTGCAAACCCCTTCAGCTCCTTGGGTCTTTTCCCTAGCTCCCCCATTGGGGAGCCTGTGTTCAGTTAAATGGCTGGCTGAGAGTGTCCCCCTCTGTATTTGTCATGCCCTGGCAGAGTATCCCAGGTGACAGCTCTATCCAGCTCCAATCAACAAGTACTTGTGGGTATCAGTAATAGTGTCTGGGTTTTTTAACTGTATATGGGATGGATCACTAGGTGGGGGTAGTCTCTGGATGGTCTTTTCCTCAGTCTCTGCTCCACACTTTGTCTCTGTTATCTCTTTCGGTGAGTATTTTGTTTCCCCTTCTAAGAAGGACCAGAGTATCCATACTTTGTTTTTCCTTCATCTTGGGCATCATTTGGTATGTGAATTGTATCTTGGGTATTCCAAGCTTCTGGGCTAATATCCACTTATCAGTGAGTTCCATGTGCATTCTTTTGTGATTGGGTTACCTCATTTAGGATGATATTTTCCAGTTCCACCCATTTGCTTAAGAATTTCATGAATTCATTGTTTTTAACAGCTGAGTAGTATTCCATTGTGTGTATATATATATATATATATATATATATATATCACATTTTCTGTATCCATTCCTCTGTTGAAGGACATATCTGGGGTGCTTCTGGCTATTATAAATAGCTATTATAATAGCTGCTATGAACACAGTGGAGCATGTGTCCTTATTACATGCTTGGGAGTCCTCTGGGTATATGCCCAGGAGTGGTATAGCAGGGTCCTCCATTAGTATTATGCTAATGGAACTGCCAAACTGATTTCCAGAGTGGTTGCACCAGCTTGCAATTCCACCAGCAGCCAGGGAACCCTCATTCATAAAAGAAACTTTACTAAAGTTCTGTGCACACATTGCACCTCACACAAAATGAACAAAAAACAAAAGGCATATCGCCTATCACCAGTGCTCGGGTTTCAACATGCATGGTCACGTGCCTATACTAAGATGTCCCTGGAGTCCTGTGTGCCAGCTGTAGGGTTCTGTCCTCACAACGTCCTCCTGTACAGGGCTCTGTGCAAACACCCTTAGTTCAGCCTGAGTTTCTCAACCCTCACAGCTGCAGCATCTGGGAAGCTTTGGTATAATCTTAGCAATTTTCTGCCTTTATTATTATAAAATATACTGGTTAATCCCTCCTAATCTTTTTTTTAACCTTAACCGTACTTTGACTATAGCAAGGCTCTTTGATTTTTGTATTTTGTCAATTTCTGTTTATAAATTAATTCAGTTAGTATATAGAATATGAATAGAAATATGAATATAAATATGAATATGGAATATGAATAGAAATGTTATGACATTTTCATATGCACACATGTTGTCACTAATCTCCTGTTCCTCTCCCTGTCTCTTCACCTCTTACTTGTATCTTTCCATCTCCACACAAAGACTTTGAAATCACTTCATTTTAGGAATGCCCCTTTTCAGCTATGTACAGAAATCTTTATTTTAGTAGTAAATGAAGAAAACTTGTTTGTTTGTATTAGTGTGTTCTGTATGTTTTGTCTCTGATCTGTCACTTTGCTTTATGACATTTTTTATTGAATATAAGACTTGTTCACTATGTGGTCCCTTTTTGAGCCTTATCGCTATTAAGGCATATAATAAAATATGTGATATACCTTCTGACATTGCCTTTAAAGGGTGCCAGAGACTAAATGTACTATTTTCAAGAAAAGAGATAAGATAATTGTAGCAAAACGATTTTGGTTATTGAACTTGTGCTCTGGAGTTCACTATAGCTTCTATTTTCACGAATGCTTATAAAATCTTAGGATGAACTGTGTATTGCTTTTTAAATATTTATTTTTAAAACAAATCTCAAATTGTCATCTGTTATATTAAGTTTGCACACTTTTATTTGTTTTTACAATAAGCCAATTTATAGATCCATGAACACAGACCTGAAATAATTAAAATGTAAGACCATCATAAAAAGAAGTGTTAGTCTCTAAATCAAGTAAAGACCCTCTCAGCTGCCTCAGACTGTGCAGTAAATTATACATACTGTAAATGAGCACAGCTTCTTTTAAACTTACAAGGAACAATTTTGTCTTTGTGAGAGTTTTATAACTACATATAACAGCCTATAAAAAGCCTGTCTTGAAGTGGTTCCCATGGTGACAGGATATAATATATGTGTCCATTAAATTTGGAAATTTAATGAAGTGTAATAAAAATCTACTTCAGAAAAATACACTTCTCAGCATATTTTTATTAATTAAAATATTTCATTGAGCATTTTTCATGTCTGCGTGCCTGACAGCAAATAAAAGCTTTGCCACAGATTAACTGTGACTTTTGAGTTCTATCCAATATTAATTGGTACAAAATAGGAAAGGCATTTCTTCAGAGAAAATATTTTGACTGTTGGCCCAGAATGATTAATGCATGAGAAGCCATCCTTCCTGAACTCTGAATATTCCATTGCAAATGCCATCAGCAACACAGAGTGTGACATTGTGTCTATAAGGTTAGAAACATACAACTGAGTGGATGCTTTTCATACTTAAGGAAAAAGAAAAGCTTTCCTGAGGGTGTGTGGCCTTTGTGCCTATGGGGAACACCTGCTGTCAGTGTAGCAATTTAAGAAGACGATAAATTCACCTAATTGACAGAAACAAAGATGGCCAAACACACCTTAATGTACCACTGAGGCATATATTGCAAAAACAGAAAAAGATAAAAATAAAGGAAGGAAAAAAGGAAAGAAAAAATGCCTAATAAATCAAACACACTTTCCTCCCTCCCTCCCTTCCTGCTTCTCCTCTCCTTGTTTCTCTTCCTCCATCTGTTTCATTCCAAATATTTGAAGGCTCAAATCCCGATCCTGACACATGTTAAGTAAACTCTCTAATACTAAGCTATAACCCCCATCAATTATGGTGTCTTTTTTTGTGTGGTTAAATTTCTTTTATTATTATTTTTTTCTATATTCTTTGTTTACATTCTAAATGATTTTCCCTTTCCCTGTTCCCCACCTCTCCACAAGTCCCATAAGCCCTCTTCCCTCCGCCCATTCTCCAATCACCCCCTTCCCATTTCTTTGTCCTGGTACTCCCCTACAATGCTGGATCAAGCCTTTCCAGGACCAGGACCTTCTCCTTCCTTCTTCTTGGAAATGATTTGATATGTGAGTTGTGTCTTGGGTATTCAGAGCTTCTGGGCTAATATCCACTTAACGGTGACTGCATTCCATGTGTGTTCTTTTGTGATTGAATTACCTCACTTAGTATGATATTTTCCAGTTCCGGCCATTTGCCAAAGAATTTCACAAATTCATTGTTTTTAGTTGCTGAGTAGTATTCCATTGTGGAAATATACCATATTTTCTGTATCTATTTCTCCATTGAAAGGCCATCTGGATTCTTTCCAGATTCTGGCTATTATAAATAAGGCTGCTATGAACATAGTGGAACATGTGTCCTTATTGCATGCCGGGGAATCCTCTGGGTATGGCCAGGAGTGGTATAACAGGGTGCTCCAGAAGTGTCATGCTCAGTTTTCTGAGGAACCACCAGACTGATTTCCAGAGTGGTTGTACCCTCTTACAATCCCACCAGCAGTGGAGGAGTGTTCCTCTTTTTCCACATCCTTGCCAACACCTGCTATCTCCTGAGTTTTTAATCTTAGCAATTCTGACTGGTGTGAGGTGAAATCTCAGAGTTGTTTTGATTTGCATTTCCCTAATGACTAATGATGTTGAACATTTTGTGTGAAGAACGGACTATTTAATGTCTTTTTCTTGGGGGATTTTTTTCATGTAAGCTCCCAAATTACTAATATATGAATATGAATGACTTTGATAAGACAGAAACCACATACAATACATGCAGAGAAAATGTGCCTTACCCTCACCCAACCTCAAAATCTAGGAGATCAGGATGCTACTCACATTTCTGCTGTTGCTCTGGTGGAGAAAAAAAAATCCAAAGAGGAATGATGGACTTAGGGTTTCAAAGACTTCAACTGGGGTGACACAGAGCAGAATCACTTATACCAGTGGCAACCATGAAGAAGACCGAGATACAGACAGAGACAGAGAGAGGAAGCTTCTTCTAGTTGATTTTTGCCATCTTGTTACATTATAGTGCCACTTCATCTTTGGAGTTAAGTTCCCTTTAGTTAATTCTCTCTTCAGATGCACTCAGAGTCACATCCAAGGATGAGCTTTACTGTATCTGAGGTTCTTTGAAGTCAATCAGATTGTCAATCAACATTCATCATCACAAACATGTATTGCCTCTCATAATTAAATTAATACGAGGGCTCGTTCTTCAGTTCTTGTGCCAGGGTGCAGTGTGAAAACTACAGGAATCTTCACTGATCCTGTAACTGCTCCATGAAAAACCCTGGCCACTAAAACACATTGAGGTTGTTACTCCACAAAAGAGGAGAGGCTGTGCTCTTTGGGTTATAAACTCTACCCCAAATTGCTTTTAAATATATTCTTCTAAAAGAGACAGATATCATGGTGTCTGTCTATAATTTTGGGACTCAAGAGAATGAGGCAGGAGGTTTGGAAGTTTGAGGTCAGCTGTAGCTAACACTGTAAGACCCTGCCTCAAAACAAAACAACACCCCTCTCGTACATGATTCTTATTACTTGACCACATCTAACACTTGTAGTCCTAATTCCACAGCTTGTGAAAATATATGAAGATTTCATTTCCCTTATTTACACTTGAAAATGAAAGAAAACATTTATACTTTACCCATTGCTAAAGTCAGAACTTGAATATTTAACCGGGATTGCTGTGCATTGTACAGATAACTGATAAAGATCTGGTATAGTGGTCAAGACCCTAATCCCAACGCCAGAAGGAAAAGGCAGGAGGATCTCAGCAAGCTCAAGGCCAGCCTTGTCTATATATTGAGTTCCAGGATAGGAAGAACTACAGAGAGAGAACATGTCTCAGAAAACAAGCAATAAACAAACAAATAAGTACATAAAAAAGACTGGGTGAGAGATGAGAAAGTCAGAGAAAATAGAAGAAAAACAGCTGGGCTTGGGAAGTCTTGAACAAGTCTTATGAAGCAGTATAATAGTTTATATATAGTATTCCTGAAAGGAGAAGTGGGACAGTGTCAGGAAAAACAAACAAACCCCCCCCCAAAAAGCAGACAAGCAAAACTGTCATACAATGGGATAAAGTCAACTGGAGGACAAATCAAACCTACTCAAGAGGAACACAGGATTGACTGTGTCAAGGACACCAGAGACCAAGAACCCAGTAACCAAGACCCCTAGACTGTGAAGAGCTGAGCAGGTCCAAAGCCACAGCTCCCCAATACCCAGGGTATTATGAGCTCTGCCAAGTATTTTGAGAAGGAAATTTGTTCCTTCTCCATATTTTAGGATCTCTGGGAAAATTTTGTTTGATAGAGTTCTCCATGGTTCTCCTCTTTTTATTTTTTTAAGTTACTTTTGTCTAAGTATCCAAGAGATTCCATAGTCCTTTGGGCTAACGAATGTTTCACTGTATGGTTAAAAGAGTTACTTACACAAATATTCCAATCACAATGCTGAATAAATGTTTTTAAAATAGTAAAGGAGTTGATTACTTGTAACTTACACAATGAATCTTCTGTCAATTTGGAGGGGGAATTGAAAACAAGATGAGTGTGACCTAAATCAATTACTAATTGCTTGAGAATTAATAAATCTAAACTAAATTTTCATGATGTCATATTCCTTATAAGTCATTTTTCTTTACTTTGTCCCATTTCCACTTAGATTCATAGCTTACAGAAGGAAAATACACATATCTAGGGTGGTGAAGACCCTGGAAAGTTGACTTATGAAGTTAGTACTATATTTCCTAAGTGCAGTACCACAGATCTTTTAAAGCCTTTACCTTGTTTTCTAGTTTCTTCACTTGTGTGTTCTTGTGTTGTCAATGCTATAGAAGCAAGCTGATTAACAAAATGGGCAGTTTTTAGTTTTTGAGTAAGGGCTACTCTGGCAGCCACTGTAGAAGCTATAGTAATGATGATTGCAAAGATGCAAGTTAAAGCAAGAACAGCAGCAACAACAAAAAACCCTTCACTTTCTATTAATATCTTGTTAAAAGAAAAGGGGATATTTGCCAAAATCACCATAGCATATATCATTAAGATGTGCGGGATCTATAAGAATAACCAAAAAAAAAAAAAAAAAAAAAAAAAGAAAGAAAAAAGAAAAGAAAAGAAAAGATATCAAAGCAAAAAGAAGTCTCTTATGAGCAAAGGAGGACTTTACACAATTAGAAAATGGACAATTAATACAGGTAATTTTGAAGTGTCACCATGTTTTTGAATAGGGGGACTCTCAGTCAATAACATCTATAGAAGATTATCTTAAGCAATGTGTTCAAATATAAAATAATGTTTAGGTCATGGCTGATCATCTCCAAAAACAAAAAAAGAAATCTCATAGAAGATCATGTTGTCCAGAGCTGTGGCTAACAGCCCAAGGTCCTGTGGAACCATTCCTTCTGGGGATAATATAACAGGAGGTGAGCAAGTAGAATATCTTAGGAAGTGTTTTCATCCAGATCAGATGGATGCTTCCAGGATAAGTTGACCAACATCCCAGGTCATCTACATAGAGGCAGAGTTCTTTAGAACTATGGAACAAGTCACACAAGGTGGGATTCTATTTCTAAATGAGGGTTTGAATCATCATTGAGTACTGGCAAGTATCCATCCAGTGGGGTGATTAGAAACATCCAGTTTGTGGGTTATTAGAAACTGAAAAACTATAGTGAAGAGTGAATTAATGATACTTGATAAATTGTGCCTTCAATCCCTCATGAATCCCAAAGCTATATAGGTCACTTGAACAAGAGGGATCCTTCCATACAGGCACATCAATGATAAACAAATAGGAGTGGACTATATCTTGGTGTAATTAGAGAGCGTTGTGAGGCACTTTTTAATCCTAAGTGTTATATTCAGTAGGTCATATATACCAGTTTGATATTTTTAATGTTTAGGTAATATTATAATACACAAATGTTTAAAAATAAAACTTGATTTAAAAAACATATTAACTAGTTTCTATGTAGTTGTTGATCTTAGACCTAATAAAAACTGAAATATTACTGAATTGTTATATGAGACTGAAAAATACACAAAAGCATGGCCTCTGGCTATATCCATTTACATTTTTATTTGCTATACGTCTCATTTTTACTGTTCATCAAGTTTTGGGTTTGTCTAACCATCAGACAAGTTCTGACAAAACACAAAAGATTTTTGTGTCCCTGGAGTCTTTTCCTTTATATCTTTTTGTAGAGCTAGATAGCCAGCTGATAAACAGATGACGATATTACATGATCTCAGTTTGTAACAAATTGCTAGTGAAAATTAAGAGCATGATGTAATAGTGTCACTAAAAGAGACTAAATTTATAGACAAGATTTATAGGAACAATTCTATTTGGGGAATGCTATGGTTAACGTTCACTGTAAATTTCATCTGACCTAAATCAACAAAGAAATAAACCTCTGGGTGGTGTGTGATGTCATTTCTAGGAAGCGTTATCTGAGAGTGGGCATCACTTTCCACTGGAACTTAGGAAAAACTGTTGTCTGACTGACTGCCTTAAGTATGTATTACTGTGGTTGTGGCTGCTGTTAACCCTGCCATATTTTTTTCTTTTTTTTATTCAATATATTTTTATTTACATTTCAAATGATTTCCCCTTTTCTAGACCCCTGCTCCCCAAAAGTCCCATCAGCCCCCTCCCTCCCCCTGTTTTCCCACCCAACCCTTCCCACTTCTCTGTTCTGGTTTTGCCCTATACTGCTTCACTGAGTCTTTCCAGAACAAGGGGCCACTCCTCCGTTCTTGTACTCATTTGATGTGTAGATTATGTTTGTGATATTCCAATTTTCTAGGCTAATATCCACTTATTAGTGAGTGTATACCATGATTCATCTTGAACCTGGGTTACCTTACTTAGTATGATGTTCTCCAGCTCCATCCATTTGCCTAAGAATTTCATGAATTTATTGTTTCTAATGGCCGAATAGTATTCCATTGTGTATATAGATCACATTTTTTGTATCCATTCTTCTGTTGAGGGATACCTGGGTTCTTTCCAGCTTCTGGCAATTATAAATAGGGCTGCTATGAACATAGTGGAACATGTATCCTTATTACATGCTGGGGAATCTTCTGGGTATATGCCCAGGAGTGGTATAGCAGGATCTTCTGGAAGTGAGGTGCCCAGTTTTCAGAGGAACCACCAGACTGATTTCCAGAGTGGATGTACCAATTTGCAACCCCACCAGCAGTGGAGGAGTGTTCCTCTTTCTCCACATCCTCGCCAATATCTGCTGTCTCCTGAATTTTTAAACTTAGCCATTCTGACTGGTGTAAGGTGAAATCTCAAGGTTGTTTTGATTTGCATTTCCCTAATGACTAATGAAGTTGAGCATTTTTTAAGATGCTTCTCCGCCATCTGAAGTTCTTCAGGTGAAAATTCTTTGTTTAATTCTGTACTCCATTTTTCAATAGGGTTATTTGGTTTTCTGGAGTCTAACTTCTTGTGTTCTTTATATATATTGGATATTAGCCCTCTATCTGATGTAGGGTTGGTGAAGATCTTTTCCCAATTTGTTGGTTGCCGATTTGCCATTTTGATGGTGTCCTTTGCCTTACAGAAACTTTGTAATTTTATGAGGTCCCATTTGTCAATTCTTTTTTTTTTAATTCAATATATTTTTTATTTACATTTCAAATGATTTCCCCTTTTCTTGCCCCCAACTCCCCAAAAGTCCGTAAAGCCCCCTTCTCTCCCCCTGTCCTCCCACCCACCCCTTCCCACTTCCCAGTTCTGGTTTTGCCGAATACTGCTTCACTGAGTCTTTCCAGAACAAGGGGCCACTCCTCCTTTCTTCTTGTACCTCATTTGATGTGTGGATTATGTTTTGGGTATTCCAGTTTTCTAGGTTAATATCCACTTATTAGTGAGAGCATACCATGATTCACCTTTTGAGTCTAGGTTACCTCACTTAGTATGATGTTCTCTAGCTCCATCCATTTGCCTAAGAATTTCATGAATTCTTTGTTTCTAATGGCTGAATAGTACTCCATGGTGTAGATATACCACATTTTTTGCATCCACTCTTCTTAGAGCATAAGCTATTGGTGTTCTGTTCAGAAACTTTTCCCCTGTACCGATGTCCTCAAGGATCTTCCCCAGTTTCTTTTCTATTAGCTTCAGAGTGTCTGGCTTTATGTGCAGGTCCTTGATCCATTTGGATTTGAGCTTAGTACAAGGACACAAGGATGGATCAATTCCCATTCTTCTGCATGCTGACCTCCAGTTGAACAGCACCATTTGTTGAAAAGGCTATCTTTTTTCCAGAGGATGTTTTCAGCCCCTTTGTCAAGGATCAAGTGGCCATAGGTGTGTGGGTTCATTTCTGGATCTTCAATCCTGTTCCATTGATCCTCCTGCCTGTCACTGTACCAATACCATGCAGTTTTTAACACGATTGCTCTGTAGTATTTATTGCTTGAGGTCAGGGATAATGATACCCCCAGAATTTCTTTTATTGTTGAGAATAGTTTTAGCCATCCTGGGTTTTTTGTTATCCCAGATGAATTTGAGGATTGCTCTTTCTAACTCTATGAGGAATTGAGTTGGGATTTTGATGGGTATTGCATTGAATCTGTATATTGCTTTTGGCAAAATGGCCATTTTAACTATATTAATCCTGCCGATCCATGAACATGGGAGGTTTTTCCATTTTTTGAGGTCTTCCTCCATTTCCTTCTTCATAGTCTTGAAGTTCTTGTCATACAGATCTTTCACATGTTTGGTAAGAGTCACCCCAATGTACTTTATACTGTTTGTGGCTATTGTGAAGGGGGTCATTTCCCTAATTTCTTTCTCAGCCTGCTTATCCTTTGAGTATAGGAAGGCCACTGATTTGCTTGAGTTGATTTTATAACCTGCCACTTTGCTGAAGTTGTTTATCAGCTGTAGGAGTTTTCTAGTGGAGTTTTTTGGGTCACTTAGGTAGACTATCATATCATCTGCAAATAATGATAGTTTGACTTCTTCCTTTCCAATTTGTATCCCTTTGACCTCCATATGTTGTCTAATTGCCTGAGCAAGTACCTCAAGTACAATATTGAAAAGATAAGGAGAAAGAGGGCAGCCCTGTCTAGTCCCTAATTTTAGTGGGATTGCTTCAAGTTTCTCTCCATTTAGTTTGATTCTGGCTACCGGTTTGCTGTATATTGCTTTTACTATGTTTAGGTATGGGCCTTGAATTCCCATTCTTTCCAAGACTTTTTTTTTTTTTTTTAAATTCAGGATTTTATTAGTTTCTTTTAAATATTATAATTCTTTTTTTATTCGATATAATTTATTTACATTTCAAATGATTTCCCCTTTTCTAGCCCCCCCCCACTCCCCAAAAGTCCCGTAAGCCCCCTTCTCTTCCCCTGTCCTCCCTCCCACCCCTTCCCAGTTCCCCGTTCTGGTTTTGCCAAATACTGTTTCACTGAGTCTTTCCAGAACCAGGTACCACTCCTGCTTTCTTCTTGTATCTCATTTGATGTGTGGATTATGTTTTGGGTATTCCAGTTTTCTAGGTTAATAACCACTTATTAGTAAGTGCATACCATGATTCACCTTTTGAGTCTGGGTTACCTCACTTAGTATGATGTTCTCTAGCTCCATTCATTTGCCTAAGAATTTCATGAATTCATTGTTTCTAATGGCTGAATAGTACTCCATTGTGTAGATATACCACATTTTTTGCATCCACTCTTCTGTTGAAGGATACCTGGGTTCTTTCCAGCATCTGGCAATTATAAATAGGGCTGCTATGAACATAGTAGAGCATGTATCCTTATTACATGGTGGGGAATCCTCTGGGTATATGCCCAGGAGTGGTATAGCAGGATCTTCTGGAAGTGAGGTGCCCAGTTTTTGGAGGAACCGCCAGACTGCTTTCCAGAGTGGTGGTACCAATTTGCAACCCCACCAGCAGTGGAGGAGTGTTCCTCTTTCTCCGCACCCTCTCCAACACCTGCTGTCTCCTGAATTTTTAATCTTAGCCATTCTGACTGGTGTAAGATGAAATCTTAGGGTTGTTTTGATTTGCATTTCCCTAATGACTAATGAAGTTGAGCATTTTTTAAGATGCTTCTCCGCCATCCGAAGTTCTTCAGGTGAGAATTCTTTGTTTAACTCTGTACCCCATTTTTTAATAGGGTTGTTCGGTTTTCTGGAGTCTAACTTCTTGAGTTCTTTATATATATTGGATATTAGCCCTCTATCTGATGTAGGATTGGTGAAGATCTTTTCCCAATTTGTTGGTTGCCGATCTGTCCTCTTGATGGTGTCCTTTGCCTTACAGAAACTCTGTAACCTTATGAGGTCCCATTTGTCAATTCTTGCTCTTAGAGCATACGCTATTGGTGTTCTGTTCAGAAACTTTCTCCCTGTACCGATGTCCTCAAGGGTCTTCCCCAGTTTCTTTTCTATTAGCTTCAGAGTGTCTGGCTTTAGTGGAGGTCCTTGATCCATGTGGATTTGAGCTTAGTACAAGGAGACAAGGATGGATCAATTCGCATTCTTCTGCATGCTGACCTCCAGTTGAACCAGCACCATTTGTTGAAAAGGCTATCTTTTTTCCATTGGATGTTTTCAGCCTCTTTGTCGAGGATCAAGTGGCCATAGGTGTGTGGGTTCATTTCTGGATCTTCAATCCTGTTCCATTGATCCTCCTGCCTGTCACTGTACCAATACCATGCAGTTTTTAACACTATTGCTCTGTAGTATTGCTTGAGGTCAGGGATACTGATTCCCCCAGATTTTCTTTTGTTGCTGAGAATAGTTTTAGCTATCCTGGGTTTTTTGTTGTTCCAGATGAATTTGATAATTGCTCTTTCTAACTCTGTGAAGAATTGAGTTGGGATTTTGATGGGTATTGCATTGAATCTGTATAGTGCTTTAGGCAAAATGGCCATTTTAACTATATTGATTCTACCGATCCATGAGCATGGGAGGTTTTCCCATTTTTTGAGGTCTTCTTCCATTTCCTTCTTCAGAGTCTTGAAGTTCTTGTCATACAGATCTTTCGCATGTTTGGTAAGAGTCACCCCAAGATACTTTATACTGTTTGTGGCTATTGTGAAGGGGGTCATTTCCCTAATTTCTTTCTCAGCCTGCTTATCCTTTGAGTATAGGAAGGCCACTGATTTGCTTGAGTTGATTTTGTAACCTGCCACTTTGCTGAAGTTGTTTATCAGCTGTAGGAGCTCTCTAGTGGAGTTCTTTGGGTCACTTAGGTAGACGATCATGTCGTCTGCAAATAATGATAGTTTGACTTCCTCCTTTCCAATTTGTATCCCTTTGACCTCCTTATGTTGTCGAATTGCCCGAGCTAGTACCTCAAGTACAATATTGAAAAGATAAGGAGAAAGGGGGCAGCCTTGTCTGGTCCCTGATTTCAGTGGGATTGCTTCAAGTTTCTCTCCATTTAGTTTGATGCTGGCTATCGGTTTGCTGTATATTGCTTTTACTATGTTTAGGTATGGGCCTTGAATTCCTGTTCTCTCCAAGATTTTAAGCATGAAAGGATGCTGAATTTTGTCAAATGCTTTTTCAGCATCCAATGAAATGACCATGTGGTTTTGTTCTTTGAGTTTGTTTATGTAGTGGATTGTATTGATGGATTTCCGTATATTGAACCAACCCTGCATTCCCGGGATAAAGCCTACTTGATCATGGTGGATGATCGTTTTGATGTGTTCTTGGATTCGGTTGGCAAGAATTTTATTGAGTATTTTTGCATCGATGTTCATAAGGGAAATTGGTCTGAAGTTCTCTTTCTTTGTTGGATCTTTGTGTGGCTTTGGTATCAGCGTAATTGTGGCTTCGTAGATGGAATTGGGTAGTGTTCCTTCTGTTTCTATTTTGTGGAATAGTTTGAAGAGTATTGGTGTTAACTCTTCTTTGAAGGTCTGGTAGAATTCTGCACTGAAACCATCTGGTCCTGTGCTTTTTTTGGTTGGAAGACTTTCTATGACTCCTTCTATTTCTTTAGGCTTTATGGGACTGTTCAGATGGTCTAGTTGGTCCTGATTTAATTTTGGTATTTGGTATCTGTCAAGGAAATTGTCCATTTCCTCCAGATTCTCCAGTTGTGTTGAGTACAGGCTCTTGTAGTAGGATCTGATGATTTTTTGGATTTCCTCAGTTTCCGTTGTTATGTCTCCCTTTTCATTTCTAAGTTTGTTAATTTGGATACTTTCTCTGTGCCCTTTGGTCAGTCTGGCTAAGGGTTTATCTATCTTGTTGATTTTCTCAAAGAACCAGCTCCTGGTTTTGTTGATTTTTTGTATGGTTCCCTTTGTTTCTACTTGATTGATTTCGGCCCTGAGTTTGATGATTTCCTGCCTTCTACTCCTCCTGGGTGAAATAGCTTCTTTTTGTTCTAGGGCTTTCAGGTGTGTCATTAAGTTGGTAATGTATGCTCTCTCCATTTTCTTTTTGGAGACACTCAGGGCTATGAGTTTTCCTCTTAGCACTGCTTTCATTGTGTCCCATAGATTTGGGTATGTTGTGTTTTCATTTTCATTGTGTTCTAAAAAGTCTTTAATTTCTTTCTTTATTTCTTCCTTGACCAAGGTATCATTGAGTAGAGTATTGTTCAATTTCCACCTTTATGTGGGTTTTCTGTTGTTTCTGGTGCTATGGAAGACCACTTTTATTCCATAGTGATCAGATAGGAGGCATGGGATTAGTTCGATCTTCTTATATTTGTTGAGGTCTGTCTTGTGACCAATTATATGGTCGATTTTGGAGAAGGTACCATGAGGTGCTGAAAAAAAGGTATATTCTTTTGTCTTAGGATAGAATGTTCTATATATATCAGTTAAATCTCATTGGTCCAAAGCTTCAATTAGTTTCATTGTGTCCTTGTTTAGTTTCTGTTTTCCTGATCGGTCCATTGAGGAAAGTGCAGTGTTGAAGTCACCCACAATTATTGTGTTAGGTGCAATGTGTGCTTTGAGTTTTAATAAAGTTTCTTTTATGAAAGAGGGTGCCCTTGCATTTGGAGCATAGATGTTCAGGATTGAGAGTTCTTCTTGTTGTATTTTTCCTTTGACCAGCAAGAAGTGTCCCTCAGAGTCTCTTTTGATGACTTTGGGTTGAAAGTCAATTTTATCTGATATTAAAATGGCTACTCCAGCTTGTTTCCTGAGACCATTTGCTTGTAAAATTGTCTTCCAGCCTTTTACTCTAAGGTAGTGTTTGCCTTTGACCCTGAGGTGTGTTTCCTGTAAGCAGCAAAATGTAGGGTCCTGTTTACGTATCCAGTCAGTTAGTCTGTGTCTTTTTATTGGGGCATTGAGTCCATTGATATTAAGAGATATTAAGGAATAGTGATTGTTACTTCCTATCATTTTTGACGTTATTTTTTAAATTTTATTGCTTAACTTCTTTTGGGTTTGATGAAAGGTTACTATCTTGCTTTTTTCAGGGTGAAGTTTCCCTCCTTGTATTGGTGTTGTCCTCCTATTATCCTTTTTAGGGCTGGGTTTGTGGATAGATATTGGGTGAACTTGGTTTTGTCGTGAAATATCTTAGTTTCTCCATCTATGGTGATTGAGAGTTTTGCTGGATATAGTAGTTTTGGTTGGCATTTGTGTTCTCTTAGAGTCTGCATGAGATCTGCCCAGGACCTTCTAGCCTTCATAGTCTCAGGTGAAAAGTCTGCTGTGATTCTGATAGGTCTTCCTTTATATGTTACTTGGCCTTTTTCTCTTACTGCCTTTAATATTCTTTCTTTGTTTAGAACATTTGGTGTTTTGATTATTATGTGACGGGAAGTATTTCTGTTCTGGTCCAGTCTGTTTGGAGTTCTGTAGGCTTCTTGTATATTCATGGGCATCTCTCTCTTTAGGTTAGGGAAGTTTTCTTCCATAATTTTATTGAAGATATTTGCTGGCCCTTTAAGTTGTAAATCTTCACTCTCATCTATGCCTATAATCCTTAGGTTTGGTCTTCTCATTGTGTCCTGGATTTCCTGGATATTTTGGGTTACAAGCTTTTTGCATTTTGCATTTTCTTTAACTGTTGAGTCCATGGTTTCTATGGAATCTTCAGCATCTGAGATTCTTTCTTCTATTTCTTGTATTCTGTTGTTGATATTTGCATCTCTGTCCCCTGATTTCTTCCCAAGGCTTTCTATCTCCAAAGTTGTCTCCTTTTGAGTTTTCTTAGTTGTTTCTACTTCTGTTTTTAGATCCTGGATGGTTTTGCTTAGCTCCTTCACTTGCTTGTTTGTGCTTTCCTGTAATTCTTTAAGAGATTTTTGTGTTTTTTCTTTCATGACCTCAGCCTGTTGACCAAAGTTCTCCTGTATTTCTTTAAGAGATTTTTGTGTTTCGTCTTTCATGACCTCAGCCTGTTGACCAAAGTTCTCCTGTATTTCTTTAAGTGTTTTTTGCATTTCCTCCTTGTTGGCTTTTGTATTCTCCTGGATTTCTTTCAATGATTTTTGTGTTTCCCTTGCAAGGGCTTCTAACTTTTGATCCATTTTCTCCTGAATGTCCTTCATGTGTTCCTGTACCAGCATCATGACCAGTGATTTTAAATCCAAATCTTGTTTTACTGGTGTGATGGGGTATCCAGGACTTGCTGGTAGAGGAGAATTTGGTTCAGATGTTGCCATATTGCCTTGATTTCTGTTAGTGACATTCCTGCGTTTGCCTTTTGCCATCTAGCTCTCACTGGTGTTACTTGGTCTTGTCAGTGCTGGACTCACCAGTGCAAGGTGCCCCTTCCCCGTTGGCCTCTGGTGCACAGCTTACACTCTGCACTGCCTGTAGACAGGGTGCTGTTGTCCAGGCTGTTCAGATCCCGAAGCAGGCACCTGAAGGGCCCGCAGGATTTATTGGAGCACACCGACTTCTCCCAGCTGGCCGCCCGGAAGCCCCCACTAGCCTCTTGAGGGACCTGGAGATGTGGCGGCCACCCAGGCTGATCTGAAGCGGAGAGAGTTGACCTGAGGGCTTCTGCCTGAGGCCTTGCCCCAGATTGTGTCTGTGGGCCAGATGGAACCCGTGTGCACCCCCAGGGAGCTCCGAAGGTGTATGTTGCTGTGACCTCCCCTGTGTTCCGCTCACTCCGCTGGGCAGCCGATTTCCCCAACCGGGCTGGCGCACACTAGGTTAGCCTTGTCGCCCAGGCCCTGAGTCCAGGCAAACGCCTGGGAGGCCAAGGTCCGAGCAAAGTTCCCCTAGGGCTATGACTGTTATTTGGGTCCGCCAGGTGACCCGGATGGCGGGCGGGCGTGTCCACGCTCCCCGAAAGCACCGGGAGAGTCTGTTGTGCTAATAACCTCCTGGGCGGGTTGACACACAGATGGCCCACCAAGCCGCCCAGTTCTTGGGGTCAGTCCTGTGCCTTTTGGGGCCTAGACCCCCGTTTTGTTAGCCTCAGGCTACGCTTGTTAGCAGTCTCTGCCCTCCCGAGCACTCTGGCTCCTGTAGGCAAAATGGTGGCGCTTGCGCCGGCCAGGGCAAAAAAAACCTCCTGGCTGGGTTGGCGCCCCGATGGCTACTCGAACAGCCCAGGGCCTGGGTGCAGGCCAACGCCCGTCTGGCTCAGACCCCTGCGGTGTTGGGCCTAGGATCATGTTTGTGTACCTCAGTCTGACCGATCTCTGGAGCCCGGGATCAAGATGGAGGTGAGTCTCTCCTGTCTGGCGGGAAGCTGAGTTCTGAAGTGGCTTCCATTCAGCGAAAGGCTCCACAGAACCGCAGCTGCTTGCCGCCCGGCTGGTCAGCGAAGGTCAGTGGTCGTGGGCGCAGGGCCTAACTGGACCCTGTGTCGCCTTGGTTCCACCGCTGATGGCCCTTCAGCTGGAGCAGCCACTGCTACCGCCGCTGCTGCCGCCGCCTCTTTCCAAGACTTTAAGCATGAAAGGATGCTGAATTTTGTCTAAATGCCTTTTCAACATCCCTTGAAATGACCATGTGGTTTTTTTTTCTTTGAGTTTGTTTATGTAGTGGATTGCATTGATGGATTTCTGTATATTGAACCAACTCTGCATCTCTGGGATAAAGCCTACTTGATCATGGTTGATGATCGTTTTGATGTGTTCTTGGATTCACTTGGTAAGAATTTTATTGAGTATTTTTGCATCGATGTTCATAAGGGAAATTGGTCTGAAGTTATCTTTCTTTGTTGGATCTTTGTGTGCTTTTGGTATCAGCACAATTGTGGCTTCGTAGAAGGAATTGGGTAGTGTTCCTTCTGTTTCTATTTTGTGGAACAGTTTGAAGAGTATTGATGTTAGGTCTTCTTTGATGGTCTGATAGAATTCTGCACTGAAACCATCTGGTCCTGTGCTTTTTCTGGTTGGAAGACTTTCTATGACCCCTTCTATGTCTTTAGGGGTTATGGGACTATTTAGATGATCTATTTGGTCCTGGTTTAATTTTGGTATTTGGTATCTGTCAAGGAAATTGTCCATTTCCTCCATATTCTCCAGTTTTGTTGAGTATAGGCTTTTGTAGTAGGATCTGATGATTTTTTGGATTTCCTCAGTTTCTGTTGTTATATCCCCCTTTTCATTTCTAATTTTGTTTATTTGGATACTTTCTCTCTGCCCTTTGGTCAGTCTGGCTAAGGGTTTATCTATCTAGTTGATTTTCTCAAAGAACCAGCTCCTGGATTCGTTGATTCTTTGTATGGTTCTCTTTGTTTCCACTTGATTGATTTCAGCCCTGAATTTGATGATTTCCTGTCTTCTACTCCTCCTGGGGGAATTGGCTTCTTTTTGTTCCAGGGCTTTCAGGTTTGTTGTTAAGCTGCTAGAGTGTGCACTCTCCATTTTCTTTTTTGAGACACTCAGGCCTATGAGTTTTCTTCTTAGCACTGCTTTCATTGTGTCCCAAAGATTTGGGTATGTTGTGCCTTCATTTTCATTAAATTCTAAAAAGTCTCTGATTTCTTTCTTTATTTCTTCTTTGGCCAAGGTGTCATTGAGTATTGTTCAGCCTCCATGTGTATGTGGGCTTTCTGTTGTTTTTGTTGCTATTGAAAACCACTCTTACACCGTAGTGATCTGATAGGAGGCATGGGATTAGTTCGATCTTCTTGTATTTGTTGAGGTCTGTCTTGTGGCCAATTATATGGTCGATTTTGGAGAAGGTACCATGAGGTGCTGAGAAAAAGATATATTCTTGTGCTTTCGGGTGAAATGTTCTATAAATATCATTCAAATCCAATTGGTCCAAAGCTTCAGTTAGTTTTACTGTGTCCCTGTTTAGTTTCTGTTTGCCTGATCGGTCCATTGAGGAGAGTGGAGTTTTGAAGTCTCCCAAAATTATTTTGTTAGGTGAAATGTGTGCTTTGAGCTTTAGTAAAGTTTCTTTTATGAATGAGGGTGCCCTTGCATTTGGCACATAGATGTTCAGAATTGAAAGTTCTTCTTGGTGGATTTTTCCTTTGACCAGTAAGAAGTGCCTTTCTGTATATCTTTTGATGACGTTAGGTTGAAAGTCAGTTTTATCTGATATTAGAATGGCTACTCCGGCTTGTTTCCTGAGACCATTGGCTTGTAAAATTGTCTTCCAGACTTTTACTCTAAGGTAGTTTTTGTCGTTGACATTTAGGTGTGTTTCCTGTATGCAGCAAAATGTAGGGTCCTGTTCCTTTTCCAGTCTGTTAGTCTACGTCTTTTTATTGGGGAATTGAGTCCATTGATGTTAAGAGATATTAAGCAATAGTGATTATTACTTCCTGTCATTTTTGATGTTATTTTTATATTTGAGTGGTTATCTTCTTTTGGGTTTGATGAAGGAAGGTTACTATCTTGCTTTTTCCAGGGTGTAGTTTCCCTCCTTGTATTGGAGTTTTCCTCCTATTATTCTTTGTAGAGCTGGGTTTGTGGAAAGATATTGTGTAAATTTGGTTTTGTCATGGAATGTCTTGTTCTCCATCTATGGTGATTGAGAGTTTTGCTGGGTATAGTAGTCTTGGCTGACATTTGTGTTATCTTAGAGTCTGCATGAGATCTACCCAGGATCTTCTAGCTTTTATGGTCTCTGGTGAGAAGTCTGGTGTGATTCTGATAGGTCTTCTTTTATATGTTACTTGCCCTTTTTCTCTTACTGCCTTTAATATTCTTTCTTTGTTTAGTGCATTTGGGGTTTTAATTATTATGTGGCGAGATGTATTTCTGCTCAGGTCCAGTCTGTTTGGAGTTCTCTAGGCTTCTTGTATATTCATAGGCATCTCTCTCTTTAAGTTGGGAAAGTTTTCTTCCATAATATTGTTGAAGATATTTGCTGGCCCTTTCAGCTGTAAATCTTCACTCTCATCTATACCTATAATCCTTAGGTTTGGTCTTCTCATTGTGTCCTGGGTTTCTTTGATGTTCTGGGATACAAGCTTTCTGCATTTTGCATTTTCTTTGACTGTTGAGTCAATGGTTTCTATGGTATCTTCGGCATCTGAGATTCTTTCTTCCATCTCTTGTATTCTGTTGTTGATATTTGCATCTATGGCCCCTGATTTCTTCTCAAGGTTTTCTATCTCCAAAGTTGTCTCCCTTTGTGATTTCTTAGTTGTTTCTACTTCTGATTTTAGATCCAGGATGATTTTGCTCAGTTCCATCATTTGTTTGTTTGTGTTTTCCTGTAATTCTTTAAGAGATTTTTGTTTTTCCTCTTTCATGACTTCTGCCTCTTGACTCAAGTTCTCCTGCATTTCTTTAAATTTTTTTTTTTTTTGCATTTCTTCTTTATTGGCTTCTATCTCTTGAGCCTTATTCTCCTGCATTTCTTTAAGTGATTTTTGTGTTTCCATTATACGGGTTTCTAGCTTATTCATGTTCCCCTGTATTTCTTTAAGAGATTAATTTATGTCCTTTTTTGTGTTCTTCTAGTAGCATCATGACCAGTGATTTTAAATCCAAATCTTGTTTCTCTGGTGTGTTGGCATAACCAGGACTTGCTGATGTTGGAGAATTTGGTTCAGATGCTGCCATATTGCCTAGATTTCTGTTAGTAGCATTCCTGCATTTGCCCTTTGCCATCTTGTTCTCTGGAGTTAGTTGGTCTTGTCTCTGGCTGGTGTTTGAGCCTCCTGAGGGGCTCTGGGGCTGTTTCTGCAACACTGGATGGCTGGGTTTCCCCTGTAGCAGATTGCTGATGTGCTGTCCTCTTCTTGGGTGCCCATGCAGCCCTAGTGTGCTTTGCCCCAGATTGTGTCTGTGAGCCAGATGGTGCCCGTTTGCTCCTTCAGGGAGAGCTGAAGGGTGTATGCTGTGGGGACCTTTTCTGTGTGCTGATCACTCTGCTGGGCAGCAGATCTCCCAACCAGGTTGGTGCACACAAGGCTAGCCTAGCTGCTCAGGCCCTGAGTCTAGGCAAAAGCCTGGGAGGCCAAAGTCTGAGCAAAGTTCCCCTCAGGCTATGACTGTTAATTGGGTCTGTCAGGTGGCCAGGATGGCAGGCATGCGCACGCTCCCTGAAAGTGCAGGGAGAGTCTGCTGGGCTAACAACCTCCTGGCCGGGTTGACACACAGATGGCCCACTGAGCAGCCCAGTTCTTGGGGTCATTCCAGGGCCTGTTGGGGCCTAGACCCCCGCTATGTTAGCCTCGGGCTATGCCTGTTAGCAGGCTTTGCCTGCTAGAACTCTCTGGTGTCCTGTAGGCAAAATGGAGGCGGGCGCACCGGCCCGAGCAAACAACCTCCTGGCTGGGTTGGCACCCCGATGGCCCCCTGAACAGCCCAGGGCCTGGGTGCAGGCCAACGCCCATTGGGCTTAGACCCCCGCGATGTTGGACTCAGGTTATGTTTGCATACCTCAGTCTGTCTGATCTCTCTGGAGTCCAAGAACCAAGATGGAGGCGAGTCTCTCATAACTGACTGGCAGGAGGCAGAGTTCTGAAGTGGCTTCTGTGTGGTGAAAGGTACAGTAAATCCACCGCTGCTTGCAGCCCGGCTGACCAGAGAAGGTCAATGGTCGTGGGCGCAGGGGCTGCCTGGACCCTGTCACCTTGGTTCCACTGCTGATGGCCCTTCAGTTGGACCAGCCACTGCTGCCGCCGCTGCCGCCGCTAAGACCAACCCTGCCATCTTTAATTTAAATAAGATTCTATCTTTCAGCTTTCAAATAGGGAACCAAGACTTGCAACTCTCCAGGAACCCTTTAGGTCTTTATGGACAGATTGAATCGACTGAAGTTTTCAGTATTATAAACTGAACAACTACAGGGTCTCAGCCTCTCCAGCAACAAGACAACCATTGTTGTCCCTATGGTATAAGTCCTTTTAGTCTCTTCTCTTTTATGATGCACATACATTATATTGGTTCTGTTCCTGCAGAGAACACTGCCTAACGTACAGGATGAATTTACTCAGCATGAATGCAGAAGAATGAGGGAAAGAGAAGTTTTCAATGAAGCCTAACAAGCTTAGGAGAAGCACAAAGACTTTTGATTGATTGGTGTTGCAAGAGAAACAATGGATCTCTTCTTTACAAAGAAATGACAAGATCATATTTTACAAATGACCATTTCTGATAGGAGAGTTAGGATGGTTGTTATCATGTTCTGAACTTTATGACTGGATCAATAGCATATACCAGCAAGTGAAATGAAGGATCTTTCAAAAAAGCCTAAACTATATTTATTTCAGTGTTTCTCAGGCACAGTGATTTCACTTCCCCTAACAACACTTGGCAACATGGAGAAACAGTATTTTGTGGTAATAACTGGATCGAGAAGGATGCTACTAGCATCCTGTTTAACATCCTACTGATTGCATGCATTCAATGCTTCTGAGGCTGAGATTTCTCACCTAACTGTGCTCTCATCTGCTGCATGATGAGAGCAAAAGGAAAAGAACTGTTACGTAAATCCTAAGATCCATTTGTTTGCAGGAACCAGAGATACTAACCACAGAAGGAGAAATGCAAATAAGTGGGAGCTGCATAGCTGTCCCTACAATCCCACAAACGTGAAGACTTCCACAAGTGTTCCCTTTTGAGCTAAGAGCAAAGACATTTGACTCCAGCAAACATCTAAATACTCTTTAATCTTGTAGTGGTGACCTTCATAGATAAAGAATGCAAGAATACAGCTGTCCATTACTGTCTTTTAAACAGATAATACACTGGTAAAACATAGTATTGGCACTTAGAAATGCCCAAGGAAAAGCATTTCTTGTCTATACAAGTATCTTTCCTTGAAGAAGTTGATAGTTTGCCTTCAGAAATGTGGAAGTGTTCTTTGTACCTAGATTTCTTTTATCAAATTATCTTCAAATGGTGAAATTATTTCACAATAGACATGTTGATCAACATTAAAGTAGTTCTTTTTTCGTAAAGAGATTTTGTTTTGTTTTGTTTTTCTATGGAGAATTTCTCTATGGCCTTGGCTATCCTGGGAACAGAGTGGTCCTTTGAGTATATGTGTATGTATGTGTGTGTGTGTGTGTGTGTGTGTGTGAGAGAGAGAGAGAGAGAGAGAGAGAGAGAGAGAGAGACTTTGTTTATGCACATGTGAGCATGTATATATGTTCAGTTCTGATCCTCAAGAGAGCCTTCACTAATGTAACATCTGTTGAAGAAATGTAATGTTGTAAGATGGTAGCCTTACCAGCAAGGCATCTTTTAAATGAGTCACAGTTGCTCTAAAATGTGAAATACTAGTAGAACATCGTATCTCTAGAACATAAAGTCATGCCAAGAATATTTTGTTTATCTCTTTATAAATATGTACCAAGTGAAAAATGTAACATTAAATGAAAGTAGTCATAAAAAGATTTTTCAGTATAATTTAGATTAGTTCACACCACACACACACACACACACACACACACACACACACTTCTATACATAGGAAAAGATTTAGATGGAAAGACAGATTGTTTACAATGGTAATTATTGTACAATGTATTCATGATTTTTAATTTACCACCTGGATGTTTGTGGTACAAGTACATATGTGTGCATAGGTATGCACTTACATGTAGAGGTCAGAGGGAGACATTATGTGTATTCCTTGATTGCGTTCTACCTTAATTTTTTAGACAGCTTTTGCTACTGAACCTGGAAGTGATCTAGCTGGGCTGGACAGGCTGGCTACTGAACTCCAAGGATCCATCCTACCTATTTTCCAGCACTGAAGGTAAAAACATGTGCAGTGAGGCTTGGATTTTGTCTACATATGTTCTTGGGATCCCAACACAAGTCCTCATGCTTGAGCAGAGGATACTTTACCAATAGGAAGCAGAGACAGGAGGACTGAGTTTGAGGCCAGTTTTGTCTCCATAATGAGTTTCATGACAAGCCAGGACAATGCCGAGAGAGAGAGAGAGAGAGAGAGAGAGAGAGAGAGAGAGAGAGAGAGAGAGAGAGAGAGATATTGATTCCCTTGTGGTATTGTAATCTCTTGGGTCTCTATAATTTTATTGATGTCCTATTAGATGTCTGATGTGG
The DNA here is from genome assembly GCF_947179515.1 of Apodemus sylvaticus. Classification (NCBI taxonomy): domain Eukaryota; kingdom Metazoa; phylum Chordata; class Mammalia; order Rodentia; family Muridae; genus Apodemus; species Apodemus sylvaticus. Next base: position 22,424,798 of record NC_067488.1, on the reverse strand, counting down.
TTTGAACAAACAGGGATGGATAATATCCTTCCTACTGTTAAAGATATACAGCTCGCATAAAGTTTTACCCTATCATATACCTGCATTTACTATAAAGATGATACAGTGATAATAACAAAAGAACTATCTTTAGTGTCAGTAGTAAATCCTGTAATAAAAGTGGGCTTGGATCATCAAAACCAAAATTTGAGTGTCTGTCCCAAACTATTTGGGACCAGAAAGAGGAGCAAAAGCTGTAAATGGCAAATAAAATGAATGTGGGGTAACAGACTAGGAAGTGGGATGAGATTAGGAGGAGGCTCACTTGTCATACTGCCATGTTGACAGTAAGACAACTTCTAAGATGTGTAGTAAACAGATAGCAGGCAGAGCTGTGTGTTTCAGAGGGTATTCAAGTCACGTCTTCATTCCTAGCCAAGGAGAAATGACAAATAGCATGTCTACTGCATCTTCCCATCTCAAGGCTAATTTACCATTCCTCAACCTGATGCTCATTCAAGAGTAAGCACCTTGGTTATACCTTCACATTCCCCACCATTCCATCCTCCTCATTCTGTATTCCATGGCATTCAGTTCTCCTCCCAGCCAAAGAAATGCATATAATAATGTCTTCAGGATTTTAAGACAGGGAATACAGAACTTAAAATACATGTTGTATCGATTCAAAGAGATTGAATTGGCAAGGTGATAATGTTCAAGAAAGATCTGTAGCCCTTCTATCCTTTTTGTCAACTTGGACACTAAAGATATATGAACTTAATATGCACTCCATTGCATTAATAAACCCAAATCTAAAGGGAGTAGCCCAGAACAGAACCTCTGGTTGAACTCATACCAATATGCATTTACATCAACAACAACACAGATATTAAAACTATCAGTGTAAGATCATGTGACTAATAAGAATAAGAACATAGCATATTTCTTAGTGAAGTGTATAGATAATACACTGATTGTTTAATGGAAGTATACATTTTGTTTTTGAAGCACAGAGGTCAAATCAAATCTCACATCAAATCAACAAGAAGCAGTATGGACCACAAAATGTTAACCTTATGGGAATCCATAGCTACTATACAAAATGAGAATACTGGTTTAAAATTCTGGAAAGCACTAAATTAGATGCTTTCTTCCAGTGTCTGAAATATATCAGAGTGGATTAAGTTTCTCAACAAAGAAATGTTGATGGCAAAGTTTTACTGGCTACAGATGTTCTTTTTGTAGAGTATTTTGCAGGATCAGGAGTGTGGTGTTGTTGTTATTGTCAGGGATTATAGATTTAAAAACCATTAAACCAGGTTAGAGGAAATTTCTAATTTTCATGAAATGAAAGTCTAGAAGAACCATTCTAAATTCTGCTATACATTAAACCTGAGAAATTTATAAAACCCAATGACCAAATCATACCTTAGGAAAATCAAATCAGAATTTCTTGTGGCTAGGAGTCAGGAGCCAGCATTAATGAAACTAAACAATACATACCAGGCACCCCAGTTGAGAGTTACTGTCACTGCTATCAGGGCTCACAGCAGTTCTTGAAACCTTAGTCTTCTTGATAAACCTAATGAGAAACTTAGTGGTTCCATGACACAGGGAACTATCAGTTCACTGTGATAAACAAAAGTTGGTACTTTGCCTGTATTTATCTCAGTCCTATCTTATATTGACATCATTGTATGACACATGCTACTTTCCTGGCTTCAATACCAATTAATGAAAACACTAATTTTCCTTTAGTTGTTTGAATAGGCCATCCAGAAAAATATTCACGTGTAAAAAGGTGTTCAAATTCTAGTGTCAAACACTGAAAAGCAAACAGTAAGCTAGAGAGTAAAGAATATTAACTGTGACATGTAATATTTAAGGACAGAAGTTTTATTAATATTTATATACCTAAGATGTACAATCTAGAAATCTAAATAGCAGAGATGCGTTTTGCATTGCAGTTAAGTTCAGTGAATATAGTCATGCTTCAAGTCAAAGAGTAGCATTGTAAAGGATCCAAGTAACATTGGCCCTTTCGGCAACCAATTGTTGACAATTGTTGCAAACATAATTGTCTATAGTTATCACAAATGGATCCAGATAAATTATTTGCAAATCATGTTGTACAAAACATCGTTTTCAATTAATAGAATAAAAAGTACTTCCACCTCAGGGACATCCAGACATACAACCAACCAGCTAAAACCTTGGAGTTTCAAGTAGCATTGCTTGAATTGTCTCAAATGGGACAACATTCCTCAATCTGCCAATCGGCAAGTTCATAATTTTGAGTGATTTGATACATTGCAGAGCATTCTATTAAGATGCATAATAATTTAATGGATTAAATTAAATGCATTTATTTAATTTACCCATGGATTCCATGTAGAATAATTAAAGCAAAAATAGTATTTTATCATTAAGATTGAAAAGGCACATGAGAACAGTTGCATTGTTTATTTGAATTATAAACCAGAGCCTAATTTCAACCTGGCTTTCTAAAAACAGTTATCTGATTTTAGTCACTAATCCAATTTCCTTCATTATTTGCATTGCTAATGGTTTTTTTGACTAAGGATAATGCTGTATATGTAAGTATGCAGATTTAGAACCTTTCGCCTTTAATGCAGTTTATTGGAAGAACTAGATAGATTTTGATACTAGATAATTTGTAAAGTTACATATTATATAATTTGTATATTGGTATAGGCAAGAGTTTCAAGACAGTTTAAAACATGGCAGCTATGAGTCCATAAATACAAAAGGAAAGTTTTAAAAGATGTTTTTAAAATTCCATTTATTGAATTATGAGTTTTATTAGCCCAATCAATCAACACTGAAAGATGAATATGCAAGCATTATACCAAGTTCAACATAGCAATTCACTGAGTTTTATCTGTGCAGAAGAAATAATCCAACTTTTTTCATATGACAAATTTGTGTCTAACTTAAAGAACGTTCCTTACGATACTGTTGGTTTCTCTAATGATGGCATGATGGTATCTCTTCCTACCCTTTGTCAGGAATTATGAAAGTAGAGTACACCAAAGACCCATGGGAATGAGCAACAGGAGGAAGTGGAGGACCAGAGGCTGCTATTGGAGGACAAATTCATGGTGTATTTACTCTGGTGGTTGCTGTCATGGAAAAGAGGAGTCAGAATTTCTCTTTTTGTCAGATCTAGAATCCACGAGGAGATGGGTTTTTGAACAATATAAATATTTTTGCAGTGCTCAAAATCATTTCAAAATGGAAGGACCCCTCAAATGAATTAGCTGTTTTATTAATAAGGTCAGTAAGCTTGAGTATTGATGAAGACAGACAGATGCAGGACCAAGAATAACAAGATTACTTTTATGATTATTTCTACCCAGAAAGTCTAGAGTTCTCTGATATTAATGACAACAATTGGTCAAGGCTCATCACAAAGCATACAATACAGTTTAAACAAATCATTTCAGATATCAGAAATCAGAGCTTATCTAAAGTAGAACTTCTCAGGCAAGATAGATCTCTTTGGAAAGAAAAATTGTTATGACTAAAAAATTCTCTATCAAAATATGTTCAAGTATAATCACTTTTACCATTTCATACTAGCGAATACAAAATACAGACAGCATGTTTCAAAATCATGCTATAGATTTTCATAATATATGTTTGCCAATGTTCACATATGTATGTCCCATATTTGTTTTCAAAAAAGGACCGTGGTCAATTGACAAACTTTTGTAGCTGTTAGAAGAATTTTTAGGCAAGTTTATATATTCACAGAATGAAGTTGAAACACAGACACAACTCTTTTCAGTTGTCTTTAGCTCCATTGGAATTGTAAAGGAAAAATGTTTCTAAGCATCTGACCTATGTTCTCTACATTTTTCCTTCAGTTTCTCCATGCAGCAACAGCACATATAATCCACTATATAGAAAATTTACATAAATTAGTAACTGAAAGAACATTACTAAACTATCCTTTAAAATACACATTTATGGTGAATATTTAAATTTCTATGGTATCTTAGCTTTAAGTTATCGATGATAATTGTGGGTATAGTTTTGATAACTCTATTAGGTATATGTGCAGAAAAAGTAAGTACCAGGAATTAATTCTAACAAATTAGTCATTTTGTTCAGTTTCATTATCATGGCCAAGACAAAGGCAATGACTACTTCATATAAATTTATGATAAATGCTTGCTTATCTTATACCAATATATTGAAACCACACAATAAAACATTTGGGAAAATGTCTGTAGTGGTCGTACACTAATGATCCATGCATATTATTTTAAATGTTATAGCTAAAATTTGAAGCTGTTGTTGGAAGCATTAGAAAAGATTCAGAATTCAAATGTTCAAAAGTATTAGAAATTATTAGAAATCACTGAGGAAGATAATTAATTTTTATAATTGTTTTTGATATTATAATACCTTATATTATTTTTCCATTCTGTTTCCTCCAGACCTTTTCCTTTTCCTTGCAAATTCTTAACCTTTTTCTTTAAATGCACATGCATATACACACACCACTATGACCACCACCAACACCACCATCACCACCGCCATCAAAACCACTCCCTGCCCCCATCACGTACTCCATGCTCAGTCTGTATTAACATTACTTACATGTATATGTTTTCAGGGTTGACTATTTGGCATTAGATAACCAATTGTTATGCGTTTCCCTCTTGACGACAATTTCTTCCATTCTTAGCCTTTCTTTGTTGCCTGTAGTTCTGTGTGTGGGGGTTGAGGCTTTCTCTCACTTACATTAGCATGTTTATTGATGCTATCCTTGTTCAAATTTAGGAAGCTATGTTAATGAAACTTCATGAAGCAGGTTTTGATATTACTGGGAAACTCAGTTTCATAACAAATTCTCTCTTCCTTTGGCTCTTACAATCATTTTGTCCCCTCTTCCACAGTGATCCCTGAACCTCAGATGAAGGAATTGTCCTGTAGATGTATCTGTTGTGACTGGGCTCCAGAACGCTACATTTTGATTAGTTGTGGTTTTCTGTAATGGTCTCTCTCTGTTGCAAAGAGAAGTTTCCTTGATAAACAGTGAGGCCTATGTTTATCTGTGGATATAAGGACAAATATTTAGAATGTAGACAGAGATTGTGCAGTTTCACTCAAGTTGTCATTGTAGGTTTGCCACGAAGACCCATGACTTCACTAACCCTGGGTAATTGGCTAGGTTTCTAGTACTAGGTATAATTCCTTTTTATGAACATGTCCAGCTACAGAGTTGTCAGTTACAGCCAAGCTATGTGTGTGAGCACAGTACTCTTAGCATTATCATGCCGTGGTCGTCACTGCTGTGGTTCACAGGTTTCAGAGCTGGGTTGGATTATTGGTGGCTTCCCTCTTCTGGAAGTTTTTCAGGTACCAGGAAAGCTTGTCCTCAGAAAGAAGGCTTTCACGTGAATTTCAGCTCAGGGGTCCTGGGCCCTGTGTCAGAAGTTCATTGTGTTTTCAGTAATAGCAATTTACCTTCCAATCTCTGGGGGCAACAAAGAGCAACAGCAATAGCCTGTGATGTTTTAGGAGTTCTTTAGATAACCCTGACCAACTCAAAGATCAGGTTCTCCTGATCTGGTATTGGGTGAGAGAAAAGGAATGAAGCCCTGAGGGCCAGCAGAAAGAATGGAAGCGGGCAACCTCGGGGAGATGGGAGGTTGTGTGTGTGTGTGGGGGGGGGACCCTCCAGAATGTACAAGAGACCTGAGAGGTGAGAGACTCTCAGGACTCAAAGGGAGGGGGGACCTTAGAGGAAATGTTCAAGAGTAGGGAAAGGAAACATATAGAGCCCACCTCCTGCAGGAAGACAGGGCATCAAATGAGTTAGAGGGGGGGCATCTCACAGCCATAACTCTGACTCATAATTGTTCCTGTCTGAAAGAATTACAGGGAAGAAAATGGAGAGGAGCCTGAGGAAAAGAAGGTCCAGAGACAGGCCCAAAGTGGAATCCAACTTAAGGGAAGTCCCAAGGTCCCACCATTACAGAGGTTCTGGAGCACTCACAAAAAAGGACCTAGCATGACCACTCTCTGGAAGACCCCACAAGCAGCTGAATGAGTCAGATGCAAATATTTACACTCAACCAATGTACAGAAGCAGCTGATTCCTGTTGTTGAATTAGGGAAGGCTGAAAGAAGCTGAGGAGAAGGGCAACCCTGTAGGAGGACCAGCAGTCTCAATTAATCTGGACCCCAGAGATCTCTCAAACACTGGACCATCAAACAGGCAGCATGCACCAGCTGATATGAGGCCACCAACACACAAACAGTAGAGGAATGCTGGGTCTGTGTTCATTCAGAGATGAGGCACCTAACCCTCAGGAGACTGGAGGTCCCAGAAAGTTTAGAGGTCAGGAGGGGTGAGGGGGTAGGGAAATCCACGTAGAGACAGAGGGGTGGGGAGGAGGTATGGGATATGACGCAGTCAGAGGATGGATGTGGGGAAGTGGATAAAATATGGAGTGCAAATAAATAAATATATTTTTTTAAAAAAAGACGTTTTCTCCTGACTGGTATTATGACCTTTTGTTAGCTGGTCTATAGCTTTTGATGGCAGGGGGTCGAGGGAGGTGGTGGTGGTGGTGGTGGTGGTGGTGGTGGATTGTCAGTCCAGACAGAAAATGTTCCTTTAAACATTTAAACTGTATATGTATGTTTATATGCCATCTTACATTTATTATAGATTTTTTTAGATTTGTACTTAATAGAATGGTTCTTTATGACATTTTCAGACAATTGATGCTTTTAATATGCCAAAGATTTCAGCACATTATTATTATTGTATTATTCACAAGAAAATAACTGATTTAATTTTCAAAAAATCAATTCATAATACATTAAAAGAAATAGAGCAGCAGTAGGGCTCTGATATAAAATGATACAACCAACGACTGCATAGTTCTGTCACTGTACCTGTGGATATCCTTATTACAAAACATGCTGGATGATTACTGTTGCTACCATCTGTTACAGATCTCTTCCCGACCACCCTCCCCATCCTATGCTGAGACTGGCTGGTATAAACACTTTATATGTGTCCTCATCCTATGCTTTCTGGTGCTTTTGCCAAGAGAAAGCAGCAGCAGGAGGAGGAAGGAATTGATTGTGAGTGGAAGTCAGAAACACTTCCCCTTGTTGGTTTATCACTGACTGGCTGCCTCTTAAGCCTACAATTGTATATATAATGTTCTCTTCTCTCCATAGTCTCAGCTTCCAAATGTTCCTAATGTTCTAGCCCTTTCTCAGACTCTTTTATATCTACAAATAATAACATCTCCCAGTGGTTTCTAGCTTTAGGGCATCCTTCTGCTTTCTCAGCATGAGGCCAATATTTTTATACTAGAGAGTACCATCTATTACCTTCTACAACTAGGCCTGATAGAGGAAATAAGCAAACATCTGCACCTACAGTTCTAAGTAAATACAGGGTTAAATGGCCTTTCTGGCTGTGCTCTGATGACCCTAGATTTCCATGCCCAGGTGCTAAAACTGTAGTCTTAGCTCAAATGACTTGTTGTTCATTAATTTTTGGCTACAAACCACTAGAACTCCCTAGTTTAGTTACACAGGGTTTTGTTTATTTGTCTGAGACAGTATGTTACGGGGCCCAGGCTAATTTTCAATTGGTCATACAGCGGATGCCTTGAGTTCCTGATGTTCTTGCATATCCTTCCTAAGCACTCAGGTTACATGTGCGAACTGCCATAGCCACCTGACTTCTACAAAGGGTGTGTTTTTGTTCTCTTCTTGACCTGGCCGTAGAATAGTCAGTAAATCCTTATAAGCAGATGCTTACAATAAATGCATGACCCCTTCCGTTATTTGACTGCATGTCCTTTATAGATTTGCCTTGTCATCCCCTCCCCCATGTCTGACAGTTCTTCTCATTGCACGGACCTGTTCTAGCTCAGGGGATGTAGCATTTCTTACTCTTCTCATCCAAAAGAGTCAGATACTGTGAATCTCATGCATCTCACAGTGGATTTAATGGTGGGGAATAAAAATAGCTCATGGTTTCCCTTTTCAATCACTGTGCTGTCTCTTCTCTTTTCATCCATATAAAGGGATGGAACATGCAGTAGAATAAACAGGCAGCTCCTACACACGTTGAGAAGTTTGGTTTCTTGTGTGTTCTTTGATGTGCTTTCTATAGGGGGCGCTGGTGGATACCTGAAGAGTGCAATAAATCTCTTAAGCCTCCGGGTTATTAAACATATATTAAGGATTATTCCATATACAGAAATGGCTTTGGGGCATTCCTTGGTAGTCACCATCACCATACATGTGATGTCATTACACTTGTTTCATATTATTTTCCCTCCACAACCTGTCACGGTCCTATACCCTCTTACTGTCCCTTTGTATGCTCCCCAAGTAGTCCCACCTTCTACTCCCATATCACCCTCCTCTTCATATCCTTTCCTTCTCTCTTTTCTCCTTTATGATTTCATAACACACACACACACTTACACACAATCACACACATACACTCACATGCACAAACACTCACACACACAAGCACACACAAATACCCACACACACACACTTACACAAACTCACTCATACACACTTGCACACATGCACAGACACACACATCGACATAATGTGTGTGATAGAAAACTTTAGCATTTTCTCTTGTGCTCTACTTATTTCACACAGAATAGATTCTGCTTCCATAACGTTTTCTGCATCAGTCATGATTTTACTCTTTTTGTAACTAAATAAAGTCTCATTATATGTGCTGTCCTTTTTTCTTCACCCATTGTAGACTGACACCAAAGTACAAATTTTTACAACTACTTAGGTAGTTGAACAAGATTCTTACAACAGTTGAACAAAGGTCTGAAAACTATATGAAGTTCCTCTCTGATTTTTGCTGGTTAATTTTTATGTTTAAAGTGGGGTCTCCCATTAACAGTCCTTTAGTCTCTGTCATGCAACTTCACAGACATCTGCACTGTTCCTTACATGCATTCCCAGTAACACCTGCCTGTTGTATTTCATCACTTCCTGAAGGGCCCTGCTTCTGTGCAAACTTACAGAGCCATCTGTCACTTGTTCTGTATAAAAGAATGGATCTTATCCACAGTTTGCATACCCTTTTCTCTGATAGAACTGTGTGTGTGTGTGTGTGTGTGTGTGTGTGTATCTTTCTTATCTTAGTGTACATATGCACCTTGAGGATGAGGACTCAGTATCCCTGGCATCCTGACCATTGCTTGGCATAGAGCAGGGACTCCCTCTCTACTTGGGTATTGATTGAATGAATGCATGGTGGATGCTTTAGTTTTCATATTTCCTTTTGATGGAAGTGTGTGCACATCTGATCATATCTTCTGGAACACATCAGACCTTGATCTTGGAACTCACTGTATATCAGAAATGGGAAATATGGAATTAATCATCCTTTTCCTTTTGTTTCCTTTAATTGAAAATAGTTTTTCTTCACATAATATATTCTTATTATAGTTTCTGTCCCTCTATTCCTCACAGTTCCTCCCCATCTTCCCTGCTACAATATGAATCCACCCTCTTTTTTGACTCTCATTATAAAACAAGCAGGCTTCTATGGAATAATAAAATATAATAAAATAAATTAAGACAAAAACTAGAATATTAGAATAGGACAAATAGCAGGAAAGGAGCACCAGAAACAGTGACCCACTCATTTATACACTAAACTGGAAGTCATTATATATATATATATATATATATATATATATATATATATATATATATATATATATATATATATAATAACAATAAGAGGAAATTAAGAAAAACAGAAGGAAAAGCCCTGAAGCCATGACATGTATGAGACAAGGATCCTGCAAAGATGAACTTGTTCATTTTCTGTTGGCCATCTCCTACTGGGCATGGGGCATATCCTTAAGAGTTGTTTGTTTTCCTAGCTGAACTCCATGAGGGACAACTGAGTTTTCATGTCAAGTGGTTATGAATTACAGATTGCTTCTATGATAGTAATAAGGACATATGTCCACTTCTCATTTCAGCCCTAGGACCATGCCTAGAGTGACTTGAGCATGTCCTGTGCAACTTGCCTCTGTCTCTGTGACTTCAAATGTGTGCTGATAGTTTTGAGAGAGGTCTTATTTACTTGGTATTCTCCATCATCCATGGTTCTTAGACTCTTTCTGCCTAATATTCTGTAGGATTCCCTGCACCTGGTCTAAAGCGATTTGATGGCGACATCCCACGTAAGGTCTGACTCTTTGCATAAGGTCTGGCTGTGGGTCTCTGTACCATCGCTACATGAGGAAGTATCTCTCTCTGGTGATGGCTGAGCAAGGCACTGATCTACGAGTATAGCAGAATGTCATTAGAAGTCATTGTATTGCTACCTTCTTCATTTAGTGGAACCGTATTATTTAGTTTTATTCTAAGTCACTGTACTATCTAGTCTCAGGTTCTAGGATATCTAAGCAGTGTCAGGTATGAATTACATTTCCTAGACCTTAAGTCTTAAGTCAAATGAGATATTGGTTGGTTACTCCCTGAAGCCTTGTGCAGCCATTTCCCTAGTATATCTTCCAGGCAGAAAACCATTGTAGATGCAAGAGTTTATGCCTGGGCTGGTGTTTCCTTTTCTCCTTTGGATCACTGGATAGCAAAGACAATAGCATGTAAATGGTGAAGCCTCGATGTAGACACCAGTTTGACTGCTCCATGTCCAGTGATATGTGAAGGTGTTGCTTTCAGCAATGGGGCTTTACCATCAGCTTGTGGAATGCAACATGTAGTTTTGAAAACAGCCAAGGTTGGGAGGGAGATAATTCTCATGGGACCCTTTTGGAAAAGAAAGAAAGAATGAAAGAGAGAAAGAAAGAAAGAAAGAAAGAAAGAAAGAAAGAAAGAAAGAAAGAAAGAAAGAAAGAAAGAAAGAAAGAGGAAAAAATTTATTAGATGTAATAGAATTCCAGTACCAGGAACTTCATTTGGCGGCAAATGATATCCCATTGGGACTCTGTCTCCCACATTATTTGGCAACTTCATTTAGATGGCTGTTACATATGTATATTTTAGGATGGTTCTATTATATTAAATTTCTATGCTACCATTAAAATGATACTTAGTTATAGCTGTTTCTCCCCCTATATCCTACCTCCCCTTGCCCATCTCAATTTATTCTGGATAATATTTTTTCTACTTCCACCTGTTCACCTGAAAGTTTCACAATATCATTTTCATCCACTGAGTAATATTCAATTGTGTAAATATACCATATTCTCTTTGTCTGTTCATCTATTGATGGACATCTAGGTTGTTTCCAGTTTCTGAATGGACAGAGTCAAAATGATTGTGATTATCTAGTGTCTCTGTAGTAGAATGAAGGGTCCTATGGGTATTTGCCCACGAATAATAAAGCTGGGTCTGTTTGCTTGCTTGTTTGTCTGTTTGGAGACAGAGTTTCTCTGTGTTCCTGGCTGGAACTCATTCTGCAGACAGATTGGCCTTGAACTCAGAGATCCACTTGCTTTTGCTTCCTGAAGGATTAAAGGCATGTTCCAACTACTGCCTGGCTTAAAACTCGCTCTTGAGGTAGATCTGGCTTAAAGCTTGCCCTTTAGATCATTTCACATCTTCCTGCAGAAGCATCAAACTAATTTCCAAATTCACTGTACAAAATTTCCCCCATGATGGACATGTGTACTTTATTCTAGATATTAGCTTTATATATTTTAGATATTTTAGATAGCTGTGGGCTGTGTGGTAGGCTCAAAAAACTTTTCCGATTCTGTAGGCTGCTACTTTCTCCAATTAATTGATGGTGTCCTTTGCCTTAGAGAATTTTTTTCAGTTTCATGAGGTCCCATTTTTTGTTGATCTTAATGCCTTGCTAACAGCGTTCCATTCAGAAAGTCTTTTCCTGTGCCAACAAGTTCAAAGCTGTTTCCCACTTCCACTTCTTTCAGGATCAGCATATCCAGTTCTATGTTGACATCCCTGATCCATTTGGATTTAAGTTTTGTGTCTGGTGATGAATATGAGTATGGATCTATTTGCATTTTCTACAGCCAATCAATTGGACCAGTATCATTTGTTGGAAGTGCTATCATTTTTCCCAGTGTGTGCTTCTGGCTTCTTACTTACATACATACATACATACATACATACATACATACATACATACATACACACACATACACACACACACACACACACACACACACACACACATATATATATATATCAGATAGATCAGGTATATCAGGTATCCTTAAGTCTATGGATTTGTTTCTGGGACATCAATTTAATTCCATTAATGAACATGTATGTTATTATGCCCATGCCATGCTGTTTTTAATTATCATAGTTCTGTAGTTCGGTATTATGCCAGGGATGGTGATACTTCCCACAGATTTTGATGGGGATTTTATTAAATCTCATTGTTTTTGGTAGGGTGGTCATGTTTACTATATCAGTCCTACAAATCCATGAGCATAGGCTACCCTGCCATTTTCCATTATCTTCTTCAGTGTCTCAATGTTTTTATGGTATACAATTTTATACTTGCTTTATTATGGTTACCCCAAGATATTTTATAGTGTTTGAGGTTATTATGAAAGGTGTTGTTTTCCTGATTTCTTTCTCAGATCACTTCTCATATGTATATAAGAAAGCTATTGATTTTTTTAATTAATTTTTTATCCAGCTATTGTATAGAAATGTTTATTACCTGTAGTAAGTACTTCATGGTGAAAATTTTAGGGTCACTAATGTACGCTAAGAAGTTATCTTCAAATAAAGGTACTTTGACTTCTTTCCAATTTAGATTGCTAATATCAATTTACAAACACCGAGCCATCTCTGAATCTCTGGGATGAAGCCTGTTTGACCATGTTGAATGTGTTCTTGGATCCAGTTTGCAAGTACTTTTTGAGAATCTCCGTGTCTATGTTCAAAAAGGGAATCTGGTATGTAGTTCTCATGTGGCTGTCTTTCTTTGCTGGGCCTTTATGCAGTTTGAGTATCAGTGTAGCTGTGGACTCAAAAATGAATTGGAAATTGTTCTTTCTGTTTCTATTTTGTGAAATAATTTTGGGGAGTATTGGAATTAAGTCTTATTTGAAGGTCAAGTAGAATTCTGAGATAAAGCCATTTAGCCCTAAACTGTCTTCTTTTCTTTTTTTTTTTTCTTGTTTTCTTTTCTTTTCTATTTTTTGGTCTTTTCAGGGGGTATGGCTGGAAACTTTTAATGATTACCTTCATTTCGCTAGGGGTTATAGGTCTGTTTTAATTGGTTATGTGACCTTGATTTAATTTTGGGAAGTGGCATGCACTTAGAATATTATCTATTATTTTTTATATTTTCTAATTTTGTGGAGTGTAGCTTTTGAAAGTGTATCTTTATAATTATCTAGATTTCCTAGGTGTATATTATTATATCCTTTTATATCCAATTTTATTAATTTTAATATTCTCTTCCCAGCGTTTTGTTAAGTTTGATAAGGTTTGCCAATCCTACACATTTTCTCAAAGAATCATCTCTTTGTTTCATTGATTCTTTGTATTATTATTTGTTTGTTTTTATTGATTTCAACCCAGAGTTTGATTATTTCTTGCTCCCTACTTTTTTGGGGTATAGTTTTCTCCCTTATTTTCTATATCTTCATGGTATGTTCTTATGTTATTTGTGTGGGGTTTCTCTAATTTCGTTTTATGCAGGCACTTAGTGCTATGACCTTGCCTCTTAGAACAGGCTTTCATTGTGCCCCCCTGAGTTTAGATATGTGTTTTCATTTTCATTGAGTTGTAAAAAGATTTGATTTCTTTTTCTTAATTTCCGTCTTGGCCCATTTTTCATTCTGTAGCCAGTGTTCAGGAGGTTGTCAGCTTTCTGTTGTTTCTGTTGTTGATATTCAGCTTTAATCGTGTCAGATAGAGAGAAGAGTGTTATTGCAATTTACCTGTATCTGTTGAGACTTGCTACGTGTCTGAGTACATGGCCAATTTTGGAGAAAACTTTATGAAGTACTGAGAAGAAGGTATATTCTTCTGTGTTTCTGTGAAATGTTCTGTAAAAATCTATGAGGTCTGTTTGGCTTATGACAATAGTTACCTCCAGCAATTTGTAGGGCTCCGCAGTGGACTGTAGTAAGCACAGTGTGGGGGAAGGGGAAAGGGGAAAGGGGAAAAGAAACGCATCTCATCGGAGCTTGCTGGCTCTGGCAGTGCAGACTCGGGGAAACTGCTGTGTGACCCCACTGACCACCATGGGTTGGCCATCGGACAGTGTGAGGTCTCCGGGCCCCAGCCCTGTGGGGTGAGGAAAGCTCACAGTCTCAGGGGCCCTAGGCTACACAGATGCCAGGCATGAGAGGTTCTAGCTCTCACGCATGGTGCAGGTCACCACTGGATTCTACTGAAGAGCTGAGAACTGGGACCCCAGGGGGCCCTCGGTAGTCCCGGGGCCGAAGGGGAAAGGGGGTTGGTTTCCACGCTCTGGTGGGTCCTGGGTTTATTCTGGCAACTAGAAACGCTGGAAGACAGTCTATGGTTTTAAAGCTTTATTGTAGATGAGTAGAGTGAGAGAGAGAAGGTAGGGAAATAGAAGCTGGCCATGAGGACATGGAGAGAGGGGGAACGGAAGGTGAGAGAGGGTGAGCAGGAGACAAGAGAAAGGAGAGGCAGGAGAGTAAGAAGATGTGAAAAAAAGAGAAAGAGGAGGGGCCTAGAAGCACTTTTGTAGTGGGCCGAGCTACCTGGCTGTTGCCTGGTAACTGTGGGGGTAGAGTCCAGAAAAAAATTCTAGGGGCCTGGGGCATGTCCCTATGTGACTGATGGTCACAGAATTATGGAGTTGAGGGTTTCGTGGTGTCAGGAGCCTAGTGTGTGAGAGCATAGCTAACGGGGTCCATCCCTTGTAGATTAATCTACTGGGTCTTCAGAAGTTAAACGTAGCTCAACCAGAACACAGACTGCCTTTCATGGTTCGTCAGCAATTCTTTGTTTAATTTTGTTTGGACGGCCTGTCTATTGGCAGGAGTGGGGATATTGAAGTCACCCTCTACCACTGTGTGAGGATCAATATATGATTTATGCTGCAGCAGCATTTTTAATCAACTCTACTACCCTTTTGTATGGTGCACAGACATTAAGAACTGCAATATCCTCTTGGTGAATCTTTCCTTTAAGTGTGTTAGTCATTTCTTATCTCTTCTGAGTAGTTTTGGATGCAAGTCTGCTTTGACAGGTATTAAAATGGCTTCATTGGCATGCTTATTAGATCATTTGCTTAGCCTTTCTTTTTTTCATCTTTTCACCCTGAAGTGATGTCTATTTTTGATGTTAGAGTATGTTTCTTGGAAACAGTAGCTGTTTGTATCTGTCTTTTTGTTAGGGGAACTGAGACCATTGATGTTGAGAATTATCAATGGGCAGTGTATATTGATTCCTATTTTGTTATTTTGTTATGTTGGGTGGTTTTTCTCCCTCTTTTGATTGGCAGGTCAGCTATTATTTTATTCCTTGTGTTTTCTTATGTATAAATAAATATTCTCTTCAGGTTAAAGTTTTCCTTTTTGCACCTTCTACAGTGTTGAGTTTGTAGTGACTACTTAAATCTGCTTTTAGCATGGTATGACATTTTCCATCTTTTGTGGTGAAGGCTTGTTGTGTATAGTAGTCTGGGTTGCTGTCAGTAGGCTCCTAGCATTGTATAATTTCTTTCCAGGCCCTCCTTACTTTCTGAGTCTTTATTAAAAAGTCAAGTGTTTTTATTAATAGGTCCTTCTTTATGGTCTTTTCACCCTTAATCTTTTAATATTCTTTTCTGTTATGTGCATTTTATATCTGATGAAAATGGGTCTGAGGAGCTTCAGGTGGTCTTTGTGTTTTGATACATATGGGTCATTGTAAATTTCTTTTTTGGACAATTCTTGGTTGTTGTATATGATTCTTGTATCTTGATATGCACCTCCTTCTTTAGATTAGGAAATTTTTCTACTATAACTTTGTGGAAGATTTTATTAATATATAATATTTTCTGTGCTTTTGATCTGAGTTTCTTCTCCTTCATCTATTGCTATTATTCTTAAACATGATTTTTTACAGTGTACCAGTTTTTCTGGATGTTTTACTTCATGTTTTGTTAGATTTAACATTTGCTTTGATTGATGTATTCATTTCTTCTACAGTGTCATCAGTCCCTGAAATTATCTCTTCCATCTCTTCTAGTCTGTTGATATTTGCTTTTTTCTGTAAGGGTTTATAAATTTTCTACTTCTACATTTCCCTTGGTTTGGCTTTTCTGGATTGATTCTGTTTCTTCTTGTAATTATTTAATCATTGTCTTCATTCCAGTCCATTGTTTGTTTCATAGATTTCTTCATGGGATTTATTCATTTCCTCTTTATGGACATACTCATAACAGCTATTTAAAAATATTTGTATGTTCTTTAGGTATATTGCAATTACCAGGGCCTACTGTGGTAGGGTTGCTGGGTTCTAGCGGAGACATATTAAAAAATATGACAAGTTATATTTAATGAGACATATTGAGAAATAGACAGGCCATTATGATATTATATGCCACAGCCTATCCTTGCAAGCCGTTACTGTATTTTTACACTTGCATCTAGGCATCTGGGTTTGAGACAATTTTAATTCTTGGTGCTGATATCTTGTCTTGTATTTGTCGGGTGGGTATTTGGTTCCTTAGTTTCTGTTGCCCTCTCTGGTTCATAGGAAGATATGGTGGGTGTTACCAGCATGGAAAGTCTTCTGGTATCCTGATAAGTTACGCTGTTGGAAACTCAATCTACTACTATGTATTTCTAGGTACTGGGAGCTAACACTTCAGAAAAGAGATGGAATAGGAGAGGGCATGGTACGAGGTTGTCCACAGGAGGGAGAAAGAAGATTGTGCCTCCACATTCTGCTTAGTCCTCTATATTTTTAGGGGAAGAGAGTGAGGAAAGGCCACAAACCACAAAACAGGTAATCTGCAATAGAGCTGGGGATGAGACTGGGGGATAGGAATTGAAGAAGAACAAGTAGGGGGAGGAGGAGGAGGAAGAAGAAGAGGAAGAAGAAGAAGAAGAAGAAGAAGAAGAAGAAGAAGAAGAAGAAGAAGAAGAAGAAGAAGAAGAAGAAGAAGAAGAAGAAGAAGAAGAAGAAGTGTGAAGTCTGAATCTGGCCTATCTGCTTTGCTAGCCTACTTGCTTCTCTGGTGGTTTTAGTTAGAGGTTTCCCATGACATGCCTACAGGATGGGAACTGAGATTACAGGATGAGTGGAGACAAAGTTTAAGAAGAAGGTATTATATATCTGATGAAAACGGGCCTGAGGAGCTTCAGGTGGTCTGTTACAGAGTTGGAGGTCAGTTTGAGGCACTGGATCTGAAGGAGAGTAACGAGATGTAAAGATCAGTAGTTAAGCTAGTTGCTTCCCTGACAGGAGGGGTCTACATGTCGCTAGGAAATGCCTGCTGGAGGTAGGACATGGGGCAAAGTGATGAGTGGAGAGAAGAAAGTTTGGAGGCAAAGATCTGTGTCATCTGCTGGAGGTGGGTCAGGGATGGAGGCAAGGCCATGGTAGGGGGTCTGCTATCAAATTGGGAATGAGACTGGGAGATTGGTTTTGAAGGGAAGGAGGGAGACAACAGGATCTTCAGTTAGCCTGTGCTCCCATGGCTGGAGAACTAGGTAATCATTCTTTTCAAGCTGGCATTGCCCTCTGGACAAGTTTATCATCCCTTATACCAAGACTGCTGGAAAAAATCCAAATTCAGCAATTACAATACTCTCTAAAGGAGGCCTTTGATGTTCATAAAACTCTAAAAAAAAAAAACTCACCATCTAGAGAACAAGGAGGCTGGGGCAGTGTAGAGATGCATTATCTCAGACAGCTTGAGAGGACTTCCAAGAATAGGCTGTGGTACATAATATCATAATGACCTGTCTATTTCTCATTAGTACGAAGCAGTGCAGCTAGCAGCACAAACTGTTTTGAAAGCTTTTTCATGAACCTATTTTCTTACATTCTCACTGTGGGCCTGTAACAGGAATATGAGATTCTAAAAGAGAATTTCTAATACCAAGGCAAATAATAAAAATATCCCATGCCTCCTAATCGTAGAATCAGAAAATGGGATCAAGAAAAATACAAGGGAAAACATTGCTGCAGAGAATACATCAAGTGAATTTAAAATAAATCTTGGCTCTTTCAGGCTTAATAGGCTAAGATTAGATAAAGTATTATCATGTCCCATTTGCTATATGTTATATAACATGTTTGATGCTAAAGAGGAATTCAGAATTTGGTAGTTATTACATTTCTAATCTCCGAGATGTTGCTTAAAATTGTTGACTTGATGTCTTATATATGTGAGTTAATTCCTGGCTATTATTTATTAGACATGAGAATAAAGAAGACACAGTTTCTCTGATCTTTCATTTGCCAGTAAAACTAACAAATAGAATAAATAAGCAATGTGTGCAGTATGCTATGCTGTGCATAAAGAGCAGCAGATACAGTGCTAATAATAAACAAAGTAGCAGGTGTCACAAGGAGAAAGTTTAAAAGAGGGATATCTAATTTATATGTGAAAATTTATCCATAGTTTCAGCTCTAGAGTCAATAGTCAATAGCCTGTAGTCTGAAAAGTTGCTAACAGAGGGGAAGAATCTTGACTCTCATGCAGTACAAGAGGAATTAATTTCCTCTTTTTTTTTTTTTTTTTTTTTTTTTTTTTTTGCCTGATTTCACACTAACTTTCTTTATACAACTTCTGGGGATTGATAATGCCACTTTCTCCCTAAATTCACAATATGCTTATTAGAATTAAAGTGGGCACACTGTTTTGCTTTTTCTCCTCATCCTGCCAGTGACTGCCTTGAACAAGACCCATTCCATTCTTCATCCTCTACCTTCATCCCCATTTCTTGCTTGTTTCTCCCATACATCATTTTCTGGTTACTAAAGGCTTCCTTCCTCCCTAGGGGAAGAGTTTAGAATACCTCAGAGCTTCTGATACTTATACTGATCTTGCATTTTTCTCTCACCCAAAGTAACTCAAACTTACCCTCAGGACCAGCTCCATTCAATGATGCTACTGTTCTCTAGAAGCAACCATGAGAAAATGGTTTCTCTGTGTCTCATTAGAATAGCACATCATCATTTAATTCCTACAGCTGCTTATCTCATTGGAAACACAGGGGGTAATGACCAGATAGTGCCATTTCTCAGTCCGCAGATACTCACATGGCCACATTGAAGATTGTATCTAATGCCATCTAGTCTAAGTTCATTTGCCTGTAAAATGGGGAAAGTATAAGAGATGATTCTTATCAGGGTTCTATTAGGTCATGTAAATAAATAGTCTATGCTTGTCACATAAGTGCTGTATATGTACATGCAGAATTCAGTCATTCACTCAAAAATGTTATAAAGCATGTGTGATTGTGAGTCATTATTATAGGAGACTCAAGTCCAATCAAAGAAAATAGGATCCAAGTCCCAAACAGACTACTATGGAAGGCTGAGAGTTAGGTTGGTAAAGAATGATACAGGGTGCATTGACAAACAAGGAAAGCATGATACTGCAGTAGATGCTATGATGGGTAGGATTGAGTGAGTTAAATTCACTCGCATGTTAGAGGGGCAGAAAAGCTTCCCAGAGGCTTTGGAATTAGAGATGAGATCCAAAAGGATGATGAGCATCACATACAGTGATGCTGGTGCAGGTAGCAGAGGCACTATTGATGACATAGTTAATGGGTAGAATATGGAGAATATTCTATGCAGGAAATATGCAAAGACCTAGACAAAAGAGGCCAATCAAACAAACACGAGCCCTTCAGAGTATCTGGAGATACTGAGGGCTATCAATAAATATTGAGTTAATTAGTTGAGTATGCATAGGTTGTTTGGATGCTCTGTTTTCTAAACTTGGATAAATTTTTATAGTATATTTCTGGTATTTGCTACACTTAAAAAAACATGTTCACACACATAAAAACAAAATAAACAAAACAAAACAAACAAAAATAACAATGGTTCAGCAAGTGCTGTAGATGTTGAGTGCCAAAGTTCAAATCCCAGCTTTTCACTCACTATTGATTTTCACTTATTAACCTCCAGTTTTCCCTGTGGTAAAAGATATATTTTAAAAATATATTTATGTGGACCTAGTAAAATATTATAGTAACTGGCTAAATATAAGTTATTAGCATAGCAGATACTCTTTCCTAAGCTTTTTATGAATGTATTTCTTCCTTTAAGACCAGACTATAAGCTCTGTAAGTTCAAGGACACCATTTCAAACATTTTCTTCTTCCTTCTAGCTCAAATGGTTCAATAAGTATGTGCCAAGAGTTATATTAGTTTGGGAAGTTGAGAGTGAGATACATAATTATAAGTTCTGGAAACAAACATGCCCAGGCATAGATCTGTGGCTCTGAACTGTAGATTGATCTTGGGAAAGATGCTTAATCCTGCCATTATCTTCATTTTTCTGTCCATAAATGGTGGACACATGTGATGATCAATACAGTGACCTCAATAGTTTATTTTGAACATTTAATGGGCTTCCCTACATAAAACATTTATATCATGACTGGTATTTTAGAGACGGTACACTTGTTATGCTGTTCGTGTTTTTAGCCTTAAAATGGAAAACTGGGATGGAATAAAGTATACAAGAAGTTTAGAAATTCAGTCAACCTACAGATACAGTGGAATAGAAATGCATAGTTTTCTTTTATGTGTGTACTCATTTGTACATGTGCAAAACGTTTCTGTACCTTCAGTATATTAAAATAACAGTATCTGGTGTATCTGACCATGAAACATTCTCTCTGCCTTGCATCTCACTTGGTTTTACTAATTTTGAGCCAATCACAACTGTAGATTTGATAGAACCCAAGTGAGGTGGGGTAGCATGCTTTCGAGAAAGAAAGGGCTACATAACAAAGAACTGTATCTGATTATCCGGACACCAGGAAACACCTACAATTACAGCCTCAAACGGTGAGCAATTAATCATGGGTCCAATCTTAACAGGCTCAATGCTATTTGAACCATCAAAGTCAGTTGAGGAGCTAAATCAAAGCCATTTATCCAATCTTGATTTAGAGCTTCAGGTTACTTTATTCTTCTAATAATCCTAAATCCTAGTATGTCTGTGGGGCTCAC
This sequence comes from Apodemus sylvaticus, assembly GCF_947179515.1. Classification (NCBI taxonomy): domain Eukaryota; kingdom Metazoa; phylum Chordata; class Mammalia; order Rodentia; family Muridae; genus Apodemus; species Apodemus sylvaticus. The sequence goes on along the minus strand of NC_067488.1, from coordinate 22,403,636 downwards.
TGGGTAGGAGAGGGAGATACAATATGCTCACAGATCGCTAAGAGTTCAGATGGAGGAATCACTAACTCCTTATCTGTGTTGTAGAGATAATGTTTTCTGCGTGAATAAGATTTACAAATGAATAGCAATGACCTCACTTTGACATAACAACAGATATGTGTCATGCTCTGACATACTACTGAGAGCAAAGTTGGCTAAGGCTGAGTTACAGAAAATGTCAACTGAGAAAAGTATGACTACATAGTATAATACAGAATTTCTTTTAAAAGTCTTTAACATTTCTTCCTTTTAAATGAATTATAATGATCACCTCCATTTTAAAAATGGTTAAGCATAGTCTTCTATATAAGACTATGGCATTAATCTTAACATTTATCTACAAAAAAAATCTCTAGCATCCTGAACTCTATGTCTATAATAAAAACTAGAAGAAATGTACCTTAGATACCAGACAATCAGTAATTGGGATGTTAGCTACAAAACTGATTTTACCAGCAAAGGACACCATCAAAAGGACAAATCAGCAACCAACAAATTGGGAAAAGATCTTTACCAACCCTACATCAGATAGAGGGCTAATATCCAATATATACAAAGAACTCAAGAAGTTAGACCACAGAAAACCAAATAACCCTATTAAAAATGGGGTACAGAGTTAAACAAAGAATTCTCACCTGAAGAACTTCGGATGGCGGAGAAACATCTTTAAAAATGCTCAACTTCACTAGTCATCAGGGAAATGCAAATCAAAACAACCCTGGGATTTCACCTTACACCAGTCAGAATGGCTAAGATTAAAAACTCAGGAGACAGCAGGTGTTGGCAAGGATGTGGAGAAAGAGGAACACTCCTCCACTGCTGATGGAGTTGTAAATGGGTACAACCACTCTGGAAATAAGTCTGGCAGTTCCTCAGAAAACTGGGGATGTCCCTTCCGAAAGATCCTGCTATTATCACTCCTAGGCATATACCCAAAGGATTCCCCAGCATGTAATAAGGATATATGCTCCCACTATGTTCATAGCAGCCCTATTTATAATAGGCAGAAGCTGGAAAGAACCCAGGTATCCCCCACCAGAAGAGTGGATGCAAAAAATGTGGCATATATATACAATGGAGTACTATTCAGCCATTAGAAACAATGAATTCATGAAATTCTTAGGCAAATGGATGGAGCTGGAGAACATCATACTAAGTGAGGTAACCCAGACTCAAAAGGTGAATCATGGTATGCACTCACTAATAAGTGGATATTAACCTAGAAAACTGGAATAACCAAAACATAATCCACACATCAAATGAGGTACAAGAAGAACGGAGGAGTGGTCCCTGGTTCTGGAAAGACTCAGTGTAGCAGTATAGGGCAAAACCAGAACAGGGAAGTGGGAAGGGGTGGGTGGAAGAACAGGGGGAGGGAAGGGGGCTTATGTGACTTTCAGGGAGTGGGGGACCAGAAAGGGGGAAATCATTTGAAATGTAAATAAAAATTATATCGAATAAAATTTAAAAAAATGATTTTACCGACTTTTAATTCAATCAGAAAGTGTACAAATGCCCAGGGTTTGCTTGTTTCTTTTTTCCCCTTAGGCCATTTTTTTTTTTTTTTTTTTTTTTTTTTTTTTTTTTTTTTAGGAATTCCAGGTAGGAATTATTTAGAGAAATAATATTCCTGGGATAACCATGAGGAAGGCATATTTCATTTTTTCAGGCTATGAAAGGAGGATACATTTATTCAAAACATCAGAAAGAACATTTTCACTAAGAAACTTGGAAAATGGAGTTTATAGCTCACATATATACTACAGAAAGACTGTGGGTTAAAAAGAAAGTGCATGGGACTGTGGTGCTGAGCTGGACACTTGATAAAAGATAGAGTGAGACTCAAGATCTCCAGTAGCCAGGATTAAATTATTTATTTAACCTTTGCAAATTATTTTCCAAGCACTTGAAATTACAAGACCACAAGTTTGGCCTATTACTCCAGGTTTGGGTTTCTTTCATAGCAGCATACTGACTTGAGTTGGTACTGAGTTCATCTCAACTTCATCTAAATCAGTGAGTTGTATGCAGATGCGGTCCATAAACACGTGCGTAAACACATTACCCCCTCATAAATTCATACACATGCATCCCTGTGCATGGGCAGTAATGTCTTTTTAAAGTAATCCTAGTTAGGTCTTAAAATATTTTTTAATTTCAAAAGTTCTTTTTCTTTAAAGTTATTTGAAATTCATTTAAAACAATGGAGAAAATAGTTACTTGGTCACTAGTCATACTTTTTTGTATTTTTTTCAATCTCTCTCTCTTACTCTATTCTCTATACATACATACACACATATACAAATACTTATACTACACATACGTATACACATGTGCATATATTTGCATTCTTCTCAAACATAAAATTATATAAAATGGTATTCAGTCATTAACTAAATGAAACAAACATAATTGTTGGTTTTGGAAGTGAGAACATTAAAGACTGGGCTGACCCTCAACACGTGCTGAGGTTTGCCCTGTTTAATCAGATTGGATTGGTTAAGTCTTTCCTTTTGAGCTATTATGAACCTTTGTTTGCACGGAGCAGATATTATACTGTTCTGACCAAACATCTGGCAAACAGCTTAAGGAGCAGAAGACATATTTTGTTGTCCTGGTTTGAAGAGCAACCATCATGATACAGAAATACTGGTGGCAGTAGTTCCTTAATGGGTGTGGGGCAGGTACCTGGGACACCTCCTCACCTCCTCCCAGCTACATGAAACAAACAAACAAACAAACAAACAAACAAACAAACAAAAACCAGAGAGAATTGGGAGGTGTAACTGGCTTGCTTCTTTCACACTTAAATTCATTCTGAGACCCTCACCTATGCCAAGATGTTCCCTAAACTCAGGGAGGATCTCCCTCAGTCTGTTGATCCCGTCTGTAGAATCTCTGTCTTAGTTAGTGCTTCTATTCCTGCACAAACATCATGACCAAGAAGCAAGTTGGGGAGGAAAGGGTTTATTCCACTTAACACTTCCATGCTACTGTTCATCACCAAAGGAAGTCAGAACTGGAACTCAAGCAGGTCTGGAAGCAGGAGCTGATGCAGAGGCCATGGAGGGATGCTGCTTACTGGCTTGCTTCCCCTGGCTTGCTCAGCTTGCTCTTTTATAGAACCCAAGATTGCCAGCCCAGGGATGGCACCACGCACAAGGGGCCCTCCACCCTTGATCACCAATTGAGAAAATGCCCCACAGCTGGATCTCATGGAGGCACTTCCCCAACTGAAGCTCCTGTCTCTGTGATAACTCCAGCCTGCGTCAAGTTGACTCAAAACCAGCCAGTACACTCTCAGACATACCCAAAGTGTGTGTCTTTAAGGCACTATTAGCCACCGCCAATCCTATTGGTTTCCCTCCACAACTTGACAGTAAGCTCCTATTGCTGAAGAAATCACACACTTTTATTATAGAATATGGAAAAATTGAGCTTGTACTCAATTAGAAGCTTCATTCCTAACTAATGTTTTGTACATACATGTTAATAAGTAGAGTGTGTGTGCATGTTAGTGAGAAGGTATATATGTGAATAAGTTATGTGGCATATGCTAGCATGTACATTTGCAAGAATGTTGGAACATGTATGCATAAGTTTACATACGAATATGTGCTTAAATAAATATGTTTGTATATGAGAAAGTGAGTGTGACTATATATGAGTATGATATATAGTATGTGTATCCCTCCCTCCCTCTCTCTCTGTCTCTCTGTCTCTGTCTCTCTGTCTCTGTCTCTGTGTGTGTGTATGCGTGTGTTTGAGTGGAGTTTTGAGTAAGTTAGTCTTTATGTGTGTGAGAAAGAGTCTGTGATTACAGAGACAGGCTTATACCTTCTATAAACTAAATATGCATATGAGATAAAGGACTGTCTTGGCCTAATCCTAGCAAAATAGAGCATAAGGTAGAATTCTGAGTCTTTATTGGGTAAATGCAAAACAGACAATAAAGATGGAAATGATAAGAGAGCCGTGCATCCACATCTTCATTAGTCTTGGGGAAGATATGGGTTGAGTACTGTGGGAACTGATGGGTACATTCGTGAATGAAGAAGGCATGAGGTGTCCCATGAGGAAACATGAGATAATAGCTTCAAGTTTACATATTGATTATAATTACTTTCTTTATATGCTGCTCATTGGACTTAGTGAGTTTTTAAAGAAAGAAACGGTGTTAGAGAAATGACTGAGCAGTTGAGAAGGCTAAGCAGTTATGCTTCCAGAACACCTGCTTTTGACTTTGTATACCTACACAGTGGCTAACATCTGTAACCACTGGAGTTACATCTGTAACTCCAGTCTCAGGGAATATAATACCTTCCTCAGGCTTATGAAAGCAGTATATGCAAATGGTGTACAGACATGTAAGAAAAAACTATAAAAATTTAAAATAAAGGATATGAAGTTGGGAGGGGGACATGTTGCAGGGGACATGGGATAGATTGGGGCATGGGTACAAGATATGATTATATTTTGTTGTATATCTATACAAAATTCTCAAGAATAAAATTTTAAATGTTTGGCAGTATCTCAATAAACTGATGGCTTTTTATACTAACTTGTTTATTTTGTCATTGCTGTCAAGAACAACACATTCCAAGGTGTAAACTATATCACATAGAATCAGAGGAAAAGAAGACTAAAAAGAAAGAACTAAGGTAGAAAGCTGAAAGAGAAAACAGCTGGCATCTCAGAGGAGTTGGAAAGACAAGATAGAAATTGTTAATACAAAAGGCATGGCATTTCATTTGAATTTTTATAATGAATAACATTTTTTTCATATTATTCCTAAACTTGAGCTCCCTAAAGCAAGAGTCAATTGCTTTGTTGGTGCTTGGGAGGTCTTTCTAAAATAAATACGCCTGGTCTAGGGCACCAGCAGACTCTCAAGAGGAGATACCTCCCAACTGGTTATCTAATGTCAAGTGATTGATTATTCCTGAAATAATATGCATAAAAGTAACATTAGACAGACTGAATGTGTTGTATTTATATATTTAGGAGTGTGTGTGTGTGTGTGTGTGTGTGTGTGTGCATGTGTGTTTTAACATTTAAAAAAAGAGGCTATGAATTTGAAAAAAAGCAAAGGAATTTCATTGGAAGAATTATAGGAGAGAAAAATGGAGGGGAGAAATTATGTAATTAAATCATGATTTTAAAAATAGTTGATCATTGGCATTCATCTTTCTTTGCTTCCTGATTGCACGTGTGATGTAAACAGCCACTTCTCAGTTCTACCATAATTTTATCCCCACCATAATGGACTTGACCTTTCAAAACTGTGAGCCAAAAGAATTCATTGTTTTCTTAAGTGGGTTTAATGAGGACTTTTATCATGACAAGAAGAGTCATGATACAGATGCCCATAGACATATCTATCGCATAACTCTCTGAAACTGCACAAGAAATCAGAAGTCATCATGTTATCATGAATGGAACTATTATATAAAAAGTCAAAGCATAGTGAGCCATTCTCAATAGTAGGATTCACTTTCTATCAGTTCATGGAACTTTAGTCACTAAATTCCCTCAAGCCAGCCAAGACCAAACTTTGAAGATAAGACATTTTAAGGACTAGAGTCTGTGTCTGCTATGTTAACTGTTCATACAGTAGATTCCCTCATCAAACTAAACCTCACTACAGTTTAAGCTAGAATCTTGGGTTTAAGGGGGAATCTCTTTGTTATACCTTACATCAGACTCAGAATGACACTATATGTATATCTGTCACCAAAAATTGGGATGGTGTGCCAGTGTGAAAGATATATGCTTATTTTTATATGCTTGAATACTTTGTCCACGATTGGTGGAACCTCTTGGAAAGAATTAGGATATATATCCTTATTGGAAAAAGGTGGGATTTGACAGGGAATTTCAGAAGATTTCCCTGTGTAGTTTCCTTTTTCTTATTTTCTACTTGTAGGTCAATATATGGCTTCTCAACTGTACCTACTTCCATGCCTTTTCCCAATTAATATGTACTCTTTCAGAAACCATGAATATAATTAAAAGCTTTCTTCTGTAAGTTACCTTGCTCATGGCGTTTTAGCACAGTAATAGAAAAATAACTGGGACAGATATGAATAAAGGATATTGGATAATAACAAGTCTTTAATAAGAAGATCCATCTGACAAATGCAAAAATCTGTAGTTTCCTCAATAATCCTTAAAAAAAATACAACTTCCAAAACCATATAATGGTTGTTCAGAAGACAGTTTTGACCCTTAAATTTACATTAAATATTTTTTTCTTATTAAATTGGATTCTTCTGTAGGGATTAAGTAGCCTTAACACCTCATACCGCCCCACCTCTGGAAACTGTGTGGCACACCACAGATATTAGAAGCCATGATGGCATCTACATAGAGACGGGTCTCTGGGAAGAAAAAGAATGATATGTTTAAAGATTAATTTCAAAAATGCTACACAAAGAAAATGAAACCAGTGGGTTCAAATTATTTCTTATAAGGAAAATGAGCACTTATTTCTTCCAGAGAAAGATTAGTCCCTAATAGCTGTGTGTTTTTGGACAGATAAGCTTCCAGATATGAGATTTCTCATCAGTGAAATGAGAGAGACCTCTCATATTGCCTTTGCGAAGTCCTCTATCATTAAAGCCAGATTCTGATTCAGTTGATTTAAGATTCCTGTTACATGCTGTTGTGTTGACACTGTGAAAAAGTCCTAATGCTGTGATCTAGGACTTTCTCATGCTCTTGAAATGCAGACTGAAAGGAAAAGAGAATAGGGAGGTAGGAGCCAAGAACATGTGAGTGATGGCCAAAGAAAGGTAGAGAGAGCATTCAAAGAACCTACAAGGACAGGGTCTTCCAAGTCCTTGCTCTACTAAAGAACTTTTTTATTGGATTACATAGAATGAGTTTCTATGCTCCAGCGACACTTCTCAATCTTGGTTTTTAATAATAAAGAAACCAACACATTAATTTTTAAAAACAAGAAATGACAGGGCAAAGACTCCATAAACAGCTGAAATGTTAATCACACAAAAGCTCCCAGAGCAATTTCACTCTGAACGCCTCATGGTTATGCATTACAATGGGAATATTCATCAGAACATTGACCCTGGGATGGACTGCAGAGCGAGACACCTAAGGCAGTCAGAAACTCTAAGCTGGGTGCTCTGGGGCAGGGAACCAAACGAAAATGTTCAAGAAGAGCCATCACCTAGTGGGTGTGTGGGTCTGGGGAAATGGTACTTAACCTACACAGAGTGGCTCTAGAAACTCAGCATATATCATTACAGCAGACTGCCATAGCCCCCAAGGGAACCTGTTTGTCATCATCCATTGTTGTCTCATCAGTGAGGAGAGACATTGCCTTGCCAGGGCCATGTTCTTGCTGCATAGCATTTAGAAAGAAGACAGATTTATTTCACACTGTCTGTGGGTCAGGAGTCTGGGTGTAAGCTCTTTAGACCTTCTGCTCAGGGTCTCACTGGGCTGAGATCCAAGTGTCAGCCAGAGCTATAAATCTTTTGAGAGGTTTGCAGTTGAATTTTACAGGCAGAATGGTTATTCATAGAATTAATTTGCTTGTAGTTGTATTAGTGATATTATCTCTTTTTTAATTAGATATATTCTTTATTTACATTTCTGATTCCCCACCCTGAAAATCCCATAAGCCATCTCCCTTCCCCCTGTTCCCCAATAAACCCTCTCCCACTTCCCTGTCCTGGTATTGATCTACCCTGTGGCATAGAGCCTTTCCAGGACCAAGGGCATCTCATGCCTTTGGTGTCTATCAAGGCCATACTCTGCTGCCTATGCATCTGGAGCCATGGGTAACACCATGTGTACTCTTTGGGTGATGGTTTTGTCCCTGGGAGCTCTGGGAGTACTAGGTGGCTCAAATTGTTGTTCCTCCTATGGCGCTGCAAACCCCTTTAGCTCCTTGAGTCCTTTCTCTAGCTCATTCATTGAGGACCCTGTGCTCAGTTCTATGTCTGGCTGAGAGTGGGCCCCTCTGTATTTGTCATACACTAGCAGAGCCTCCCAGGTGACAGCTATGTTCGGCTCCTGTCAGCAAGCACTTGTGGGCATCAATAATAGTGCCTGGGTTGTTTAATTGTGTATGGGATGGATCCTAGGTGGGGTAGTCTCTGGATGGTCTTTCCTTCAGGCTCTGCTCCACACTTTTTCTCTGTATCTCCTTCTGTGGGTATTTTGTTTCCCCTTCTAAAAAGGACCAGAGTATTCATACTTTGTTCTTTCTCCTTCTTGGGCATCATTTGATATGTGAATTGTGTCTTGGGTATTCTGAGCTTTTGGACTAATATCTATTTATCAGTGAATACATACCATGTGTGCTCTTTGTGATTGGGTTACCTCATTCAGTATTATATTTCCAGTTCCACCCATTTGCTTGAGAATTTTATGAATTCACTATTTTTAATAGCTGAGTAGTATTCCATTGTGTAAATATTTCTATATCCATTTCTCCATTGAGGGACACCTGGGTTCTTCCCAGCTTCTGGCTATTATAAATAGAGCTGCTTTGAACATAGTGGAGCATGTGTTCTTATTACATGCTGGAGAATCCTCTGGGTATATGCCCAGGAGTGGTATAAAAGCGTCCTCTAGTAGTATTATGCCCAGTTTTCTGAGGAACCGCCAAACTGATTTCCAGAGTGGTTGTACCAGCTTGCAATCCTACCAGCAGCAAAGTCACCCTAATTCATAAAAGAAACTTTACTAAAGCTTAAAGCACACATTGCACCTCACACAATAATTGTGGGTGACTTCAACACCCTACTTTCCACAACAGACAGATCAGGGAAACATAAACTAAACAGAGACACAGTGGAACTAACTGAAGTTTTAGACTAAGTGGATTTAGCACATATCTATATATCATATTTCATCCTAAATCAAAAGAATATCCATTTTTCTCAGCACCTCATGCTGCCTTCTCCAAAATTGACCATATAATTGGTCACAAAACAGACCTCAACAGATATAAGAAGATTGAACTAATCCCATGCCTCCTATCAGATTACTATGCAGTAAGGATGGTCTTCAGTAGCAGCAAAAAACAACAGGAAGCCCACATACACGTGGAAGCTGAACAATCCTCTACTCAATGATACCCTGGCCAAGGAAGAATTAGGGAAAGAAATCAAAACCTTGCTATAATTTAATGAAAATGAAGGCACAACATATCTGAATTTATGGGAAACAATGAAAGCAGCGCTAAGAGGAAAACTCATAACTCTGAGTGCCTCCATAAAGAAATTGGAGAGAGCACCCACTAGCAGCTTAACAGCACACCTGAAATCTCTAGAACAAAAAGAAGCTAATACACCCAAGAGTTGTAGAAGGAAGGAAATAATCAAACTTGGGGCTAAAATGAAACAAGTAGAAACAAAAAGAACTATAGAAAGAATCAACAAAACTAGGAGCTGATCATTTGAGAAGATCAACAAGATAGATAAACCCTTAGCCAGACTCAGCAGAGGGCACAGCGACAGTATCCAAATTAGCAAAATCAGAAGTGAAAAGGGAGATAGCAAAAGAAACTGAGGAAATACAAAAAAATCATCAGATCCTACTACAAAAGTCTATACTCAACCCAACTGGAAAATCTGGATGAAATGGATAATTTCTAGACAGATACCAAACACCAAAATTATATCAGGGTCAGATAAATAATATAAACAGTCCCATAACCCGTAATGAAATAGAAGCATTCATTGAAAGTTTCCCAACCAAAACAAGCCCAGGAACAGATGGGTTTCGTGCAGAATTCTACCAGACCTTCAAAGAAGACCTACCACCAATACTCTTCCAACTATTCTACAAAATAGAAACAGAAGGAACACTACCCAATTTGTTCTATGAAGCTACAGTCACACTGATACCAAAACCTACAGAGACCCAACCATGAAAGAGAACTTCAGTCCAATTTGTGGTATGAATATTGATGCAAAATTACTCATTAAAATGATCACAAACTGAATTCAAGAACACCTCAAAATGATCATTCACCATCATCAAGTAGGCCTCATCCCAGGGATGCAGAGATGGTTCAATATGTGGAAATCCATCAATTTAATACACTACATAAACAAACTCAAAGAAAAAAAACGGTGATCATTTCATTAAATGCTGAAAAGGCATTTGACAAAATTCAGCATACCTTCATGTTAAAAGTCTTGGAAAGATCAGGAATTCAAGGCGCATACCTAAACATAGTAAAAGCAATATACAGCAAAACAGTCACCAACATCAAATTAAATGGAGAGAAACTTGAAGCAATCCCACTAAAAATCAGGGACTAGACAAGACTGCCCTCTCTCTCCATATCTATTCAATATAGTACTTGAAGTTCTAGCTAGAGCAATAACACAATAAAAGGGGGTCAAAGGGACACAAATTGGAAAGGAAGAAGTCAATATATCTCTATTTGCAAGTGATATGAAAGTATACTCACATGACCCCAAAAATTCTACTGGAGAACTCCTAAAGCTGATAAACAACTTCAGCAAAGTGGCTGGATATGAAATTAGCATAAACAAATCAGTAGCCTCCCTATACTCAAAGGATAAACAAGCTGAGAAAGAAATTGGGGAAACATCACCCTTCACAATAGCCACAAATAATAAAAAATGCCTTGGTGTGACTCTAAGACAAGTGAAAAATCTGTGTAACAAGAACTTCAAGTCACTGAAGAAAGAAATCAAAGAAGATCTCAGAAGATGGAAAGATATCCAGGCTCATGGATTGGCAGGAGTAATATAGTAAAAATGGCCATCTTACTGAAAGCAATCTGCAGATTCAGTGCAATCCCTATCAAAATTCCAACTCAATTCTTCACTGCATTATAAAGAGACATTCTCAATTTCATTTGGAACAACCAAAAATCTAGGATATCAAAAACTATTCTCAACAATAAAAGAACTTCTGGGGGAATCACCATCCCTGACCTCAAGCTGTACTACAGAGCAAATGTATTTAAAACTGCATGGTATTGGTACAGTGAAAGGTAGGTAGGTCAATGGAATAGAATTGAAGACCCAGAAATGAACCTACACACCTACGGTCACTTGATCTTTGACAAAGGAGCTAAAACCATCCAGTGGAAAAAAGACAGCATTTTCAACAAATGGTGCTGGTTCAACTGGTGGTCAACTTGTAGAAGAATGCAAATAGATCCATTCTTACCTCGCTGTACAAAGCTCAAGTCCAAATGGATCAAAGTCCTCCACATAAAACTAGATACTCTAAATCTAATAGAAAAGAAAGTGGAGGAAATTCTTGAACTCATGGGCACAGGGGAAAAGTTCCTGAACAGAACATAACGGCTTATGCTCTAAGATCAAGAATTGACAAATGGGGCCTCATAAAATTGCAAAGCTTCTGTAAGGCAAAGGACACTGTTAACAGGACAAAATGTCAATCAACAGACAGGGAAAAGATCTTTACCAATCCTACATGTGATAGAGGACTAATATCCAATATATACAAAGAACTCAAGTAGTTAGACTCCAGGGAATCAAATCACACTATTAAAAAATAGGAAACAGAGCTAAACAGAGAATTCTCAACTAAGGAAACTTGAAGGGCTGAAAATCAACTAAAGAAATGGTCAGCATCCTTAGCCATCAGGGAAATAGAAATCAAAACCACCCTAATATTCTACCTCACACCTGTCAGAATGGCTTATATCGAAAACTCAGGTGATAGCAAATGTTGGAGAGGATGTGGAGAAACAGTAACACTGCACTGTTGGTTAGATTACAAGCTGGTACAACCACTGTGGAAATCAGTCTGGAGGTTCCACAGAAAACTGTACATAGTACTACTTGAGAACCTAGCTATACCACTACTGGGCATATTCCCAAAGATGCTTCAATTTGTAACAAAGACACATGCTCCATTATGTTTATAGCAGCCTGATTTATAATAGCCAGAAGCTGGAAAGAAGCAAGATGTCCTTCAACAGAAGAATGAATACAAAAATTTGGTACATTTACACAAGTGAGTATTATTCAGCTATTAAAAATGATGAATTCATGTAATTCTTAGGCAGATGGATAGAACTAGAAAATATCATCCAGAGCGAGATAACCCAACCACAAAAGATCACACATGGTATGTACTCACTGATAAGTGGATATTAGCTCAAAAGCTCTCCGAGTACCCAAGATACAATTCACAGACCACATGAAGCTCAAGAAGAAAGACCAATGTGTGGGTGCTTAGATCCTTATTAGAAAGGGGAACAAAATACTCATGGGAGCAAATCTGGAGACAAAGTGCAGAGCAGAGACTGAAGGAAAGGCCATTCAGAGATTGCCCCAACTGAGGATTCATCCCAGATACAGCCACCAAACTGATACTATTGAGGATGCTAACAAAGACTTGCGGAAAGGAGCCTGATATAGCTGTCTCCTGAGGGGCCCTGTCAGAGCCTTACAAATACATAGTCAAATGCTTGCAGCCAGCCATTGTACTGAGTACGGGGTCCCCAATGAAGGACTTAGAGAAAGGACTGAAGAAGCTGAAGGGGTTTGCAACCCCATATGAAGAACAGTAATATCAACTAACCAGACCCGACCCCCACCTCCAAGACCTCCAATGGACTAAGCCACCAACCAAGGAGTACACATGGCTCTGGCTACATATGTAGCAGAGGATTGCCATGTCAGACATCAATGGTAGAAAAGGTCCTTCGTCCTATGAAGGTCTGATAAATGGGCCGGTGTAGGGGAGTCAAGGGCATGGACATGGGAGTGTGTGGTTGGGTGGAGGAACACCCTTATAGAAGCAGGGGGAGGAAGGATAGGAGAGGCAGTTTCTGGGAGAGGGGAAACCAGGTAAAAGGATAACATTGGAAATGTAAATAAATTTAAATAAAAAGAGTAGATGAAGGAAAAGAAACTTAGGTAAAAGGCACAGGAAATATTTTCAGCATAATCACAGAAGACAGTTTCCCTAACCTAAAGAAGAAGACACTTATCAAGGTACAAGTAGTTTACCAAACACCATATAGACTGAACCAGAAAAGAAATTCCACATGTCTCATAATAATCAAAACACTAACCATATAGAATAAAGAATGTTAAAAATCAGAAAGGGTAAAAGAAATCAAATAACATAATGGGTGACTTAATAAAATAACCTTTTAGTGGAGATAGTTACAACCAGAGGGGATTAGACAAGTGATTGTAGACCAGAGATGCCTGCCTAGACTATTGTCCACAGCAAAACCTCCAATTATAATGATGGAGAAAGAAAGTCATTCCATGATAAAACCAAGTCAAAACAATATCTATCTACAAACCCAGGCCTACATGAGTCCCAAGAAGGAAAGTGAAGAGGATATTTAAACTGAAGAAAACACAAGGAGTAACCAAAAGCAGACCACCAAATCAAATGAGGTTGGTGGGGGAGCCACACAACCACCACCACCACCACCACCACCATCACCACCACCCACAACAACAACAACACCAGCACCAGCACCACCCTGACAATTACAGCAGCAGTAGCAGCAGTAGCAACAGCAACAACTTAACAGGAAACAGCAAACACTGCTCACTGATAACTCTCAGCATCAATGGTCTTAGTTCCCCAATGAAAAGACACAGAGTAAGAGAATGGATTTAAAAAACAGGATCTATCTTCTATTCAAGCATATATATCACTTCAGGGTAAAAGTATGGAAAAAGACATTCCATGTAAATAACCAAAGATAAAAGCCAGAGTAGTCATTTTAACCTGACAAAATGTAATCTGACAAAATAGACTTCAAAACTAATCAAACAAGGCATAGAAGGACAAGAGATACTGATCAAAGCAAAGCTCTATCCACCAAGAGGATATTGCAGGTCTTAATATTAACATAAGAGTGCCCAAGTCCATAAAAAGAAATACACTACAGATTAACTCATATATTGACCCTCCTTCAGTGAGATTGGGTGACTTTAATGCCCACTATCAACAATAAAAAATCAATCCAGGAAAATTATACTGAGAAGTGCTGAAGCTAACATCAAAAGCCAAATGGGCATACTAAATATTTGCAGAGCATTTCACACAAACACAAAACAACATACTTTCTTCCCAGCATCTCATGAAACTTCTACAGAATTGACCATATACCCAGACACAAAGTCATTCTCATCAGATGAAAGAAAACTGAAATAACACCCCATATCCTATCTGACCACAAAAGATTAAAGCTGGATATTACCTATAAAAATAAAAATCAGAAATCTAACAAATGCATGGAAACTGAATAAAAATGGGTCAAGATAGAAACCAGGAAAGAAATAAAAGTTGTTTTAGACTTGGCTGAAAATCAACACACAGCATACTCAAACATATGGGGACCCAATGAATGAAGGTAGATAGTCCTAAGTGCTTACATTAGAAACCTGGACAAATATCATACTAGCAGATTAACAGCACACCTGGAAGCTCTAGAGCAAAGGAAGAAATCACACCCACAAAGAATAGACGGCAGGGGAAAAAAACAACAACTGAGGCCTAAAATTAACACAGTAGAGAAAATAGCAACAACAAAACAAAGAAGAAACAAATAAGGTTCTTTGTCAAAATCTATATGATTGACAAAATCTCATCCAGGTTAACTAAGAGGAAGAGAGAATATATTAAAATGAACAAAATAAGAAAAAAAAATGAAGCATAACAGATATCCAGGAAATCCAGAGAAGTATAAAGACATACTTTCAAAACTTGTATTCCACCAAAATGAAAAATCTAAAATACATAATTTTCTCAATACATACCAAAATTATCAAAATTACCAAAACACTTACCAAAATTAAATCAAGATCAGATAAGCAATTTCTTTTTTCTTATTATTTTTCCATGTTTTTATTGGTTAGTTTATTTATTTACATTTCATATGTTATCCCCTTCCCAATTTCTCCTCTTCAAACTGCCTACCCCCTCCCCCTGCCCCTGCTTCTATGAGGGTGCTCCCCTATCCACCAACCAACTCCTACCTCACGGTCCTAGCATTCCCCTATGCTGAGGCATCAAGCTTTCACAAGATCAAGGGCCTCCCCTTCCACTGATGCCAGATAAGGAAATCCTCTGCCATATATGCAGCTGGAGCCATGGGTCTCTCCATGTGTATGCTTTGGTTGATGGCTTAGTCTCTGGGAACTCTGGGAGAGGTGGCTAGTTGGTTGATATTGTTGTTCTTCATATGGAGTTGCAAACTCCTTTAGCTCCTTCAGTTCTTCCAGTAACGCCTCCATTGGGGTCCCCTTGATGACTTGCTGAGGCCAAGAAATGCCTGCTGATATAGCTGTCTTCTGATAGTCTCTGCCAGAGCCTGACCAATACAGATGCAGATACTTGAGCTAACCAGATAAGCAATTTCAATAAACCTATGATCAAAAAAAAAAAAAAAAAAAAAAAAAAAAAGGCTCAGGCCAGGGAGTTTTATTATAGAATTCCACTGTATTTTTAAAGAAAAGTTAAACTGTGCCTCAAAAAAAAAAAAAAACAGAAGCAACATTGCCAGACTCATTTTCTCAGTCCACAATTATTTTGACATCCAAACCACATAAGACCCAACAAAAACAGAGAACTACAGTCCAATTGCTCTTATGAACACAGATGCAAACTTTTTCAATAAAATACTTGCAAGCCAAATCCAAGAACACACAAAATGATCATCCAACATGGTCAAGTAAGCTCCATCCTAGAAATGCAGGGATGGTTCAACATAATAATTTGATCATTTTAATCACCATACAAATAGTCTGAAAGATAAAAACCACATGATTATTTCATTAGCTGCATGAAATGCCTTTGGCACAATCTAATATCCCTTCATGATACAAGTTCTGAGACGCTAGAAATATAAAGGACATGCCTCAACATAATAAAGACAATTTACAGCAAACACACAGTCAATGCCAACCTAAATGGAGAGAAACTCAAAGAACTAAAATCTGGAGTACAACAAACTTCCCTATTCTATAGATACTTATTCAAGACAATACTCAGGATTTCAGCTAAAGTAAAAAGAGAATAAAAAGAGATCAAGGATACAAACTAAAAGATACAAAAGGAAGGGAAGAAGACAGCATATCTTTATTTGTAGATTATGTGATTATATGTATAAGACATCCTAAAAATTCCACTGAGAAACTCCTATTGCTGATAAATATTTTTAGCAATATAGCAAGATACAAAATTAGCACACACACAAAGTAGCCTTCTTATACACAAATGACAAGCAAACTGAGAAAGAAGTCAGAGAAACAACACCTTTAATAGTAACCTCAAAAATATAAAATTTCTTGGGGTAACTCTAATGAAACAAATGAAAGGCTTGCATGAAAAAAATCTTTAAGACATTGAAGAATAAATTGAAAAATATGTCAGAAGATGGAAAGATCTCCTATTCTCATGGGTTGGTAGGATTAGTAGAATAAAAATGCCCATCCTACCAAAAGCAATCTACAGATTCAATGTAGCAATCATAAAAATTCCAATACAATTCTTCTCAGATTTTGAAATAATAATTTTTAGTATCATATAGAAACAAACAAACACCCCAATGAACTAAAACATTTCTTTTTTTTTTTATGGTTCTTTTTTTTGGTGTTTTTTTTTTTAATTCGATATATTTTTTTATTTACATTTCAAATGATTTCCCCTTTTCTAGCCCCCCACTCCCCGAAAGTCCCGCAAGCCCCCTTCTCTCCCCCTGTCCTCCCACTCACCCCTTCCCACTTCCCCATTCTGGTTTTGCCGAATACTGCTTCACTGAGTCTTTCCAGAACAGGGGGCCACTCTTCCTTTCTTCTTGTACCTCATTTGATGTGTGGATTATGTTTTGGGTATTCCATTTTTCTAGGTTAATATCTACTTATTAGTGAGTGCATACCATGATTCACCTTTTGAGTCAGGGTTACCTCACTTAGTATGATGTTCTCTAGCTCCATCCATTTGCCTAAGAATTTCATGAATTCATTGTTTCTAATGGCTGAATAGTACTCCATTGTGTAGATATATGTACCACATTTTTTGCATTCACTCTTCTGTTGAGGGATACCTGGGTTCTTTCCAGCATCTGGCAATTATAAATAGGGCTGCTATGAACATAGTAGAGCATGTATCCTTATTACATGGTGGGGAATCCTCTGGGTATATGCCCAGGAGTGGTATAGCAGGATCTTCTGGAAGTGAGGTGCCCAGTTTTCTGAGGAACCGCCAGACTTATTTCCAGAGTGGTTGTACCAATTTGCAAAAAAATATGGAATGCTTCACGAATTTGGGTGTCATCCTTGCGCAGGGGCCATGCTAATCTTGTCTGTATCGTTTCAATTTTAGTATATGTGCTGCCGAAGCGAGCACAAAACATTTCTGAATGATAAAAGATCTGCTGGAAATATCACCATCCTCAACCTCAAATTATACTGCAGTGCTATCATAATAAAAATAGCCTGATATTGGCACAAAATCAAACACTGATCAATAGAATAAAATTGAAGATATAGAAGTAAGGCTACAGACATATAGATACTTGATATTTAATAAAGAAGCCAGAAATAAACTGGAAAAAAGATAACACCTTCTACAAAAGTTACTTGTCTAATTGGATGGCTGTATGTAGAATTCAGGTTAATTCCTATGTATCACCCTGCACAAGCCCAACTGCAAATGGATCAAAGATCTCAACAAGAAACTAGTTACAATGAATCTCAGAGACAAAAAAGAGACAATAGCTGTGAACTCATTAGCACAGGAAAAAAATTTATATAAGCACCACGTGCTAACCAGTTGTACCACTGGAGAGACTTTCTGAATGGAACATCACCACTATTTGTGCACACACTAATATCAATGATTAATAGATGGTGCCTCACAAAACTGAAAAGCTTATGTACAGGGAAGGTCATCATCATTAGATCAAACTGGCAGCCTACAGAACAAGCAAATATATATATACATGAACAAATTTTATTCAGTGTATATTGTTCTCCATGTGTGAATATATATTTAAGAAACTTATTTTTGAATATATTTTAAAGATATATTTCAAACATATATTTCTTTGTATTCATATATATGTGTATATATAAATGCATATATAATACACATACATATATACACATATAAGAAGTTTATGTAAATGAAATAATCAAATAATGGGGGGATAGAACTCCAACTAGGCATCTCTTGTCACCAAATAAATTTTCCAGTGCCAGGAAAGGGGGTTATGCACAATCTAGTTGTGAGCCAAAGGTATCTCATGGAAACCCCAAACAATCCAGGCTACTACAAAAGCTCTTGGTGACTCTCCACAAGCTAATGTCATGTTCCTGCTGCTGAGAGAACACTTATACAGCTCACTGAACATGGCAACACTGAATTGGTGGATGCCTGGTATTATCACCATTTA
This sequence comes from Apodemus sylvaticus, assembly GCF_947179515.1. Taxonomy (NCBI): domain Eukaryota; kingdom Metazoa; phylum Chordata; class Mammalia; order Rodentia; family Muridae; genus Apodemus; species Apodemus sylvaticus. Next base: position 22,385,182 of record NC_067488.1, on the reverse strand, counting down.
CAGACTAATGTTCATGGTATTAGAAGGCACTCTACATGCTACCAAGGGAGAAAGGTAAACAGCAACTCCATTACAAACTCTTTACAATGGTGACTTGTCTACAAGATATGCTGGTGCAATGGCTGCACAAAGCTTGTGGAAGCAACCAGCCAAGATCTGACTTGATTTAAGAACCACTCAGTGAGATGGAATGCATAATCAACACTGCTTGGGTGGCCAAGAATCTGAGACTAGACAGGTCAGGCAGGGACCTATATCATACAAAATACAACTGATCTATTAAATTGAAATAGCAGTAAAATGACACCTAATGGCATTCTGTTGTACTCATAGATCAGTGCCTTGTTCATTCATCTTTAGAGAAGCTTCCTCCTGTGGCAGATGGGGAAAAAATACCTGCAGAGACCTGCAGGCAGGTGAAGTGCAGAGAGTAAGAGAACTTGAGATGCTCAGCCCTAAATAAGATGTCTCCGCCAAATTCTCCAACTCCACAGCATCCAGGGAACTCTGTAGATGATGAATCAGAAAGAATGTAAGAACCAAGGGATAAAGAATACCAAGGGAAGAAGTCCTTCTAAACACAGCATAAGAGGTGCACACAGAGTCACAGAGACTGTAGAAGCATGCACAGACCTTACAAGGGTCTGTGCTAGATGGAGTGCTGGAGATGAAAATAGAAGTGAACCCATGTTGCCATCTCTAATACAGAAGTTAGCTCCAGTTGATAATCACTTGTAAATGAAAAACTAGTTTTATTCATGGGGAAATCTACCACTCTTAAAGGTAAGCTAAACACCCAAAATATGATACTCAACTGAAAACGAACTCAGCGCCATCTTTGGGAGGCTCTTTGGCCCATAATGATGAGTCAGGGTATTTAAAATTAAAATCTTACAAGTCCTTTATGCATATTTAATGGCTTTTGGCTTGGGGGTTTTAGGGGATTTCTGTATATGCAAATGTGTCTCTGTGTCTCTGTACTTCTTGAGCTTTTTTTTTTTTGGCTCCTTTTCTTGTTTGCTTTGTCCTTGTCCAGCTTGGTTGGATTTATCACTTTTATTTTTTGTTAAATTAATATTGTTTTTAGATACCTGTTTGCTTTCTTAGGAGAACAGGTAGGATGTTGATCTGAATGGGAGAGGAGGGGTTGGTCCTGGGAGGAATTGAGAGACAAAAACTATACACGGAATATATTTTATTTAAAAATCTATTTTCAATAAAAGAAAAGAGCAACTGCCCATCACAAATGCCTACAAGCTAACCAATAGTGGTCGTTCTTCATTTGAAGCTCCTTTTCCCCCAGATAACTCTGATTTATGTCAATTTTACAAATATACAGGTAATATGAAGTTAATGAAGTATGGACAGAATATGTACTTTGGATGTGTGTGTATGTGTGTGTGCGTGTGCGTGCGTGTGCGTGTGCGTGTGCGTGTGCGTGTGCGTGTGCGTGTGTGTGTGTGTGTGTGTGTGTGTGTGTTGTGTGACTCTCTAATGAATATTAAGATAACGTCCAGAATCCTGAGTACAGTTTTCACATTGCCAGGTAATCTGAATGATCACTGGTCCTTTATGGGTAAGACTGCCCCTGCTTTGAATGCACTTCACTCATATACTATTACTGTACTTAATGCCCAATACATGAATCTCTCCCTCATCACACACACACACACACACACACACACACACACACAAGCACACAGGCACACACGGGGGGGGGGGAGTGTCTCCTAATCCTTATTAATTTCTAGTGTCTTGGATGACATGCTTCCTATAGAAAGCCTGCATCAGTACTCTTCTATGCATTCTCTAGCACAGCAGTCATCCAGCTACCCTCCTCCTGGTTTTCTGACACTGCTGGACGAAGGCACAGTAGAATGAGTTAAGGGACCAGAATTGCTGTGGTCTCAAGTTATTTAGTTATAAAGCATGACAGTGCTCAAGGGAAGGTTACAGATCAAGGAGGATCTGTTTTAGATTTCTAATCTTCTGCTTGAATCACTGTCACAAAATGAAAACTTCTTCCTATAATTTGGTCGTGTACTTGGCCATTCTTTCAATATAGGGTAGTTTTGGCTGTGGTAACAAATTTACATGGACTCAGAACATATTTAATTATTGCCATGATATAAGTGATCACTAACAGCTTTAAGATTTTGTTACAGCCAGGACAAAAGCTGATGGTATGTGATATCTGTGGTTAACATAACAGGGAAAAGATATGACAAATCAAAAATGTTCATTTTTAAAGGCACATGTATTCTTTTTATCCACACTATCTCTTAAAAAGTGAGAGCACATAGCCATTCTTAGATTCTACAGGATGGAGAAATACAGCCCTTATGCAGGAAACAGCTCTTTGACAACAGAAAGTGACCTTGTGATAAACAATAGCATAACTTCTTATGACTGAGATCAGCAGGCTTCAAGACTGTGGTCTGCCCACTTGAACTTGGCCTTACTATGTGTCAAAAACCAGGCTTTTGCTATACTGCTCTGTAGTTACAGAAGACAATACTCTTTAGAATTCTAGAGCAGAGAGGAATTGGAAATCTTTCATTAGAAAGCCACTCACAGTTCATCCGGTCACCACACTGTGTTTGGTGAATAGGGAAACAAACTCAGGGGATCAAATTGAACAAATCCCAAACAAATCTATCATGACATATGAAAGTTAAGACCAGTCTCCCAAATCGCTGGCCTCAGAACTCAAGAAGTGTCCTACTTCCTACCTCAAGCAAACCTCACTTAATTCTTATTTGTAGATGCAAAATTTCTCACAGCATGGGTATGGATCAATGCCTGAACACGTTTTGCCATCACACTTACAGAACCCTGCCCTTGAGATGTAATAAGACTTTCCAAAACAATTCTCCATGTTCTGTTGAGAGACTGTAGTGACCATCAGTTTTTTGCTTGTTGGGAAGCTTTGCATCGACAAAGTACAAATATCTATAATAAAAACAAAATATCTCTGGGGCTTTGCTTCCTTCTGTCTACATACATTGTGTATATGCTAACAGTGACTTGTCCTGGTCCTTTATCAAAATTAGTCGATTTAGGAATCTGCTGAAATCTGTTCTATTAGTTTTACCCAAACACAAATATTGTCATGAAGCTTAAACTAAACTCTCATGTTCTTTTCTAAGGCAAAAGAGCAAATCTCTATATTTAACACTGAACTCTAATCTCAGAGCCTTTCTTTACTAACTTGTTTCATGTCCTCTGCTGCTGCTGTGAATCTTCATTCCCAGTTCTGTCCTTACTTCCAAACTTACCATCAAATTTGACTACAACATCTGATTACTGCTTTTATTTATTAATGTGGTAAATCTCAAGGGTGGCAGAAAACTCAGTAGAACAGAGAGTGCTCTCCAAGACTACAGTATAATTGACTTAGAATTCTGCACTCAGTATTAAATATAAACTTTTGAAAGTATCATGTACTTTAAATCATTCAAAATTGTATCACAGGTACATACCTCAACGCTCTTGGATTTCTTAGACTGGATTCTGCACTCTCATTTGATGACTCTAGCAAGGGTTTTAAGCAGTGCTTTGTCTAGTTTGCTTCTGAGCAGATCCAAGACTTGGAATCTGATAAGTAAATTCAGCTTTTAATGATTTGTTGCTCTCTCTTTTCTACCCACACCCCCACAAACATGCATATCATCTAGGTAAGTATTTTTTGAGGGTTCTCTAACATAAATAATAAACTAAGTGATGCCAAGTCAGACAGGGAAATTCTTCAAAGTAAGCCAACTTGGCATTCCGAATGCAGGCATGAGGGAGAATATTTAAACAAATAGACAGACTGTGTGTCTGAAAAGCTGTTGCCTTACAAAGCCAGAATTTATAAAAGCTTGGAAATTTAATTATTTGAAATGTAACATTCCTGAAAAACATCACTGATCACTGAGAATATGATTGGACTGGGGTCAGAAATTTGTAATCATGCCTATAGAATTTGGAAAATTAACATGTTTCAGATCTTTGTCCAATAGAGCTTGGTATGATTCAGGCTGACTATGATATACTATGGCCCATACTCTCTTTAATTTTGTGTTTGTGGAGGCATGTGAATGTGTAATCCCAGGAATCATACACGGTCTCTCTTCCATCTCATCCTCTGAGACAGGGGCTCCCACTTAAACACAGAGTTTGCTGATATGCCCACTCTTTCTCATTAGCTTATTATGATTTTTTAATTCTACCTTCTGAGATTGTCATTACAGGTGGGATAACCCACTTACCAGGCATGTATGGGTTCTGAGGATCTAAACTCTTCTGCTCATTTTTGAGTTGAAAAATCTTAAGTTCTGAACTATCTCCCTAGCACCATGCTCTTTTTCTTTCTACAGAAAGATTGGATATTACCAAGTCTCTTACTGAACACCATGGTACCATCTACAATATTGTTTCTTTTAAACAGTTTCCTCTACTTATAAAATAACCCATGTTTACCAGACTTCTATAACTTTGTATCATCGTACAACATAGACTTGGATGGTGTGACAAGTGCTAAGAAACTGGCTATTTAGAAGCATTGGTAGTTTTCTGCCTTGGCTACATGACTTTTCATTACCAATTTAATCTGTGCAAAATACCATGTAAACAGGCATTGTTTGGGGGTGAAACATGTATATAAAGAGTAAGCAAAAGCAACATTTTTTGACAGTTTTAGCTTACTGCTTTTCTTCCCATTTTCTTCTCAATAACACTACCTTCTAGAAGTACAAGAAAGGGTTAAGATATATGAACAGAAAATACTCAAGTTTCATTCCAAAGATTTAGACATACCTTTGATATCTGCCAGATGGGTCTTTGAAGTGCAAAACAGGAAGATCCCTAAGGGAGGGCTGACACACGAGTCCTGACCTGTGAATTAATCAGAGAAGCCACTGGGTAAGAATAGATAGTACTTTTGCAAGTGTGGTTGATGTGGGCTGCTTCATGAGGGTGATCTCTGTGGCAAGGGAAAGCAACAATTTCCTTGGGACCCAAGTAGACTGTCATTATTCCAGACAGTGACTAAATGCAGATAAGAAGCAAGTTACAAATTACTCATTATGGAGACATACAAAGAATGAACTTTTATGCTTTGCAAGAATTTCCAGGATTACACCCTGGAATCCTCCAACTAAGCCTTTCTTTTGTAGAAAGTTACATAGACATGTGTAGGAACAGATTAAGACTGCATAAAATTGGAACCTGTATGTTAATATTATTTTTATGTGATTCCTAAAAACATTCAACATTGAAAACTTAAACCTTAGAATTTATGCTGCCAAAAAGCAGACTTTGTTGATTATGTTCAATATTTTGTGACTGGTGCCTCAAATAGTATCTGGTAACACTTGTAAGGGTTCAAGAAATGGTTTATAAAACATTAATCTACTAAGGTTGACATAATAAAGATAGATTCAAAAATTTGAGAATTATTTATATATTACTCTCTGTATTTTACAAAAATAGCATATGGACTCAGGCACACATATTGGAATCAAAGCCCCTTTTGTTTTCATTGTTCTTGGTGTTTTATCATAATCTGAACTACTGTGAGATGAAATTCTAACCTGGTCATTGTGAAAATACCAGTGGTTTGAAAGATGGAAGATCTGGATTCAGGCTAGGTTATTCACAGGGCTGAGAAGATAACAAGAGGAGCAGGGTCTATCTATATTCCCCATTACTGCAAGAAAACATGCTCCTTCCTGGGGGAAAATGGACCAAGACTCAGAAAGAAAAACCTTCTCAGGAACCTGAGCCTTGAGGAGATATAGAGATGGTGCCTCAAAGCACAAGAAACACTGACTTCAGAAAAAATTCCTGGATCTAACCTTGGCATAAGCAATACCAATCACATTTTTTAAAGTTCATTCATTTCAAATAATGATCAAGTGATGTAACTGCTCAATATTGTTGAATGAGTCTTGGTAGAAGTTGACTACAATGACAAAGACTTAATTTTCCTCTAGCCTCATAATATGAACCTATGTATTCATTTTTGGTTCCTTTAAAGAAAGAGTATTATTTTAGTTTTCAAAATGTATTTTTTCCTTTATATTCTTTTTTTTAATTCAATGTATTCTTTATTTACATTTCCAGTGATTTCCCCTTTTCTGGGTCCCTACTCCCTGCAAGTCCCATAAGCCCTCTTCCCTCCCCCTGTTCCTCCATCTACTCCTTCCCACTTCCCTGTTCTGGTATTCCCCTATACTGTTGCATTGAGTCTTTCCAGAACCAGGGGCCACTCCTCTGTTCTTTTTGGACATCATTTAATATGTGGATTATTTCTTGGGTATTCCAAGTTTCTAGGTTAATATCCACTTATCAGTGAGTGCATACCATGATTGATCTTTTGAGACTGGGTTACCTCACTTAGTATGATGTTCTCCAGCTCCATCTATTTGTCTAAGAATTTCATGAATTCATTGTTTCTAATGGATGAATAGTACTCCATTGTGTAAATATACCACATTTTTTGTATCCATTCCTCCATTGAGGGACACCTGGGTTCTTTCCAGCTTCTGGCTACTACAAATAGGGCTGCTATGAACATAGAGAAGCATGTGTCCTTATTAGATGCTGGGGAATCCTCTGGGTATATGCCCAGGAGTTACCAGGGTTCTCCGGAAGTGCCATGCCCAGTTTTCTGAGGAACCGCCTGACTGATTTCCAAAGTGGTTGCACCATCTTACAGCCCTACCAGCAGTGGAGGAGTGTTCCTCTTTCTCCACATCCTCGCCAGCACCTGCTGTCTCCTGAGTTTTTGACCTTAGCCATTCTGACTGGTGTGAGGTGAAATCTCAGGGTTGTTTTGATTTGCATTTTAAAGTTCAATGTGGAATTTCAAATATGTGGAAAGAGTGAAGAGCATATATCAAATACTCAGTGTCCATCATCGTCCTTATTGATCATCAATATATCTGTTCCATCTCTATTTTCTACTTGCTTGACTATGCAGATCATTTTTCTTTATCAGTTTATTAGGACCTAAAAGTTCTCCCATTATAAGAATGTTTATCAATGGTTTTTAGAAAATGTATAAGGTGTATAAATATCATAAAATATTTAAGACATTTTCATCATGCCAAGTTGCTCTTTGCCCATTTGTAGTCAGTCTCTATATCCTCTCCAAATCTCCAAAACAGATTTGCCTTATCTGTCTTCAGGTGTGCCTCTCCTGAATATATCACATGTAAAGAACTAAATATTTCCGAATTGCTTGTTTCTGGATTTTTTTCACCTACCAATGGTCTTTAGTTTCTTTTGTTAACCATGTTCTATGTCAACGTGGTATTTTGCTTATGTAGTCACTAGATGTTGGACATTTATACTGCTTGGAGATTTTACGTTACAATAATGCTTCAGATATCAATTGATGAGCATTTTTCCCCTTGGGTAAGCAGTTACATATGGAATTGGTATGTGCTATGCTGTGAAAGGGTCCCAAAAATTTATGCACTGGAAACTTAATTTTCATGCAGCAATATTGAGAAGTGGGAATATTACTAGATACAGATTTGGCTGCGGCAGGTTCATTAATGACATGAGATTGCAAACAAAGGAAGGATAGCTTATGAAAGAGCAGTTTACCTCACCCTTCCTCTTCCATGCTTTCTGGCCATGTGGCCCTCCATCTTCTCACCAGACTGAGGCTGTCAGTCCTCAACATTCTAGCCCCCAGGATAATATGTCAAGTGCATTTTTGGTATAGATAACTTACTCAGTTTGTGGAATTCTTTTATAATAACAGGTCAGAATGCAACGTCTCATGGGAATTTATTAAGAAAGTGGAAACCTATTTTCTTTTCTTTTTTTCAATTCAGTATATTCTTCATTTACATTTCAAATGTTATACTCCTTTCAGGTTTCCCCCTCCCAGAAAAGCCCCAACCCATTCTCCCACCCCCTGCCTCCAAGAATATGCTCCTCCACCCAACCCACTCCCATGACTTCCACTTGGTTTCCCTACACTGGAGCCTCTATTGAGCTTTCACAGGGACAAGGACCTTTCCTCCCACTGATGCCCGACAGGGCATTCCTCTGCCAGTCTTTTGGCTGGAACCATGTGTACCCCTTGGTTGATGGCTCAATCCCTGGGAGCCTTGAAGTGTCTGGTTGACCAACATTGTCATTCTTCCCATGGGGCTGCAAACACCCTCCCACACCAGCTCCTCCAGTCTGACCTCCAAGTTCTCCATTGTGAACCCTGCACTCAGTCCAATGGTTGGCTGCTGGTATTTGCCTCTGTATCTGTAAGGCTCTGGCAGGGTTCCTCCGGAGACAACCATAACAGGCTCCTCTCAGTATACATTTCTTGTCATCCATAGTAGTTTCAGGATTTGGTGACTGTTTATAAGCTGAATTCCCAGGTAGAACAGTCTCTGGGTGGCCTTTCCTTCAGTCTCTGCTCCTAACTTTGTCTCCATAATTATTCCTGTGATTATTTTGTTCCCTTTCTCAGAGGAACTAAAGCACCCCCACTTTGGTCTACCTTCTTCTTGAGCTTCCTGTGGTCTGTCAATTGTAAGATGTTGGTTTTGAGAGATGGCTCAGCAGTTAAGAACACTGATTGTTCTTCCAGAGGTCCAGAGTTCAGTTCCCAGCAACCACATGGTGGCTCACAACCATCTGTAATGGTTGAGATGAGTTATTCTGGTGCACCTGAAGACAGCCACAGTGAACTTGCATATAATATATAAATACATCTTTCAGGCAGTGATGGCACATGCCTTTAATCCTAGTACTTGGGAGGCAGAGACAGGTAGATTTCTGAGTTCGACGCTAGCCTGGTCAACAGAGTGAATTCCAAGACAGCCAGGGCTACACAGAGAAACCCTGTCTTGAAAAACAAAACAAAACAAAAACAAAAAACACAAACAAAAAGGAAACCTATTTTCTAAAAAGTATTGTACCATTTTGCATTTGCAATGTGTAAGAATTCTAGTTTTGTACATCTTCCCAACCCTCAGTTTTGTTTCTTTTATATTATAGTGACTCTGGTGCATACAAAGTGATAGTTTGGCTTTAATTTGCATATTTTTAATAAATAATGACATTGAGCATCTGTTCTTTATTTTTGATTGTCTTCTCTGGTAAGAATAGTCAAGTCCCCCCCCCCCCGCCCCCATCACTATTCAGTTGTTTGCCTCATTAAAATAGAAGTATCACTGTTCTTCATGTATTTCAGACCTGAGTTCCTTATGAAATACATATTTTGTAATAGTTTTCTAGTCATTTAGTCCTGTCATTTGCTCAATACTATCTTGTGAGCCCCCTCTGAGCTCAGATACTTACAATATCTGCTTACTTGAAACTAGTGGGGGCGGGGATAGTTTTCAGTTTATTTGGCTATGAGAAATGACTGGGAATCAACTTTAACTTTTCTAAAGACTCGATTTGCATCCAAAACAAAAGACTGGCCTGGCTTCTGGCTTATGGATAGCCTGTTAGAGGGGAAAATGAAGGACTTTTCACAAGCATAGGAATATGGGTCCTGAACGCCTGCTGGGTTTTCAAGAGAAGATCCTCTGGGATCTGTACATATATTTTGGAAGATTCAACATCCCCCATTTCATGAAGATAAACTTTGTAATTTTTTAGATGTCCTTTCAACCCGTCTCTTTAGTTTTGTAGTTTGCAACACTACACATCTTGCATTTCTTTTATTAAGTTTATCCTTAAATATTCCATTATTTGCAGAGGAAATGCAATGGAATTGTTTCCTAAATTCATTTCCAGACTGTTCATTGCTAGTATATAAAATTACAATTGATTTTAGTGTATTGATCTTGTATCCCATGACCTCCCAAACTCGTTCATTATTTTCAACAGATTTTCTTCCCTTAGGATTTTCTGCATAGACGTGTGAGATTTCTGGCACATGTGTGCTTGTAGATTAAGATTTAGAGCATCCTAATTTAAACTAATCAAATAAGAATATACTCATGTCACTCCTATAACAGAATACAAATATCTAATGGGAGAATCTTCTGAGCCAGTTTGGGAATATCACCTGGAAGAGGGAGCAGGATTTGATTCACTTACCTAGACAACCGGAAACCGAGTTCACTGGAACTTTTGAGGCCTTCCTGAGCATAGAAGTCTGAAGAAAACAACAACAGCAGCAACAGCAACAGCAACAGCAACAACAACAACAACAACAACAACAAAGCCCACCTGTGCATCTTCTAGCTCCTGTGGTCTAAACAGTTCGAAGCCAAAGCCTCATAGAAACGATGGATTGCACAAGGTCCCCAAATGCATCTGGAAGTCAACAGACAGGGGCAGCACTCAGCTGGTATACTCAGCTGTCTTCAAGGGAATGGGAAGCATTGGGGCTTTGTGAAGATAACAAGCCATGCCATCTACATGTCTCTGCTTCCAATCAGTTTTTCCCTTTTTTTATTTGATTGTCTCTCATACATACTCACTGTCACTTTTATAACACATTTGCACTATACCCCATGCTAGTCTCAAACTAGGCTTCTGCTTCAGTCTCCAAATGCTGAGATTATAAGCATGGGCTACGATACCCACATCATTTTACAGCCAACACAAGTCCTGTTGATGCCAGAACCAAGGACTAGCCTCAGTGATGCAGTTCTCTCTGATAGTGTCTACAGGCTGTGGTTACTGCCACCAGAAACACTGAACTGACTGAATTCTAGATTCCTTACCACTCTGAAACTAGAGTCATCTCATATCTCTGATCCTGTTTTCTTCAATACACCAGAAGTATAATAAGCTCCACACCACACATACACATTGGGTTTCATCAAGGACTAAAACAACATGCTGTAAAATATGTCCTACAAGGCCAGAATGCTAAACAAGTAGAAACCAAAAACATTGGCCCACTACCTCCATGATATGGATATCTGAAACATGGCCCTGCTGTTCATAATTAGAGGCTAAATTTAGGGTCATTTTTCCCACTGATATTGTACTTACAAAAGGTATTTTAGGTTGTAATAATATAGGTTATATTTTTGATAGAATTCTGTAATATCATTTTTGCTTGTATGAAAATAAACTTGATTTATTAGTTTTTTTCTTTCTTCCTTCCTTCCTCCCTCCCTCCCTCTCTCCCTCCCTTCATTCTTTTCTTTGTTCCTCACTCTCTTCCTCTCTCATCCTTCCCGTCTTCCCTTCCTTTTCTTTTTCCAGTGTTTCTGTACAAATAAGGTGTTTATCGTGGCTCTAATTTGCTTCTATACACATCTATACACATAAATGATAATATTTTGCCATTCTGAAGCAGTGGTTATTGGGAAGCCAGGGTTGGACTAAAAAGAGATAGAACACCCTAGTAAGGAATGGCTCTTTGGGTTTGTATTAAGATGCAATGCAGTGAGTAGAGGACACGTGACCAAATAAGAATCAGGCAAGAGGCACAGAGACAAGCAAGGTCTTCAGTGTGTATAGCCTAAGAGAATTTTATGACCTGAAACCTGTGCTTGCTTTTGAAAAATCCAAGAGGAGATCTGACTGCATTTTTCCCCTTTGGGGGGATATTAACTTACCCAAGTATTCAGCAAATTTTACAGGCCAAACCAAAACAAAAACCAAAAAATAAAACAACTTTTAGAATTTTGTCTGCAACAAATCAGCAAACAAGCAACAACAAAAATAAAAACAACCCAACTGATGTGTATTAATCCTCCTTGGATCTTTTATATTAGAAAATGAAGAGGGCGTACTGAAACAATTGCGGAGACTTCAGAAGACAGTCTTAGAGATTTATGTGGCCATTGTGTGCACGATGATTTAGAGGAGAGTGGCTGGAGATGTGTTGAGACACGGCTACTATTTTTCAATTTCAGTCCTTATCAAGTGTACAATGAGGAGAGTGGTTGAGGGATGAGGAAAGAGAAGTCAAGAGAGCAATTGATGAGGATGACAGGGACAAATGCGGTCACTAACTCTTGATAACTTTTGGAATGATGGGAAGGCATGAGAATGGGGAATGCATGAAATCAGGATTTCAGAGCAGAGATGACCTCTGTGATCATCTATTTGATAGTTTTCAAGCTCTTCTGCGGCTGCACAATCTTCAATCATAAAAATTTCAAGGACAAATATGAAGTAGAAAAAAAGCATAGACGCCAGGTGGTCAACCAACAGCAGATGTAAGAATACAGAAAGAATCTGTGTCTTTTGCACTGGGAACTACTTGGGGGTGGTGTTTTTTAGTGCATTCTAGTTCTGAAAGAAGAGCTTGGAAATAAAGGCTTCATGACAGAAGTAGTATTTAATACACTTCCAATATAGTCCCAAGCAAATAAGTTTAGGAAGAGAAATATCTCACAAAAATGATTCTTGAGGCTTGGTTGGTGGAAAGACCTATGTGGTAAGATTGTTAAAAGCTGGATCTTAGAATTGATTGCTTTATATGAATTCTTGGCTGTATTAAACTCCCATGGTATCTTTGTCAAATTTATTATATGGAAAAGTAAATTATAAGACTGATACCCATTGACATCTCATTGTGAAGATTAATGGATGTCTCATATAACACGCTCAGCTCAATACAAGCACAGGGAAAGCCACAGTTACTGCATTGAATAACGTGCTGGATACTGAAGAACTGGTTGTTACTGAGGGAGTGGCCTAGAATGAAAAACATAATAATTGATGCAGTGTCCTGAATTCTTAATTTCTACTATAAGAGTCATAACCATGTAACCTCTTCTGTGAGTAGAAAGCATGTTCATTCGCTTTTTTCATTATTTTTTTATTCACATTTCATCCCAATCACAAACCCCTCTCCTTCCTCTCCTCCCAGTCTCACCCTTACAAATTCCCTCCCCCAGTACTCCTTTCCCTTCTCCTTAGAGAAGGAAAATACCTCCCCCACACACTTCAGATACCATCCCGTCCTGGGACATCTACATCCAGGGAGGACTTAGCACTTCCTTTCCCACTGAGCTTCAACCAGGTAGTCCAATTAGGGGAAGGGGATCCAATGGCAGTCAACAGATTCAGTGACAGCTCCCAGTCCAACTGTTAGGCGACCCACAATCTGCATACTTGCTACCAACGTGTGTGGCGGGCATTGGTCCAGCCCCTGAGTACTCTTTGGTTGGTGGTTCAATCTCAGTGAGACACCCCCCCCCCATGGTCCCAGGTGAGTTGACTCTGTAGGTCTTCTTGGGGTGTTCTTGACCCCTCCAGCTCACTCATTTCTATCCCCCTCTCTTCTACAAGACTCCCTGGAGTTCTGCCTGATGTTTGCCTGTGGGTCTCTGCATCCATTTTCATCTGTTGCTCTATTAAGCCTCTCAGGAGACAGTTATGCTAGGTTCTTGTCTTCAAGCATAGCCGAGTATCATTAATAGTGACTGGGTGTAGTGGTATAGTTTAGTTAATCGCTATAACTCCTGGCAGGTCATCCCTGAGCTGTGCCTGCCCAAGAGCTCTCTGGATTCACAAATGAAAGAACCACACATCAGTTAATTTTGATATGCTTTGGCTAACACAAAGGCTGGGCCCTTCAAATCCTTCTGGCAATTCTGCTCCTTCATCTCTTTTCTTTCCCCAGCCTGGGGATCCAAAAAGTCCCGCCTCTGTCAGTTCTGCCAAACCATTGGCTGCTGGCATTTTTATTTACCAATTGGAACAAACAGGGGGCGGGGTCCCTCAGTGCCTTATTTGCAGACACACATGTAAGTAGTTTTAGGGACCAAGATTAACATTATAACACAAGCAGCATTTGGCCAAACCCACTTTAATGGGGTTGGCTCTCTCCCATGGGGTGGGTCTCAAGTTGGCACAGTCATTGGTTGGCTGTTCCCTCAGTTGCTGCTCCATTCTTATTCCTCCATATCTTTTAGACAGGACAATTTTTGGGTTGAAGTTTTTGTGGTTGGGTTAATGTCCCCCTCCTTCCGCTGAAAGTCCTGTGGCTACAGGAGGTGGCCACTTCATTTCTATATCTCCTGCTGGTAGGAATCTCAGCAAAGTCCTTAGTCATCAGGGAAATGCAAATCAAAAAATTCTGAGATTCTGTCTCCCACCCACCCATCATAAAGGCTAAGATAAAAAACTTAACACATGCTGACAAGAATGTGGAGTCAGGGGAATACTCTTCCAATGCTTGTGGGAGTGCAAATTTGTACAAGCACTTTAAAAATCAATTTGGTGGTTTCTCATAAAATTGGGAATATCTCTACCACAAGACCCAGCTATACTACTCCTGGCCTTATAACCAAAAGATGCCCCAATATATCATAGGAACACTTGCTCAATTATGTTGATAACAGCTTTATTCTTAGTAACCAGAAATTAGAAACCACCTAGATGGCCCTCACCTGCAGAATGGATAAAGAAAATGTGGTACATCTACACAGGAATACTATTCAGTTATTCAAAACAAAGGCATCATGAAATTTACAGGCAAATGGATGGAACTTGATAATATCATCCTGAATTACTCAATGCAGACTTAGAAAGGCACATATGGTATGTGACACTTATAACTGGACATTAGCCACAAAGGGCAGGATAACCATGCTATAATCCACAGACCCAAAGAAACTGGAAAATAAGGAGGATCCAAGGGAGGATGTGTGAATATCACTGAGAATGGGAAACAAAATAGTCATCAGAGATGGATGGAGAGAGGGAACTGGATGGGAGAAGGAGTGTGGAGGGGTATGTGGATGGTAGTCAGGTGTGGAGGAGGGGTGGAAGAGGGCTGCTGGTGAGAATAGATATCGGTGGGATGTATCTCTGGGAGTAGCTGGAAACCTGGGATAGGGGACTCTATGGGAGGAGTCTATCTGGGTGACACTAGATATGCATTATTAGACCCTTTAACTAGAGGCCATTCTTTGTCACTTGGGATTGGACTAGACTACCACATTGTCTTTAGCAAGTAGGACTTGTGACTTATTCTTTAATGTCTCCAATCATTCTTTAAGAGAAGATGGCCATCATTTTGTGTGGTCACCACAGAAATTCCACAAATAAGTTCATGTGCAATGTTTTAAGGCTTTCTGCCAACAGCCAGCACTGACTTCAAAGTATGAAAGGAGTCAGTCTGGAGTAGATCCTCCAGCCCAAATAAAGCCCTCAGATGAGTACAGTTCTAACAGAAATACTAACTGTAACTTTAGAAAATACCCAATTCTAAAAACATATGGTTGATTTATTCTCAGTGTGTATGTGCATGTGTGTGTGTGTGTGTGTGTGTATTACTCCTCCATTTGGGCATGCATGATGTTCAAAGGCAATAGCAAGTGTATTGCTCCATTGCTTCTTTTTTTTTTTTTATTCGATATAATTTATTTACATTTCATATGATTTCCCCTTTTCTAGCCCCCCCCACTCCCCGAAAGTCCCGTAAGCCCCCTTCTCTTCCCCTGTCCTCCCTCCCACCCCTTCCCAGTTCCCCGTTCTGGTTTTGCCAAATACTGTTTCACTAAGTCTTTCCAGAACCAGGGACCACTCCTGCTTTCTTCTTGTATCTCATTTGATGTGTGGATTATGTTTTGGGTATTCCAGTTTTCTAGGTTAATAACCACTTATTAGTGAGTGCATACCATGATTCACCTTTTGAGTCTGGGTTACCTCACTTAGTATGATGTTCTCTAGCTCCATCCATTTGCCTAAGAATTTCATGAATTCATTGTTTCTAATGGCTGAATAGTACTCCATTGTGTAGATATACCACATTTTTTGTATCCACTCTTCTGTTGAGGGATACCTGGGTTCTTTCCAGCATCTGGCAATTATAAATAGGGCTGCTATGAACATAGTAGAGCATGTATCCTTATTACATGGTGGGGAATCCTCTGGGTATATGCCCAGGAGTGGTATAGCAGGATCTTCTGGAAGTGAGGTGCCCAGTTTTCGGAGGAACCGCCAGACTGCTTTCCAGAGTGGTTGTACCAATTTGCAACCCCACCAGCAGTGGAGGAGTGTTCCTCTTTCTCCACACCCTCTCCAACACCTGCTGTCTCCTGAATTTTTTTTTCATTCTTTTTTTTTATTCGATATAATTTATTTACATTTCAAATGATTTCCCCTTTTCTAGCCCCCCCCCACTCCCCGAAAGTCCCATAAGCCCCCTTCTCTTCCCCTGTCCTCCCTCCCACCCTTTCCCAGTTCCCCGTTCTGGTTTTGCCAAATACTGTTTCACTGAGTCTTTCCAGAACCAGGGACCACTCCTGCTTTCTTCTTGTATCTCATTTGATGTGTGGATTATGTTTTGGGTATTCCAGTTTTCTAGGTTAATAACCACTTATTAGTGAGTGCATACCATGATTCACCTTTTGAGTCTGGGTTACCTCACTTAGTATGATGTTCTCTAGCTCCATCCATTTGCCTAAGAATTTCATGAATTCATTGTTTCTAATGGCTGAATAGTACTCCATTGTGTAGATATACCACATTTTTTGTATCCACTCTTCTGTTGAGGGATACCTGGGTTCTTTTCAGCATCTGGCAATTATAAATAGGGCTGCTATGAACATAGTAGAGCATGTATCCTTATTACATGGTGGGGAATCCTCTGGGTATATGCCCAGGAGTGGTATAGCAGGATCTTCTGGAAGTGAGGTGCCCAGTTTTCGGAAGAACCGCCAGACTGATTTCCAGAGTGGTTGTACCAATTTGCAACCCCACCAGCAGTGGAGGAGTGTTCCTCTTTCTCCGCACCCTCTCCAACACCTGCTGTCTCCTGAATTTTTAATCTTAGCCATTCTGACTGGTGTAAGATGAAATCTTAGGGTTGTTTTGATTTGCATTTCCCTAATGACTAATGAAGTTGAGCATTTTTTAAGATGCTTCTCCGCCATCCGAAGTTCTTCAGGTGAGAATTCTTTGTTTAACTCTGTACCCCATTTTTTAATAGGGTTGTTCGGTTTTCTGGAGTCTAACTTCTTGAGTTCTTTATATATATTGGATATTAGCCCTCTATCTGATGTAGGATTGGTGAAGATCTTTTCCCAATTTGTTGGTTGCCGATCTGTCCTCTTGATGGTGTCCTTTGCCTTACAGAAACTCTGTAACCTTATGAGGTCCCATTTGTCAATTCTTGCTCTTAGAGCATACGCTATTGGTGTTCTGTTCAGAAACTTTCTCCCTGTACCGATGTCCTCAAGGGTCTTCCCCAGTTTCTTTTCTATTAGCTTCAGAGTGTCTGGCTTTATGTGGAGGTCCTTGATCCATTTGGATTTGAGCTTAGTACAAGGAGACAAGGATGGATCAATTCGCATTCTTCTGCATGCTGACCTCCAGTTGAACCAGCACCATTTGTTGAAAAGGCTATCTTTTTTCCATTGGATGTTTTCAGCCTCTTTGTCGAGGATCAAGTGGCCATAGGTGTGTGGGTTCATTTCTGGATCTTCAATCCTGTTCCATTGATCCTCCTGCCTGTCACTGTACCAATACCATGCAGTTTTTAACACTATTGCTCTGTAGTATTGCTTGAGGTCAGGGATACTGATTCCCCCAGATTTTCTTTTGTTGCTGAGAATAGTTTTAGCTATCCTGGGTTTTTTGTTGTTCCAGATGAATTTGATAATTGCTCTTTCTAACTCTGTGAAGAATTGAGTTGGGATTTTGATGGGTATTGCATTGAATCTGTATAGTGCTTTAGGCAAAATGGCCATTTTAACTATATTGATTCTACCGATCCATGAGCATGGGAGGTTTTCCCATTTTTTGAGGTCTTCTTCCATTTCCTTCTTCAGAGTCTTGAAGTTCTTGTCATACAGATCTTTCGCATGTTTGGTAAGAGTCACCCCAAGATACTTTATACTGTTTGTGGCTATTGTGAAGGGGGTCATTTCCCTAATTTCTTTCTCAGCCTGCTTATCCTTTGAGTATAGGAAGGCCACTGATTTGCTTGAGTTGATTTTATAACCTGCCACTTTGCTGAAGTTGTTTATCAGCTGTAGGAGCTCTCTAGTGGAGTTTTTTGGGTCACTTAGGTAGACTATCATGTCGTCTGCAAATAATGATAGTTTGACTTCCTCCTTTCCAATTTGTATCCCTTTGACCTCCTTATGTTGTCGAATTGCCCGAGCTAGTACCTCAAGTACAATATTGAAAAGATAAGGAGAAAGGGGGCATCCTTGTCTGGTCCCTGATTTCAGTGGGATTGCTTCAAGTTTCTCTCCGTTTAGTTTGATGCTGGCTACCGCTCCATTGCTTCTTTATCTGAATTTTTGAGACAATTTATCTCATTGATCCCGGAGATGAACAGGTTTGTTGGACTAGTTAGCCATTCAGTCTTCGAAATATGTTTGTCCTTGCCCTTCCTGTATTGCCATGTATGACTTTTATGTGTGTGTTGGGAATTTCAAACTCTAAAACTCATTGTTTCATAAAAAGCAATTTACCCACTGTCTTAGTCAGAACTAGAACTCAAGCAGGTCAGGAAGCAGGAGCTGATGCAGAGGTCATGGAGAGATGTTACTTACTGGCTTGCTTCTCTTGGCTTGCTCAGCCTGCTCTTTTACAGAACCCAAGCTCAGGGATGGCAACACCCAGAGTGGGTCTGAAAGACTCCTGAATCCCGGAAAATCCTCACTCAAGTCTTGGGATAAGACGATGCCCCAAAAATTCACGAGAGACTGTTCTTGATGCAAACACACAAGGTTTATTTCTCCAGTGCACTGGGGTCAAACTTGTGTCCCGCCCAGGGGCAGAGGAGTTGGACCTTGTGCAACTACAGTTGGGGCTTTTTGAAGAAGACTACCAAGAAAAAGGGGAGGCTTAGGCAGTGATCTATGCCATAAGGAATGGGGAGATCAAGCAGCAATTCATGGCTCAGCAGAAGGTTACAGGTTATCTTGGGCAAAACACAGTTACTTTGAGCAAGGTGCCAGCTGTCTCAGGAATGTGGGAGCTAGTCCTTGGAACAGGGGGGAAGTGCTATCTTAAGGTTGAAGGTTTTCCAGGCTGAGAGAAAAAACAAAAACACAAACAAACAAAAACAAAAACAAGTTGCTCTTTGTCTAGGCTAATTGCTAGGGGTCTAAAAATCTTGAGTTGGGGTCTCTCAGGTCCTCCCCCCCTTGATTGCTAACCAAGAAAATGCCCCACAGCTGGATCTCATGGAGGCACTTCCCCAACTGAAGCTCTTTTCTCTGTAATAACTCCAGCCTGTGTCAAGCTGGCACACAAAACAAGTTGGTACACCCACTGAGACGTCTTCCTAGCTCCTGTCTCTGACTGTTTGAGCCACAGAAATTATGTAGGTGATAAATATTCTCCAGTTGAAGTTCTTATATTGTAGTATAGTTGGTTATAAACACAGATAGTGTTTGTCAAAAAACACCCTGTAAAAATGGTCAATTGTTCACAATGCATGTGAGAAATTCATAGCCAGAGGTGTTAATGACGCTGTTTTTCCCAGCTAGTCCATACTATAAAAAATAGATTTTTTTTTTTTTTAGAGCAAACATGTTTTCAAGGTCCAGGGTATTTCTAAATTTTCACTGTGTCCTTAAAAGGAGTATGTGGTAGAGGAAATAAGGTAGTTCCCATAAGGAGCCAGGGCCTTGGGCAGTATTTGTAATAGTGTATACTGTTTTTCCTTCCTGAAATGACCCCAGAGAGTAAGATGAACCCATAGAATGGTTGTGTATGGATGCTGGGTCACTTTAGTATACATGTCCCTGTTTCATCTAAGGCACCTAATGAATATTATTTCCTTAACATTAAAGGCTGTGTGTTTAAAAAATTGCCTATAATTCCCAAGAGCATATAACATTCATATATTCAGCATACTTTTCAAATGATGCATTTTTACTATTGTGTAGTATGGACTGGAAAAGGCTTAAGGGAGCCAATACCCACCATGGCAACTGCTGCTTGCCTTGTCTTGACAGGTACATCTTGGGTGAGCTGTGGGCTCTCTTTCCCAGCTATGGTCTAAATCATAACCTATGTCTCATTTTTCTTTTCCCTCTTTGCATTTGTGAACATTAAGATAGAGCCCTAGATCATACCTTCAGATTTATAAAGACAGGAATCAGTCATTGACATTCCAGGAGTCATTTTGCGTACTTGTGATTGATTGAATTCTCTCAGAATTTTACTTTCTGACCACTGCTGAACAGACTTTTCTCACCCTGCATCACAAAAGCCCAACTATTTTCCTTCCTTTTTTAACATCATGGCCACACATGCGAGCACACATCTCCCAGCAAGGGAGCAGGGAGAGAGAAGAGAAAGACACAGAGACAGAGACAGAGACAGAGACAGAGACAGAGACAGGGAGACAGAGAGGAAAACCTGCTGAGGTTTGATTTGCATTAATTACCTAATCCTCATGCATATAGCACAGGAATGGATATCGTTAGACAGATACTTGTGTGCTCCATGTGCTCACTTTAGTCTGTCTTTATTCAAAACTGCATATAGAGAATAAAATTATATGAAAACTTAGAAAATAATGTGTTGTGATTCAGGCTGGCCTCAAACTCACAACTCTCCACTTTAACCTCTCATATGCTAAGGTTATAGATGTGTGCTACCACACCAGGCAAAATGTCATTGAGCCTTTCTCTGTAGTCTCTTCTCTGTGTTCTCTAGCATGATGGGAAGTTAGTCTTTAAAAAAAATGTAAATATAGTACACTACACCCTCATATTTCCTTTTGTTGCTTTTTTTCAAGACAGGGTTTCTCTGTTGTAGTCCTGGCTGTCCTGGAACTCACTCTGTAGACTCAGAAATCCACCTGCCTCTGCCTCCCAAGTGCTGGGATTAAAGGCCTGCTCCACTACCACCCGGCTTACACCCTCATATTTTATTAATAGTTTAGAGAATTTCGAGGGAAATTTTGTTCATTTCTAATTTTCACAGTACATTTTTAATCTGGAGGATCTAATCACACACACACATTCATTCTTTAATTAGTTATTCAACTGATACAAATTAACTAGTAACTAACTTTCTATGCCTCCTGTCTGAAACTCTGTATTTGATTGGAGTACTGCTTTTTTCCCTGTAAGCTCTTGGTCTTGGTTATAATCATTTCTGCAAATGTTCTAAGGATTAAAGGAATTTACCTAAGTGTTCTCCTTGATTTTTACCTACTGTAGCTTATTTCAGAGTAAAGGATCAGACTTGATTGTTCTCCCACCTTTCTTACAGTCACCGAAAATGAAAATTCATTAGCAATGCCTTTAGGATGTAAGAAAAACACTTTATTGATTTCACTGGTACATGAGGTGAGGGGAACCTGAATTAATAATGCTTCTGATTGCATTGCTTAACCCACTATATTACTAGTGCCTGCCCTTTTCTGAGTAATGTCATTTCCTTCCATTACATTTTCTTTTGCACAGACTAAGTTACTCTTTCTCTACTCAAATATTCATAAATATTCAGAACACACATGCATACACATGCATGCACACGGACACACACACACACACACACACATACACACAGGTCCTACCTCTGACCCCTTTTTGAGAAGAATGCCCAATATCTAAATCTAAATCATAATTAAATCTACCAGTTAAATCAATCTAAGCCTTGGTTTCGTTATCTTCTATTGCGGCTACTCTCACACATTAGTATTAGTTAGAATTATGGTCAAGGCTTATTTCCACAGAGTGTGGAGTTTCTGAACAGGTAGATCTAATAAAGGATCTAGAAGGTTCAGCTCTTTAGTACACATGTAAAAAAGCTAAGCATGGTGGTACATGTGATTCTAGCACTAGAGAGGTGGAGACAGAGATGGCTAGATGGACAGCCTTGCAGAATCGGTGAGCTCCAGACTCAGTGATTTATGCTGTCTTTAAAAAGCGATTAAAGATGACACCTTACATCAAACTCTCCCATAGTTCACACACATGCACACACACCCAAAAGTTCACATACTTGACAAAGCACATATACACAGTGAGCAAAAACAGAGTTCATGAAATGAAAGGGGAAAAGTTACACTATTTAAGTAGACTTAATCCCTATCAAAATCAGTTTGTGTTTTGAGACATTGAGCAAATTACTCTATTTCACTAAGCCTAGGTTTTCTTACCTGAAAATGGTAATAGCTGATGGTCTCAAATGAGTGCCATAAATTATATATATATATATATATATATATATACACATACACGTCAGGTTAAATAGACATATAACCTGACAATTGTAATCATTCAGTAAATGCCAGTGATAAAGATAATAAAGTGACAATAGCTATAATGAATTATTTATTGAGTATTTACTGTGTAAGCAGATTATGACCAAATGTTTAAGTTCATGCATAAAGCATGAGACTCAGTTCTAGAATTTAAAGTGTTTATGTTTAACCATAGCCTACTAAGCAGCATAGAGGGTGAATTATGGGAGAAACCAGATAAGAGCTGAAGTTTCCCTTTCACTAAAGTTATGTCTATCAGCTTGAGAGTATACTTGGAAGGTGCACTGAAGAGATTGCTCAGTGATTAAGAACATTTACTGATCTTGCAAACGACCAAAGTTCAGTTCCCAGCACCTACATGAAGGCTTTCTGTCACATGCTTGTGCACCACATGTACACAGGGAGGCAAACATTTATGCAATAAAATAAATCAAGTATTAAGAATAGTTTTAAAACTGTACTTGTATGCTGATAATAGATAGCAAAGATGACAATCTTTCAACAGATGTGCAATTTTTATTTTCTCTTTAACAAAATTCCAGAGATAGTTAATGCATGACTGGCTATGTGGTATCAAATACCCCTGTTAGTTTGATTGGTTGATTGTTTGGTTGTTGTTGTTGCTGCTGCTGTTGCTGCTACTGCTACTGCTGTTCTTTTCTCAATGTCTTTTGTGATCTATGTTACTAATCATACATATTAAGCAACAATTAAAGATGGCTGCCGAAGCTTCATTGAGGACTGTGTTAAAGGCAGGAAGCTGGAGGAATCAAGAAACAGTAAAAATGAACAATACTACCTTTCCTTTCCATCTTTTAAAAAAGCTATTTTAAGATCCCATTGAAGCTTTTGATTTCTGTCTCCAGTTTGGGTCCATCTCTGGCACAGTGCATGATACCCAAGTGGCACAGGGAGCCAGTTTAACCACCAAGGAGTGCAGTGAGGTTTGTCTGCACAGGTAGAACTACCCCTTTCTCTCAGAGGATCATTCCCAGAACTCTTTGGCAGAAGCCCTCCGGTTTCTGCCTTCAGCTTGGGACCACCCTCTGCCACCTCATACCATATCCCAGTGACCCACAGAGATAGCTAACCACTCAGGAGTGCAGAGAGGCCAGAGAGCACAGGTAGGACCACCCCTGCTGCTCAGAGGAAACAGTCTGAAAACCTGAGAACACAAGTGCCTAGGAGCAGCTTGGAACAGGAGTCTTCCAATTTCTGCCTGTACCCAGAGTTGATCGGACCACAGAGCTACATACCCAAATACAACCACAAGAAAGCTGGTCTCACAAGAGTACCAACATACCAGTGTACACAGAGACAACTGGTCTCCCAGGAGCACAGATACAGAGGCTTGCATAACAGATAAACCACAGCAACACCAGACAGAGGCAGCACCACCAGCTAACACCAGAGATAACCAGATGGCAAAAGGCAAATGCAAGAACATTACCAACAGAAACCAAGGCAACATGGCATCATCTGAACCAAGTTCTCCCACAATGGCAAATCATGGACATCCCAACACAACAGAAAAGCTTGATCTGGATTTAAAATCACATCTCATGATGCTGATAGATTTTAAGAAGGACATAAATAACTCCCTTAAAAAAGTACAGGAGAACATGAACAACAGGTAGAAGCCCTTAAAAAGGAAACACAAAAATCCCTTAAAGAAATACAGGAGAACAGGGGTCAACAGGCAGAAGTCCTTAAAGAGGAAACACAAAAATCACTTAAAGAATTATAGGAAAATACAAACAAACAAGTGAAGGAACAGAACAAAATAATCTAGGATCTAAAAATGGAAGTAGATACAGCTAAGAAATCACAAAGACAGACAACTCTGGAGGTAGAAAACCTTGGAAAGAAATCAGGAGTCATAGATGCAAACATCAACAACAGAATACAAGAGAGGAAGAAAGAATCTCAGGTGCTGAAAGCACTGGCTCAACAGTCAAAGAAAATGCAAAATGTAAAAGGCTTGTAACCCAAAACATCCAGGAAATCCAGGACACAATGAGAAGACCAAACCTAAGGATTATAGGCATAGAATAGAGCAAAGATTTACAAATAAAGGGCCAGTAAATATCTTCAACAAAATTATAGAAGAAAACTTCCCTAACCTAAAGAGAGAAATGCCCATGAACATACAAAAAAACCTACAGAGCTCCAAAGAGACTAAATTACAAAAGAAATTCCTCCTGTTACATAATAATCAAAATACCAAATGTACTAAACAAAGAAAGAATATTAAAAGCAGTAAGAGAAAAAGAGCAAGTAACATGTAAAGGAAGCTCTATGAGAATTATACCAGACTTCTCACCAGAGACCATAAAAGCAAGAAGATCTTGGGCAGATCTCATATAGACCCTAAGAGAACACAAATGCCAACCAAGACTATTATACCCAGCAAAACTCTCAATCACCATTGACGGAGAAACCAAGGTATTCCATGATAAAAAACAAATTTACACAATATCTTTCCACAAATCCAGCTCTACAAAGGATAATAGATGGAAAATGCCAATATAAGGAGGGAAACTACACCCTAGAAAAAGCAAGAAAGTAATCTTCTTCCAACAAACCCAAAAGAAGATAACCACACAAACATAAAAATGACATAAAAAATAACAGAAAGCCACAATCACTATTCCTTAATATCTCTTAACATCAATGGACTCAATTTTCACCCCCCCAAAAGACATAGACTAACAGACTGGATACATTAACAGGACCTAGCATTTTGCTGCACACAGGAAATACACCTCAGGGTAAAATACAAATACTACCTCAGAATTAAAGCCTGGAAAATAATTTTCCAAGCAAATGGTCCCAGGAAACAATCTGGAGTAGCCATTCTAATATCGGATTAAATTGTCTTTCAACCAAAAGTCACCAAAAAAAGACAAGGAAGGACACTTCATACTCATCAAAGGAAATATCTACCAAGAAGAACTCTCAATTCTCATCATCTATGCTCCAAATACAAGGGCACCCTCATTTGTAAAAGAAACTTTACTAAAGCTTAAAGCACACATTGCAACTTACACAATAATTGTGGGTGACTTTAACACCCCAGTCTCCTCAATGGACCAATCAGAGAAACATAAACTAAAAAGAGACACAGTGAAACTAACTGAAGTTTTGGGCCAAATGAATTTAACACACACACACACACACACACACACACACACACACACACACACACACATACACACACACCATTTTATTCTAAATCAAAAGAATATACCTTCTTTTCAGCACCTCATAGTACCTTCTGCAAAACTGACCATAGAATCAGTCAC
The DNA here is from genome assembly GCF_947179515.1 of Apodemus sylvaticus. Lineage (NCBI taxonomy): Eukaryota > Metazoa > Chordata > Mammalia > Rodentia > Muridae > Apodemus > Apodemus sylvaticus. The sequence goes on along the minus strand of NC_067488.1, from coordinate 22,359,763 downwards.
AAAACAGACCTCAAAGATAGAAGAAGATCGAACTAATCCCATGCCTCCTATTGAATCACTATGGAGTAAGGGTGGTCTTCCATAGCAGCAAAAAAGCCTGCATACACATGGAAGTTGAACAATGCTTTACTCAATGATACATTGGTCAAGGAAGAAATAAGGAAAGGAATTAAAGTATTTTTAGAATTTAATGAAAATGAAGGCACAACATATAAAAATTTATGGGACACAATGAAAGCAGTGCTAAGAGGAAAACTCATAGCCCTGAGTGCCTCCAAAAAGAAGCTGGATAGAGTATACATTAGCAGCTTAGCAGTACACCTGAAAGCTCTAGAACAGAAAGAAACTAATACATACAAGAGGAGTAGAAGGAAATCACCAAACTCAGGGCTGAAATCAACTAACTAGAAATGAAAAGTCCCATACAACAATTGACAAAACCAGGAGCTGGTTCTTTGAGAAAATCAACAAAATACATAAACCCTTAAGCAGAATAACCAGAGGACACAGAGCCAGTATCCAAATTAACAAAATCAGAAATGGAAAGCAAGATAGAACAACAGAAACTGAGGAAATTCAAAAAAATCATCAGATCCTTCTGCAAAAAGCCTATACTCAATACACCAGAAAATCTGGGTGAAATGGACAATTTGTAGACAGATACCTAATACTAAAGTTAAATCAGGATCAGATAGACTATCTAAATAGAACCATAACCACTAAAGAAATGAAACAGTCATTAAAAGTCCCCCAACCAACAGGACCAGATGTTTTTTGTGCAGAATTCTGCTAGACCTTCAAAGAAGACCTAAGACCAATGCTCTTCAAACTATTCTACAAAATAGAAACAGAAGGAACACTACCCAACTCATTCTATGAAGCCACAATTACACTGATACCAAAAACCACACAAAAGATACAACAAAAAGAAATTCAAACCAATCTCCCTTATGAATATTAATGCAAAAATCCTCAATAAAATTCTTGCCAACCGAATCAAAGAACACATCAAAATGATCATTCACCACAATCAAGTAGACTTTATTCTGGGGATGCAGGGATGGTTCAATATATGGAAACCAATCAATGTAATACCCTACATAAACAAACTCAAAGAAGAAAAGCACATGATCATTTCCTTAGACACTGAAAAAGCATTTGACATAATTCAGCATTCTTTCATGTTAAAAGTCTTGGAAAGATCAAGAATTCAAGGCCCATACCTAAACATAATAAAAGCAATACATGGCAAACCAGTAGCCAACATCAAACTAAATGGAGAGAAACTAGAAGAAATCCCAGTAAAATCAGGGACTAGACAAGGCTACCCTCTAGCTCCATATCTATTCAATATAGTACTTGAAGTTATAGCTAGAGCAAGTAGACAACAAAAGTAGGTCAAAGGGATATGAATTGGAAAGGAAGAAGTCAAACTATCACTATTTGCAGATGATAGTATACTTAGGCGACCCTAAAAACTCCACCAGAGAACTCCCACAGCTGATAAACAACTTCAGCAAAGTGGCTGGATATAAAATTAACTCAGAGTAGCCTTCCTCTACTCAAAGGATAAACAGACTGAGAAAGAAATTAGGGAAATGAGACCCTTCACAATAGTACAAACAATATAAAGTATCTTGGTGTGACTCTAACCCAACAAGTGAAAGATCTGTATGGCAAGAATTTCAAGTCTCTGAAGAAAGAAAAAAAAAAGACTTCAGAAGATGGAAAGATCTCCCATGCTCATAGATTGGCAGCATTAATATAGTAAAAATGGCCATTTTGCCTAAAGCAATCTACAGATTCAACACAATCCCCATCAAAATTCCAACTCAATTCTTCATAGAGTTAGAAAGAGCAATTCTCAAACTCATCTGGAATAACAATGAAACCAGGATAGCTAAAACCATTCTCACTAGTAAAAGAATTTCTGGGGGAATCAGTATCCTGGACCTCAAGCAGTACTACAGAGCAATAGTGTTAAAAACTGCATGGATTTGGTACAGTGATGGACAGATAGATCAATGGAATAGAATTAAAGACCCAGAAATGAACTCACACCCCTATGGTCACTTTATCTTTGACAAAGGAGCTAAAACCAACCAGTGGGAAAAAAGATAGCCTTTTCAACAAATGGTGCTGGTTCAACTGGCAGCTAGCATGCAGAAGAATACAAATCAATCCATTCTTATCTCCTTGTACAAAGCTCAAGTCCAAGTGGATCAAGGACCTCCACATAAAACCAGACCCACTAAAACTAATAGAAAAGAAACACGGGAAGAGCCTTGAGCACATGGGCACAGGGGAAAATTTCCTGAACAGAACACCAATAGCCTATGCCCTAAGATCAAGAATTGACAAATAGGACCTCATAAAACTACAAAGTTTCTGTAAGGCAAAGGACACTATGAATAGGACAAAATGGCAACCAACAAATTGGGAAAAGATCTTTACCAACCTTACATCTGACAGAGGAGTGATATCTAATATATACAAAGAACTCAAGAAGTTAGACTACAGAAAACCAAATAACCCTATTAAAAATGGGGTACAGAACTAAGCAAAGAATTTTTACCTGAGGAATATCGAATAGCTAAAAAGCACCTAAAAAGTGTTCAACATCCTTAATCATCAGGGAAATGCAAATCAAAACAATCCTGAGATTTCAATTCACACCAGTCAGAATGGCTAAGATCAAAAACTCAGGAGAAAGCAGGTGCTGTTGACAATGTGAAGAAAGAGGAACACTCTTCCACTGCTGGTAGGACTGTAAGCTGGTACAACCACTCTTTAAATCAGTTTGGTGGTTCCTCAGAAAACTGAAGATAATACTACCAGAGGGCACCGTTATACCACTCCTGGGCGTATATCCAGAGGATTCTCCAGCATGTAATAAGGATACATACTCTACTATGTTCATAGCAGCCCTCTTTATATTAACCAGAAGCTGCAAAGAACCCACATGTCCCTCAACAGAGGAATGGATACAAAAAATTTGGTATATTTACACAATGGAATACTACTCAGCTATTAAAAACAATAAATTCATGAAATTCTTAGGCAAATGGATGGAATAGGAAAATATCATCCTGAGTGAGGTAACCCAATCTCAAAAGAACACACATGGTATGCACTCACTGATAAGTTGATATTAGCCCAGAAACCTGGAATACCCAACACACATTTCACATATCAAATGATGCCCAAGGAGGAAGAACAAAATATGGATACTCTGGTCTTTCTTAGAAGGGGGAACATAATACACACAGAAGGTGATATAGAGGCAGTGTGGAGCAGAGTCTGAAGGAAAGACCATCCAGAGGCTACCCCACCTAGTGATCCATCCAATATACAATTATAAAACCCAGACACATTATCGATGCCTACAAGTTCTTGCTGACTGGAGCCAGATGTAGCTGTTACCTGGGAGGCTCTGCTAGTGCATGACAAATATAGAGGAGGACACTCTCAGCCAGCCATTGAACTGATTACAGGGTCCCCAATGGAGGAGCTAGAGAAAGGACCCAAGGAGCTGAAGGGGTTTGCTGCACCATAGAAGGAACAACAATATGAGACACCTAGTACTCCCAGAGCTCCCAGGGACAAAACCATCAACCAAAGAGTACACATGGAGTTACTCATGGCTCCAAATGCATAGGCATCAGAGGATGGCCTTGTTAGACACCAGATAAAAGAGAGGCCTTTGGTCCTGTAAAGGCTTGATGCTGCAGTGTAGAGGATTACCAGGACAGGGAAGTGGGAGAAGGTTGATTGGGTAACAGGGGGAGGAGAAATGGTTTATGAGATTGCTTTGGAGGGGGGAACAGGAAAGAGGACGACAGCATTAAAATGTAAATAAAGAATATATCTAACAAAAAATAAAATCTCATTGAAAATAAAATTCATGACATCTAGTTGGCCAGATCTTAATGACCAAGGCTAGAGCATTTAGTCTTTCTAAAGACCATCAAAATTCCAATCATAAGAAAAAAGGGGAGTTCAAGTTAGCTTCCCTTCCACCTACCCACTTTCCCTGTTTGGTGAGTCTTCTGGGTCAACCCCAGCTACTGTGAGCAGTTAATGGACCTCCATTCTCCTGCCACCTCTCCATCTACCTTCATTTGACCTGTGGATACTAAGCCATACATGTTAGCTTCCCTTCTGTCACCGACTTCCCCTGTTCCCTGAGTCCTTTGGAGCATCCCCAGTCTTCCTGAGCAGGCAGCTAGCCCCAGTGGACTCCCATTCTCCCACCATCTCTCCAGTCACTTTAATCAGACCTGTGAATACTGAATCACACAGACCAGCAGATCCTGAAACCCATAGACGTGCTGATCTTGAACCACACAGGCAAATAATATCCATTATAGGTCAGCCATATCAGCACCATTGAGGTTAACCCCTCTCCCAATACACACTACAATAGGAACATCAAGGCACCAAAGCCATTCAGATCTTTAAATGCCCTTGAAAGAACACCATTAATAAAAGTCAGGGCAAGACAGCACCTTCAGAACACAGTTACCCTATTACAGCAAGTCCCGGATATCCTTTTTTATTATTTATTTTATTAGATATATTCTTTATTTACATTCCAAATGATTTCCTCTTTCCTGGAGCCCCCCTCCCTGAAAGTCCCATAAGCCCTCTTCTCTTCCCCTGTTTGCCAATCAACCTCCTTCCTCTTCCCTGTCCTGGTGTTCACCTACCCTGTTACACTGAGACTTTCCAGGACCAGGGGCCTCTCCTTCCTTCTTCTTGGGCATCATTTGATATGTGAATTGTTTCTTGGTTATTCCGAGCCTCTGGGTTAATATTCACTTATCAGTGAGTGCATATTATGTGTGTTATTTTGTGATTGGGTTGCCTCACTTAGGATGATGGAATACTACTCAGCTATTAAAAACAGTGCGTGAAATTCTTAGGCAAATGTATAGAACTGGTACATATCAGCCCTGGATATCCTAACACAACCGAAGCACAGGAATATGGCCTTAAATCCAATCTTCCAAAGTTGATAGAGGCCTTTAAAGAGAGAATAAATAAATTCCCTAAAGAAATTCAGGAAAACACAATTGAACAGGTGAAAGAAAGAAATAAAATTGTATAAGACCTAAAAGTGGAAGTAGAATCAACAGAGAAAACACAACTGAGGGAATCCTGGAGATGGAAAATGGAGGGAAGAGAACAGGAACAACAACTGGAAGAAACACCAACAGAATACAGGAGGTGGAAGACAGAAGCTCAGATGTAGAAGATACAATAGAATAAATTGATACACCAACCAAAGAAAATGTTAAATAAAAAATTCCTGACACAAAACCGTCAGGAAATCTGGGATACCATGAAAATACCTAATTTAAGAATAGCAGGAATAGAAGAAGGTAAAGAGTCCCATATACCATGCTCAGAAAACTATTTTCAACAAATTTATAGAAGAAGTCTTTCCCAATCTAAAAAAAAAAAAATGGATGCCTATAAATGTATAGGAAGTTTATAGAATGCCAATCTGGCCTGACCAAAACAGAAAATTCTACTGCCATACAATAATCAAAACACAAAATCTGCAGAACAAAGAAAGAATATTAAAAGCCAAGATGGAGAAAGACCAGGTAACATATAAAGGCAGATCTTTCAGAATTATACCTGACTTCTCAAAAGAGACTCTATATAAAACCTAAAAGAGCCTGAACAGATTTCTTGCAACCTCAAAAAAAACAAAACAAAAAACAAAAAAAACCACAGATGTCAACCTAGACTGCTATGTATGCTGTGTATACTGTTATACACAGCATAACTTTCAACCATCATAGATGGATAAAACAGGATATTTCAAGATAAATCCAAATTCAATCAATATCTATCCACAAATCCAGCATAACTTTCAACCATCATAGATGGATAAAACAGGATATTTCAAGATAAATCCAAATTCAATCAATATCTATCCACAAATCCAGCCCTACAGAAAATACTAGAGGAAAACTCCAAACCAAGAAATGTAACTATATCCAAGAAAACCCAGGAAATAAGTAATTCCATACCAGCAAAAACAAGGGAAGCACACATACACAAACACACACAAATACATACACACACACAACACACTGATACCACCAACATTAAAATAACAGGAAACAACAATCACTGGTCATTAATATCTCTGAATATCAGTGAACTCAATTCCTCAATAAAAAGACAAAGGCTTATAGAATGGATAGGAAAATAGGATTCATCATTCTGCTGTATACATGAAACACATCTCAGCAATAAAGATAGACATTGCCTTAGAGTAAAGGGCTGGAAAAAAGTTTTCCAAGCAAACAGACCTGGGAAGAAAACTGAAATAGCCATTCTAATATCTAATAAAATAAATTTTCAACCAAAATTAATCAAAAGAGACAGGGAAAGATACTTCATCCTCATCCAATGAAAAATCTACCAAGATGATATCTCAATTCTAAACGTCTATTCCACAAAGGGGACATTCTTAAGAAATAATTGCTAGAACTTAAATTGCATATTAAGCACACAGGAGGGAGACCTCGACACCCCACTCTCACCAAATGACAGGTCATCCAGACAAAAACTAAACAGAGAAATAATGAAACTAACAGACATTATGAATCAAGTAGACCTAACAGACATCTATAGAACATTTCACCCAAATACAAAAGAATATACTCGTGGATAATTCTCCAAAATTGACAATATAGTTGGTTATTGCCTATAGTTTTTGCTACCCCACCTAAGCTCCAGGAACAGGCTGCAGTACCAGCCCAACCCAGATTCCACGGATCAATGGATGAGAAATGCGAATACACATATTGCTCAGTTTCAATCTGCCTTATGCTGGGCACCTCTAATCTACTGCATCTAGCATGCCCTTTCCAGTACTCCCAGCACAGCATCCTAAATCTGCCCTCAACTTCAGTTGCTCAGCCACCTTCAATCCCAGCTCAACATCCCAACCTCCTACCTGGAGAAAGCAGCTCATGGCCACTCTACCTGAAATCACACATGGCTGGTTGGCTTTTCTCCCTCCAAAGGAGGGTGAACACTCCCCTTTTCTCCTCTGTGTCTGCTAGCTCTCCTGAAGTTCTGCCTATCTTTCCATTCAGCAATTGGCCCATGGCATCATTACTGACAGATCAAGAACCAATAGGGGAACAGACCTTACCATCAGAACTACCCCTACATCACAAAGCAAGCATCAACAGATACACTATGGATGTAAGCTGGACTTCAACAACAACAGAAACTCCAGAAAGCCTATATAGTCATGGAAATTAAACAGCTCTCTTCTCAATGATCTCTGGGTCAGGGAACAAATAAAGACTTTATAGAACTCAGTGAAAATGAAGGTACAACATACACACAAATTTATGGGACACAATGAAAATAGCTCTAAGGGGAAATTTCATTGCATTAAGTGTATCCATAAAGAAGTTAGAATGTTCTCATACAAACAATTTAAAAGTACATCTGAAAGCTCTAGAAAAAACAGAGAAAGAAGCAAGCACACCAAAGAGGAGTAGAAAGCCAGAAATAATTAAGATCCGGGCTGAAACCAGTCAGTTAGAAACAAAGAAAACAATACAAAGAATCAATGAAACCAAGAGATGGTTCTTTGAGAAAATCAACAAGAGACAAACCCTTAGCCACACTAGCCAAAAGACAGGGACAGTATTCAAATACACAAAATCAGGACAGAAAAGGGATACTAACAACAGAGACTGAGGAAATTCAAAGAGTCATTAGGTCTTACTTCAGAAGACTGTATTCCACAAAATTGGAAATTGTTAATGAAATGGAAGATTTTCTAGACAGATACTACTTACCAAGGTTAAATCAAGATCAGGTAAACTATTTAAACAATCTTATAAACACTAAGGAAATAGAAGCAGCCATTAAAAGTCTCCGAACCAAAAGTTGAGGGTCAGACTGTTTCAGTGCAGAACTCTACTAGGCTTTCAAAGAAGAGCTAATACCAATACTCATCGATCCATTCCACAAAATCCAAGCAGAAAGTACACTACTTAATTCCTTGAGGCCACAGTCACCCTGATACCTAAACTACACAAAAACTCAACAAAGAAAGAGAACTTCCGATTTCTTATGAACAGTGATGTAAAAATATGCAATAAAATACTCACAAACCAAATCCAGGAACATATCAAAAACATCATCCAGCATAGTCAAGTAAGCTTCAATGCCCAGATGTAGGGATGGTTCACTATACTAAAATCCATTAAAATAACCTATCATATAAACAAACTGAAAAAAAAATCACATGATTATCTCATTAGTTGATGGAAACTTCTTTGACAAAATCCAGAACCCCTTCATGTTAGAAGTATGAGAGAGATCAGGGATACATGGCACATACACAAACAATGAATGCGATATACAGGAAGCCAATAGCCATATCAAGCTAAATGGAGAGAAACTCAAAGCAATCCCACTAAAATCAGGGACAAGACAATGCTACACACTCTCTCCCAACTATTCAATATAGTACTTGAAGTTCTAGCTAAAGCAATAAGCCAACTAAAGGAGTTCAAGGGCATTCAAATTGAAAAGGAAGAATTTAAAGTATTGCTATTTGTAGATGATATGGTAGTATACAGTAGTGGCCCCCAAATTTTGTTTTGTTTTGTTTTGGGGGGGCTATTTTATTTAATATTTTATTTTTATTTTTTATTTTTTATTCGATATATTTTTTATTCACATTTCAAATGATTTCCCCTTTTATGGCCTCCCACTCCCCAAAAGCCACATAAGCCCCCTTCCCTCCCCCTGTTCTCCCATCCACCCCTTCCCACTTCCCTGTTCTGGTTTTGCCCTATACTGCTACACTGAGTCTTTCCAGAGCCAGGGGCCACTCCTCCATTCTTCTTGTACCTCATTTCATGTGTGGATTAGGTTTTGGACCCCAAAATTTTACTAAGTAACTCCTACAGTTGATAAACACCTTTTTCAAAGTGGCTAGATACCAAATTTACTCCAAGAAATCAGTAGCCTTCCTTTATACAAATGATAAACTGCCAAAGAAATAAAATATGGAAGCAACACCCTTTACAATAGCCAAGAATAATATAAAATAGCTGTGTGTAACTCTAACCAAGCAAGTGGCAAGAAGTTTAAATTACTGAAGAAAGAAACTGAGGAAGATGTCAGAAGATGGAAAGAGTACAAGAATAATATAAAATAATTTTACAATAGCCAAGAATAATATAAAATATCTGTTTGTAACTCTAACCAAGCAAGTGGCAAGAAGTTTAAATTACTGAAGAAAGAAATTGAGGAAGATGTCAGAAGATGGAAAGAGTGCCCATGCTCATGGGTTGGTTGAATTAACAGTGAAAATGGTCATCTTACCAAAAGCAGTTTACAGCTTCAATATAATTCCCACCAATATACCAACATCAATGTAATCCACTATATAAACAAACTCAAAATAAAAACACATGGTCATTTCATCAGATGCTGAGAAAGCATTTAACAAAATTCAGCATCCCTTTTTGTTAAAAGTCTTGGAAAAATCAGGAATTCAAGGCCCATACCTAAACATATTAAAAGCAATATGCAGCAAACCAGTAGCCAACATCAAAGTAAATGGAGAGAAACTTGAAGCAATCCCACTAAAATCAGGGACTAGACAAGGCTGCCCTCTCTCTCCATATCCATTCAATATAGTACTTGAAGTTCTAGCTAGAACAATCAGAAAACAAAAGGAGGTCAAAGGGCTACAAATTGGAAAAGAAGAAGTCAAACTATTATTATTTCCAGATGAAAGGATCATATACTTAAGTGACCCCAAAAACTCTACCAGAGAACTCCTACAGCTGGTAAACAACTTCAGCAAAGTGGCCAGTTATAAAATTAACTCAAACAAATCGGTAGCCTTTTTCTACTCAAAGAATAAACAGGCTGAGAAAGAAATTAGGGAAATTAGACCCTTCACAATAGTCACAAGCAATATAAAGTATCTTAGTGTGATTCTAACCAAACAAGTGAAAGATCTGCATGGCAAGAACTTCAGGTCTCTGAAGAAAGAAATTGAAGATCTCAGAAGATGGAAAGGATGTCCCAGTAGAGGGGAATGCCAAGACAGGGTAGAGAGAGTGGGTGGCATGGTGAGTAGGGGGAGGACGATGGCATAGGGTGTTTTTGAAGGGGAAACCAGGAAAGGGGATAACATATGAAATGTAAATAAAGAAAATATCTAATACAAAAGAAAAATAGGTAACGAAAATGTGGTACATCTACAAATTGGAATACTATTCAACTATGAGAAACTAAGACATTGTGAACTTTGCAGGCTGGATAAATTTTGATAATAGCATCTTGAGTGAGGCAACCCAATCCCAACAGGTTAATATGTATGTATTCACTTATATGTAGATATTAGCCATAAAATACAGGTTGATCTGTCAAACTTTTAATCCAGAAATGTTTCTGTCTGTAGGAAAGACAGGGACAAAAAATGGAACAGAGACTGAAGGAAAGGCCATCCAGAGACTGCCCCACCTAGGGATCCATCCTATCTGTAGACACCAAACCTCCACACTATTGCTTACACAAAGAAGTGTTTGCTCATAGGAACCTGGCATGACTGTTTCCTGAGATATTCTACCAGCACTTGACCAATACAGATGCAGATACAGCCAACCATAGGTCTGAGCCCAGGGACCCCAATGGAAGAGCTAGGGAAAGGATTGAAGAAATTGAAAGGGATTCCAGCCCCATAGTAAGAATATCAGCTAACTGGACTGCCCAGAAATCCCAGGGACTAAAACACCAATCAAAGAGTATACATGGAGGGAACCATGGCTCCAGATACACATGTTGTAGAGGATGGCCTTATCTGACATCAGTGGGATGGTAGGCCCTTGATCCTTTGGAGGTTTGATGCCCCAATGTAGGGGTGTGCTAGAGCAGTGAGTCAGGAACAGGTGAGTGGATGGAGGAGCACCCTCAAAGAGGCAAAGGGGAGTGGGGAGGGGGGGAGCGATGGGAGCTTTGTGGAGGAGTAACTGGGAGGGATATCATTTGAGATGTAAATGAATAAAATGATTAATAAAAAAAATATAGGATGCCCAAGCTATAGCCCACAGACCCAAGGAGGCTGGACAGGGAAGAGAGTACAGGCAAAGATGTTTGAGATTCACTTGGAAGGGGGCATGGAATGGTTGTGGAAGGCAGATGGATGTAGGGAACTAGGTGGGAGTGGGGATCAGGAGAGGAGTGGGAGGCTAGGGGTTGGCTGCAGGGAGGGCCAGGGGGATGACTGGATGTCCATAAGAATGAATGGAAATCTTCAACTGATGGGTTAGGAGGTAAGGGGCATCTTCAGGAAGAGACAGAGACATGGGTTAGGGGAGTTGCCCAAGATTCAGTGGAATGTTTTTAGGTATGACTCATTGCATTGGATATATGGAACCTGAAGAGGCCGCCTCCTATAGTCAGGCAGGAACTCCATTGGAGCGATAGGGACACCAGCCCACCCACAACACTTCCAACCCAAAATTTAGTCACATCTACAAGAAATACACGGATAGGGAATGGATCAGAGACTGAGGAAAGAGTCAACCAATAACTGGCCCAAGTTGAGACCCATCCCATGGGTAAAGTGACCCATCCCCGACACTATTAATGATACTCTTATGCTTGCAGACAGAATGGATCTTCTCTGAGAGGCTTCACCTAGCAGCTGACTCGAAGGGATGCAGAAACCTACAGCCAAAAAGTGGATGGAGCTTGAGGACTCTGAGGGAAGAGTTGGGATTATTGTAGGCCTCAAAGGAGATAGGAACTCCACAGGAAGACCAACAGTGTCAAATAACTTGGATCTTTGGGGCTTTCAGAGACTGAACCACCAACAAAAGACCATACAGGGACTGGACCTAGACACCCCCAACCCCGAATATGTAACAGTTGTCCAAACCAGCAGCTTGGTCTTCATGTGTGTCCTGAACTACTAGAGTAGGAGCTATCCAGATGCTGTTGCCTGGCTGTGGAATATATTCTTCTAGCTGGGCTGCCTTGCCTGGCCTTAGTGCAAGAGGATGCTCCTAGTCCAGGAGAGACTTAATGTGCCATGGTTGGGGAATACAAAAAGGCAGCCCCCACCATCTCAGAGGAGAAATGGAGGAAAAGGGGAGGAGGAGCAATGTAAATTGAATAAATACAAATTTTAAAAAAATGAATAAAAATTGACAGAAAAAAAAAGGAAAGAAAAGGGGAGAATGAACATCCAGACAGCAATTCACAGGCTATGCTGGAGTGGATGCATATGGTAAAGCATCCATCTTTGTGTGATGAGCTTCCCTAGCTATGGGAGGACACTCTGGCTCCAGATTCAGTTGTCAGTAGTGGTAGATAAGAAATGAGTAAAATGCTCACACTGTAGCTACCTGGACCATGACGTCAGTCAATAGACACTTAAGTGTCATTCTTTGTGTAATTAATAACTAGATAAAGAAAATGAAAAGAAGTAATGATATGAGAAGTTTATGTTAAAGGATCCAGGTAGGCTGCTATGCACGGAACCATTGTAACTTCTCAGTGGATAAAGTTGAACATTTCACTCTCCAGTTCGCTATTCTTCATTTACTCCTTTTACTTTTAAGGAGAGCCAGGGCCCTGTAGATAGCACACAAGGCATGTGCGCACTTGTAGGTTTCTCAGCACCTTGACAGGTACATCTTTTCCTAGACCCTACCTGGAAGTTCATGGTCTTTTCTCTACTCTCTGTTTGCACACACGTTGTAAACTTTACTAGGAATGCTCTGTCTTCTGCTTTGTCCCAGTGATTTTGACGTGTTTCTCACCATCTGGGTCAAGCATCAGGTTCCTGGAAGAGCTTCTGCTGAGTGGATTTGAAATGTTTCTCACAGCCTCAAACCTTGAATGTCTGGCACCCAGCTTACGGCTCTATTTTAAAGGTTGGGAGGCTTTAGGAAGTAAGGTCTGCATAGCAGAAACAGATCATTGGTGGCTGGCAGGCCTTTAAGGGTTATAGCCCTTTGTGATTCTAGCCTCCTCTCTCCACTTCCTGTCTGTTGCACATGAGGACTCTAGTCCACAATCACAGCATCCTTCCTTCCCTGCTATGAACTAAAACATCCCTGAAGCTGTAAGCCAAATCAAGCTCTTCCTTCTCAAAACGTCTACTACTAAGTCTACTACTATCTGATATTTCAGCACAGTGATGAGAAATGGCCACCAACATTCTTGTATAAAGTAGTAATTTGTCCAATATATTATTCTTGACGACTTGTGGCCTCTCCAGGATTTAGCTGTTTCTGTCTTCTTACTTTGGCTATTTTGGTGAGGACAATAGTTCTCACCTCTACACAGAGAATTTAGGTATTAACCATGATTTAAAATGTCTGCTTCATTGAAGCTTCTATGTTCAACCACATAAAATTGGTCTAGCTAGTGGTTTGATGTAGGCTATTTTATGTTTCAAACTAGTATTTTCTCCACATCTTATATTAAAGCAACTAGTTGACATCCCCGTGTGAAAAAGAGTTTATTTTCATTAGTATTTTGCTAGGTCTGAGTTTCTGCCATACACGTGATTCTTTTATTTTATTTATTTATTTATTTATTTATTTATTTATTTATTTATTTATTTAAAATGGCAACAGCCAGCCCCACAGGAAAGTCATAGATTCAGAAGTGGAAAGAAACTGTACTGTGTAGAGTGTTATTTATAAGACTATCACAGGCAGCCAAGGGACGCCCTAGTCAGGAAAGTTGACAGCTTTTCACTTTGGAACCAGGCTGTCCCATGCTCTGATGCCCTGTAATGTAATCTTAACAGACGCTTTAGGATAATGTCTTTGGAAGATTTTAAAACCACCCCACCCTCATCGGTATTTAACCCTGTGGACAACCAGAAGTCAGCTGTTTCTCCTGTAGGGATATGTCACAACCCCAAATATTTCAGGATGACTGGGAACAAGTTTCAACTGCACTTTGTGGAGTAGGTCTCTGGCCCAGAGGGACTGCCACACACTTCTGGCACATATGATCTCAGTGACGCAGTAACCGAAAGAGTCCAGTGGTCCACCAAGTCCACTGCCCTGCTGCCTCCTGCCCAAAGATTTCTAGGTGCCTAAGAGCTTCTAATTGACAGCTAAGGTCTCAATCAAGAGTTCTCTCAAAGCTGAAAGAAGCTAGGAGCACGGCAGTCTGGGAGATGTAGTCCTCCTAAATGCCATCCATCACATTCAGGGTTCCCTCCCGAGGTCCCTAGAAGAGAAGGTAGTCAGTCGGATGCTACAGAATCTACATATACGTTCCGACTATGGTGGCGAAATCGAGCCGCAAGGGACAAGTGGGAGGCTTCGAAGGACATGGGGGGGGGGGCGGGGGTTGTGCAAGAACGGACTACAACTCCCATGCTGCCTCGCGCGGAGCAGGAGCCGGCTGCTCGCTTTGCGTGACCGCAGCAGGTTGGTCCTGGAGCAGATGAGCGCAGAATATTTAGGCGAAAGCGAGGGGAGGGGGAAGCGCGGGGCAGGAGGAGTACCTCGGCCAAGAAAATTATGCATGCGTTAGGCAAGCTCTGAGAGAATGGCTGTGGAAGGTAAGGGACGCTTGGGGCGTTTTAAGCTCCCTCCTAACCCGCGCACTCCAATTCACACATCCCTGATGAAGCTCGGCTCCGGTGGGGAGGAGAGAAAAGGGGGTGGCGGCAAGCGGGCCCCTTTTCCCTTATACCACTTGGCTCTCACCTGAGCCCTGCGAGGCCAGGAGGCACCTGCTTCATTTGCCGTTGAGAGAGGTGTAGGTGAGCAGGATCTCAGGGCAGAAGGTGAAGGAAATAGCGCTCCTAGTCCTAAGCTTTGTGATGGAAATGGGTGGACAACCGGGAAGTCCAGCGCGAGGGAATAGCCCTGACTCTTGACCTTTTCCCTTCCCCTCCAGCCAAGGTAGTCTGGGTGGCCACATTGCTGGGGATGCACGCTTTGCTACCCACACGTGGGAAAGGACTCTAGCCTGGTGCGTCATCCTGAAGCTTGGACTGCCATTGGGTCGAGGACCCCTCGCTGTGTGTACCCAGCAGTGGCTGCAGCAGATATGCCCCCCAGGATGGGGCTGCCCTTACATCTGTTTCTGTATAGTCCTGCCCAGGGTTAGCAAAGTTCACAGAATCAGAGTAAACCAGCCGCTTGGGTTGGGAAATTCTTTTCTTTGAAGACTGCCATCCTATTTCCTTGTAGAATTTTGGACTTCGAATTTGCCATTTTGATTGCACAGCCCTGCCCCTTTTGTACTTTCCCGTTTAGAGTTGGGTCAGGCAATTTTTGAGGGATCGGAGGAGTTTTCCATGTCACTTTCACTTACTTTAGAGCACAGACTTTTTGTTCAGGGTAGGGCCGGGGGTGGGAACGGGAGAAACCGGACGTGTGTAGCAGGAGGGTTTCTGATGTCAAATTAGAGGTTTTGTGCCTCTATGATGAGATAAAATGGAGTGAGCGTGGGATTGTAAGGAGAGCTTCCCTTCCCTTCCAGAATTATGGTTCCCGAGTGCACTTAGGGTTAGAGAGGACCTGAAGCAGGAAAAGGAAGGCGTGGTTGCCAGCTCCATCAGGCTGTTTGCCAAAGGGAAACGAGCTGGTTCCTTGGAGGCTACAGAGAAGAAACACCCACGGGGTTTCTTGCTTCTGCCTCACCTCTTTGCCTCAGGAGACAGCAAAGGAAATATCCTGGCTCTTTCCTTGAAGTAGCAAGGGTCCAACTCACACACTCAACACCTGTAAACTCAGGAATGACTCTGGGGGATCTCAGGATCAGAGCCTCTTAGGCAGATGCCTCTCTTTTCAGTTTTCCCAACTGTGCCAGCAAAAACGGCCACCTCCCCAACACACACACACACACACACACACACACACACACACACACACACCCCTCTACCCTTCTCTCAGGTTGGAAAGCATGTAGGTAGATTGGTAGATAACAGATAGATGAGAGAGAGAGAGAGAGAGAGAGAGAGAGAGAGAGAGAGAGAGAGAGAGAGAGAGAGAGATGATAGAACTGCCACAGAAATAGCGAACACAAAATCCATCAGTGAAACTTGAGAACCAAATCTTTTTATCTCCCACCATCCTTCCACCTTACCTATCAGGTAAAGTTCATTATGACCTCTCCCATGTCTCCCATGTGTCACCCTAGTAAGGGACACTCCCTCCCACTTGGCAGTTTCGTGTCCTTAAAGACAGTCTGCTGTTCACTTTGAGAAGTATAGAATAGAATTAGTCATATTACTGGCCAGGTGGGGTTTGCACCAGTCAAGCCCGACCTTACAGAAACAAGGACTCTGAAAGTGTTTGTCGACTTCAAAGAGCTCATTTTATTTTCTAATGGCTTCCTTGGCTGAAAAGCCTGGGTCATAAACAGAGTAGCTAGGTTTGAAGGACAATGAGGCCGGAAGTAGACATGTGAAGTGAATGTTTTCAACTTTCCCTGGAATGGATTCCTGTCTGTCTGTAGTTCTTTGCAGAGAGAGTCCTTTCAGGATGAGGTAGTCCCATCCTGGTGACTTCTCTGAAGTCCTCCAAGGCTCAGGAAAGACATCATTTCCTCTTCAAACTTGGTCCAGACCTTCCAGCGATTCTGCTTTCCCAAGCCATGGGGACCTCCTCCTCTGATATTCCCTAGCACCAGTGCCTACATCTACCCTACATTTACCACACTTAATGTATCTGTCACTGGAATCGGAAGCACTGGAAGACTGAGACCATACCCTTCACTTTCCTAGGCTGTAGTGTAGAACTAGGCCCTTAGCATACCTTCAAAAACTGTGTGCACAACAGTCACGGAACTCTTACAACTTACTCCATAAGGGTGCCTGAGGCCTTCTTAGGTGTCCAAATGCCACAGATGGGAAGTTGTAAGGTATTTATTTAAGGAAGGGCCCTCCCCTCAGCCCTCGTATTTGAAGACTCAAAACTACTGGTTTCTTCGGCTGAGAATGATATTGTCTTCTTAGTACTCGTTTGAGATTTAGGAAACATACCCATTGCTACTGTTTCAGAGTTTTGTGCCCTGAGACCATCAAGAGGCTGAATGTCCTAACCCATACGACCATCACATCCAGAATCCCAGGTCAAGATCAAATAATGACCAGTTCATGCATGCCCACTGAGAAATAGTGAGTCAAGGAAAGAGGAATTTTGTCAGAGCAACTTGAAAGGAGATATAGCATATATTAACATCCGAGCTTATGTGTCTATATCTGGAAGAAAAAAAATGAACCTGCTGCTGTTTTGGGGAAAATGTGGTAGAAAACAGATTTTATAGAAGGGTCCCTAGAAGACAGGCCAACTCGGAATGATCTTTATTCTCTTAGTCATTCCTCTCATATAAAAAAAAAGTCTACTGTTTAGCACCTGTTTTACACTTTAACTTTTTACTTATTCATGCCAGCCACGTTCCCTAATTAGTAACAAATTAGAAGGTTTTTATAATGTGTAACCTTCCTCTTAAGTAAACTTGAACTTGTAAAAATGTTAATTGCAAGTAGGGCACTTACTCATTTTACTGAACGTGTAGGTAGCTTCCTATTTAACATGGAAAAAGGTGTCATTTGCTTGCTGTTTTATAGCTACAGTGATGGATACACACATACATACATACATACATACATACATACATACATATCACACTGAATTTAAGAAAACCCTATTTGATTATTAGCCATAATTGTAGCTTTTGCTTTGTTTTTGATTTATGGGTGCCTGAACTTTTGCATAACTACTTTAGGTTTTAACATCTCATGTTTAGGTCTTGTGTTTAGCCCAGTTCGTACCCTCTGTGAATGGATGAATGAAAGATGACAAATCACAGGGTAGAATTATGAGTGGTTTCGTTTCTGTGCCTGCTTCCATACACATGTGCTTCCCAACCATGGGATAGGATATTCTCTTACAGTCTCCATTATGCTGAGTTTGTATTGTCACATTGAATATTTTTAAAGGGAGAATCTCTAGTCATCCACACTGCATGGATAGAACAGGAAGGCAATTCTACTCACCGATGTGATTCTGACCTTCAGAAATTAGTTGTACTATTATAAGGAGTTGGGGTATGTAGATCCAAAAATGTAGATCCACTAGAGGTGGTGATATATTTGTCTCTGTGTTCTATGAGCAATGCCTGGAACTTAGGAGACAACAGTTGTTTCACGAATAATCGCGTGATTCCCCAGAGCTAGAGAAGGCTTTGTCACCTTGGTGGATTTTTTTGGGAGGAGGGGGATTGTTTTGTTTTAGGATGAGTGAGCAGCCTGCTCTTAGAGCTTCCTCAGCAGGGCAAACAGAACAGCTCTTCTTAAACGGCAGGAAGATGAGTTCCCATTTTCAGCACCAGAAGCTCCTCTCACGTCAAGAAAAGTATTACAAGTGGAAAACTGTGTGCTCTCAGTGACATTTATGATCCGAGATTTTGTTCTTAATTGATCATACTAATCTGTCAAATGACATCTTACTATTCATTCACTATTCAGATTCTGCAGATTCTGTAGTTTTTCTGGAGTAAGCCCCTTGAAAGACTAACAGCTGGCAAAGAGGAAAAGAATAGATACTTTTAGCAGTCATGGGATAGTGGGCTTGGGGAGCTAGTAAGCTAAGCCCCTAGAAAGAAATAAAAATCTGAAATAACAATGCCACCTTTGTCACAAGCCATCGTTTTGGGTCACCTTTCAGACTGAGTCATATATATATATATTATAGTCAGTGGGCATGCTCCTACCGCTCTGTGGGTGAGCCTTATGCTTGTAGAGGCACTGCCCCTTGCAGCCTTAAAGCAGAAAGAACTGATACCCAGAGGTTCCTGCTATAGCCTGTGCCCTGCGGCTTCCACAGGCATGCACATACGATTACTATCCTTATTTTTATCTCTGCAAGAAGATGAGGGGAGAGACCAGAAGCATTCTGATGAAACCCTCTCCTCCATGCAATGGAGAGGAGGCTTCTCTGCCTTGTGCTATGCCACCTAGACGTTTATAACCACTTTTTCATTCTGTCTTATGTCTAAGCTATGTGTGCTCTCTGAATGAGTGGGTGAATGAGAGTCGGGTGAGTCACTGGGTGGGATTATGAGTTATTTGACTCCCGTACTGGACACCATGTTGAGGAACTCCCAACCCTGTCCACCTGTAGAAGCAGTGAGACTGTGGGTGTCTCAATCCAAATGTTCCCAGTTCTCTTCCACTACACATGCCATTAAAGGTTCCTCAGCCTCAGCCTCGTTCTCGTCCTCGTCCTCCTCCCCCTCCTCCTCCGCTTTTTGCTTAATTTCATTTTGTTTTCTAGCCCATCAGTTCTGATTAACCTGCCTCATCAGCTCCTTTTGATCACTGTTTTTGGAAATAAGAATGGTGGACTGGTTACTCATCACTGCAGTTCCTAGGAGATGACTACATGAATAAGAAAGGAGGCCTCAAAACCAGAATAGGAAACTTGCTGCGGCAGAGGTCCCTGCCACGCCCATGACTCTTGCAGCCTTTCTCAAACAGGGCTTGGTCTAATCCCATGGTTGCCTGGCATAGCTCAGACTTTACTAATCCCTTTCATCTTACTGTCTTCCTCAATAGCTTTGCTGTTCTCACAGGCCAGAGTGCACAAAGGCGGGACTAGAGATGGGGAAAGGCTGGAAACCTTTACAGGTAGAACTGAACAAAGTGCTGACTCATGGTGGCTGCTGTGGTGACATGTCATAGAGAGGACAGCGGGAGTCTGAACTCTGAAGATGCTCTGTCTTTATTTCATTAGGAGAAAGAGGCTCTTTAGATAGGTTTCCTACTTCTGGAAATGAACATGAGATGCTGTCCTGTGGAAAGAGCTCTGCCAGATATAATGGTCGAGGTAGTAAGGAAGGGGCCCTAGCTTCTCTGTTCCCCTGTCCCCTCCTCTCCTACCTACAATTTGGTGAAAGAGAGAAACCAAATAGAGTATTGTAAGTGCTAAATAAAACTACAAGCAACGATAACGTGGGAGGTCTGAGAACAAACGGGGCATTTAGGGACAGGCTAATGGAGGAGTAGCAGCGTTGAGTGAGCCTTTCATTAGGGTTTATGGGTGTGGTCATGGGTAAAGGGCATGGACCATGTATGTATTAATGTGTGCTTCCAAAAGAGGTTTCTCCCAAATGCTAGTCGTCTGGTTGTTTCCCCCTATGGACAAGAAAGCGGATGAAAGCACATCTAAGTCTACTGTAGCAGATTCCTTTGCTTAAGGGTACGGTCCTTTGCTATACAGAACTTCACACTCTCTATCCTATTTGGACCTTGCATGTGGCTCTGTGGAAGTCTTGGGAGCAAGCTCTGTTTCTATAAATCATGCTGGTTCCTGTCTGGTTCTGAAGTGGAATGGAGCAGTACCGCCCGCTCTGAACTGGATCATAAGAGAAAAAAAAATCTGGCTATATTTAGTGCAGTTTTGCTAAAGTGTGGGCGCAAGAAGCTGCTGGTACTGTTTGCCTCTCTGCACTCAGAGAAGGATGGCGCAGCTGCCGGTGACAGGGGTGGCCCGCCTCACTGCCTCCCACAGCCAACATCCCAGATCGCTGAGGCTGGAGGAGTAGGCTGGCAGGTTGAATTTCTTTACTCCCTGATGCTTCTCAGTTGCCTTGTTGCTGGGGAAAGTATATGTAATGCTTTGTTAAGCACAGCCAAGGTCTCGAGCGATTTGTCAGATCTCTGGGACTGTTTGATGGAGGTGGTCCTCAGCTGTCCTGGGACACAGTGGGCTAAGGTCCTTCTCAAACTTCACATCTTGTGGCTTTTTTTCATTGTGGGGCCTAGAGTAGAAATGGTGGCTTTAGATGTGCAGGTTGTATAGCTAGGCAAACTAAACAGCTATCCAGAGGGGCAGAGGTCTTTCAGTGTATTTCTGGGCAATGCATTGAACATTATCTGAGTTTTGTTTTTTGTTTTTTGTTTTTTGTTTTTTGTTTTTTTTTGTCCATCCATCTGATGGGGATACCAAGAGGCATGCGACACTAGACATGTTGCTTTACCATCAAGGGCATGTTTAAGATTTAGTCTGACAGTTGCTCAGTGAATGAATGTTCATTGAATGTTAAGCCCTATGATCATGTTTTCTATCTCCACTCAGGAATGTAGCTAAACCATGTGACATGTTATCTGGTGGAATAGTACATATACTGATACATTATAAAACATCTCCAGTTGAAAACATCTTCTAATATATTCCTAATCAGATGATGTGTATTTACAGGACATCAAAAGATATACGCATATTGATTTAATTTTTCCTAAGGAGATATGAAAAGTTATTTATTTACCCCAGGAAGGACACCAAAGGAATGATTCTACCCTAAATGCATTTGGTGAACCCCAAGTTTACTTGGGGTCACTTACAGGATCTTAGGTAAGGATTTATCTAAAGGAGCAGGAGCAGCTGTAAGTTAGCCATACCCCCAAAGAAAAGTCACAGGGGTTGGGCCTACTGAGCGACTTCTTCTGAATCTCTCCTGAGCTTTCCCGTTCTTGAACAAAGAAATGCTGGTGGGCCTAGTCCTATGACAGTCACGCTGGTACCCTGAATCTGCTCTGAACTCACTGTGGGAGCAGGCATACCTTGATAAAGGACAACATCGCACAACAAGAAGCTATTGTTCCAGGAAAGTATTTAATCAAGAGTCATCTCTGACCTGAATATCTCTCTCGCAAACTTACTTTAAAAATATCGGTTTTATAAGCCTTCCTCCCTGTCCATCTCCCTCCTGACTCCCCTCCCACACACCACCCAGATACATGATGTAGAGACAAAAATAAAAGTAATCTCAGATCTTTCAAGACAGAAGAGATATGAATGAACTCTATAGAAATGACATTGGTCAACTGGAGGAATGGGACAAATGTCCCAATTAAAATAAGGCAAGTTAGGTCTCCTTGTAGAAGAAAATTGGCAACAAGGTTGGCATGGTAAGTGCCCAGGAGAAATATGAGAACTTTCTAAGCCTCAAGTAATAGGTTTGGTGATATAGAATATCCTAAAATATTCTGGTATGTGTTGGGGGGATGATCTTTCCCAACTAGGCTGTGAGGAGTCAAGTGTGAAATGAAAAATATTGTCCGGCTGGCATAAATCCTGATGGAGAAATTATATAAGTAATAAAAATAGGTTATTTTATTCATCCTGAGAATTCACACAATATTCATAATTGTGGCCAAAATATGTTTGAAGAGGACATAAAGTAAGTTGCTTGACTTTTCTTTCCAGATAAAGTATCATTCGAATTGTATCAGTATTATTTTCAATAACCTGGCCTCCAATTGAAGTGTAGTCATATGTCATATTCTCCCTCCCTTCCTCTCTCTCTCTCTCTCTCTCTCTCTCTCTCCCTCTCTCTCTCTGTATGTGTATATATATATACATATATATAAGTGTTTCTTACTCATTTCTTGTTCTTTCCTTTAGGATTTCATAATAATATTTTAAAGGTTTTTAAAACTTGGATTGTTTGGTTGTGAATCATCTATGATAACATTTTATAGTTTTCCGACTTTTGGAAAGCACATATTCCTATAACCAACATCACAATGAAGAGCTAGAAAGGTTCTAACACTTTAGGAAGTTTGTTCATGCTTTTTTACTCATAGCGTCCTTGACAACACTGGTCTGAATTCTGTACCTCTGACTTTCCTCCTCTAGGATGCCACATAATGTCATCTTACATCTTGTTGCTCTCCAGGATTGGTGCCTGAGCAATATTCTGTGGTGTGGCAGTACTGACATTTATCCAAGACATGTGCAGTGTCTCTAGTCAGTGATCAGTGAACCCCTGGAAACAACTGCTTCCAGTTTGTGTGACTCCCACAACGTCATTTCTCTTGTGTGAACCAGAGTAGGAGTTTGGAGTGAAATAAACTACGTTCTTAAAGCAGGCGTTGTAGGAGCTGGGAAGATGGCTCCGGTGGAAATGTGCTTACTGCAGAAGTGTTAGTACTTGAGTTCAGATCTCTACCGCTCATGTTAAACCCATATGTGGGGGCCCGTATCTGAAACCTCAGCACTGGAGATGGCAAAGACAGCATGATCTCTGGCGTTTGTTGGCTAACCAGACTAGCTGAAACAAGCTAGTGAAAGACCATGTTTGGGATAAAAGGAAGGAGGACAACAAAAAACTGACTGACATCAACATTAGGCCTGCATATGCACATACATTAAGTGAGCATGCTCACAGAATAGGCACAGAGGCACACGAACACACACACATATCCCTCTCCCCAGCACATTTTAAAACATTGTTTAGCCCTTTACAGGACTGCCAGACTTTTCTTTGAAGAAGCTTTGCATCACAAAATGCTCTTTCACAGGAATTTGTGTCCTCTGTCTTAATCATCTCCTGATACCGGAGGCCTCACACAAATAAGAGACTCAGGACTGCATGGATATGCTGGTTGGGTAGGATTGGAAGAGGACAGCTGTGTGGCTGTGATGAGTACACACCCCACACTTCAGTGTGGCTATTGCCTAAAAATGTCACCACCATTAGCATTTCATGGAGAAAGGGTCTTCTTTTTGAGTAGGTTCTGTAAGAAGTCGTAAAGGTCTGGACAGTTGTTTTGTTGCTGCTGTGTTTGAGAGCAATCAGAAGAGAACATGCCAAGGTGATCTTGTTGGGGAAAATTTTGGCAAGCACACGGACATGAAAGAAATGACTTGAGAGACTTTCAAATCTGAGTACAGAGCTTGGAGAGACAGTTTAGGGTTTAAGAGCATCTGCTGCTCTTGCAGATAGCTGGAGTTTGGTTCCAACACCCATAATGAACAGACAGCTTTCTATAAGTCCAACTTATGGGATCTGATGCGCTCTTCCAGCATCTCTTCTTCAATTGCTGTTACATGCACAACCCCTGCCCCACAGAGACACTTAGTAAACAATAAAGCAAAAATGAAAAGAGGCTTACTGACTCTGAAATGATGGTCTTTCCTGCTAAGATGAGTTAGTTCTACCTGTCGAATAGCTGAAATTCATCTTGTGGCCCATGGGAGGTTTTGCTGTTTTTACAGTGGATAACTTTTGAGGAAGGACACAGGCTTATATTTTGTAATGAGAATTGAGTCTCTTTTTTTTTAAAGGAATCAAAGGTACTTTATTTCCTAAAGATGATTATGTAATTATAGATTATACAATGTATCTATATATAGATTACATAGATTTATTTGTATTTTGATAGAGCACAAATGAATTCATGGGACCCACAGCTTGCTCAAAGCCTAATTGTGATGGTTGACATAGATTATCAACTTGTCGAGATCTAGAACCATCTAGGAAACAAATCTCTGGGCAGATCTCTCTCTCTCTCTAAATTAAACTCATTGAAGCTGGAGAGCCACTCAGAATTTGAGTGGAACCCACTTCTGTGCTACTGAACACATAAAGGTGGGTACCATAGCATCTCTTCCTTTGCTAGTCTTGAACTAAGGATGCTTTTATAAACTCAGGGACAGCAAGCCTTTCCTGTGTATTCAGCCTGTAATGTTGAGGATTAATAAGATGCTGGGAGGTTCTTAATGTACCCATGTCTAGCACACAAAAGACATTCATAAAATATTGTTGGAAGAATGGGTCTATGCATGTGAGTAAATGAATGAAAAATAAAAGTGAATGAATGACAAGTCAATAAATGCCAAAAAATAGGAGCACGATTAACAATTAGAATAGGTGGGGAAGGACTGGAGAGATGGGAGAATTGAGTCTCTTATCAGCTGTTCATTTATGCAGTAAGAGCAGTATTTTGAGAATGGGTGGAGAGAAGAGGACTTATGGGACATATGGGGAGGGGGAACTGGGAAAGGGGAAAGCATTTGGAATGTAAACAAAGAATATAGAAAAAATAAGATCAAAAAACAAACAAACAAAAAAAACTTGATATCCTCAGTTAGGACGTGGGTCTTGCAGTAGATTTAGCCATAGCCATGGGCTGTTGCCTGGATTTTATTTTTTAAGTTAAGGTTACTATTGTGGCAAAACACCATAACAAAAAGGCAATTTGGGGAGGAAAGGTTTTATTAATTTCCTTATGCCAGTTTATCATCAAAGGCAGTGAACAGGAACTTAAGCAGGACATGAACATAGAGTCAGGTACTGAAGCAGAAGCCATGCAGGATACTGCTTCCTGGCTTGATCCCCATTGCTTTCTCATAGCACCAAGGCAACCATCTCAAGGTTGACCCCATCCCCCATCAAGCACCAATTAATAAAATGCCCTACTGGCTTGCCTATAGCCTGATCTTCTGGAGGCATTTCCTCAAGTGAGGTTCCTTCCTCTTTTCTGGGTCTACCTTGTGTCAAGTTGAGTGAGTAGTCATCACAACTGAGCCTTTGTCGACTTGACATGCAAATATATCGGTTTTCACTTAGAACCTTTCCTTCCTCACTTATCCCCAAGACAGCATGTTAATAAAACACATAACTTTAAACGTTCCATCAACAGTGTAAGCAACAAAATATCTAATGTCTGTGATACACTCGAGATCTTCTGAGCTCCTCCCAAGGGCTTGGGTCACTTGTCTGACTCCGACCTTTGCAACATACACTGCTTAACTTCCAGGTTCCCCACTGTGGCTGTGTCTATTTGCCCATTGCTGCTATTCTTGGTGGGCATCTCATGGTATTGATGACTCCAAACTGCTTGGTTCTCTTGCCAGAACTGGGCTGCACTTTCACAAATAGTCTCTCCTGGACGCTTACATATGATATAGGTGATCCCCCCAACACACACCCCTATCTAAGTACTGAAGGAATTTGGATTCATAATAAAGCACTTTATATAAATCTACACCAATACTTCACAGCCAACGTGGACTTTGTGGGAACACTTGCCAGATTTTAAGGTTTTTGCATTTTCCTAACTTTGTGTTATTTTGGCATGTTCCATTTTGGAAATCTGGCTTTCAAGTTTACTAGTTGTCTTTTAGAAATCTTAGTGATTTATGATGGACAGTATAAAAATAAGATATAAATTATACTCTTCCAGGTGGATATTTCTTCTAAGTTGTTGGAGCAAATCTCTAATTTTCACGATACTGGCTCATTGTACTTTTGTATCCTTTCATATAGAACACTGTGTCTAGGTTTTTTGTTGTTGTTTTGTTTTGTTTTTGTTTTTGTTTTGTTTTTTTATTGCCAAGGTTTGCCCGTCCTGGCATCCAAAGTCACTTGTGCATATAGCCTGTAATTAGTGAAAACTGCTATTTTTCTTTGACGATAGATGCTTATGTGCCTTCTGTAAGTTGTACCTTATGAATGACACCAGGTGGTATAGATGGTTCTAGAGTCATTGAGAGTTTCCCCCGGATGTTAATTCAATCAGGGATTCATGCTCTAGCCAAGTGTGGTGGTCCATACCTTTAATCCCAGCACTCGGGAGTCAGAGGCATGTGGATCTCTGTGAGTTTGAGGCCAGCTGGTATACATATTGTAAATTCTAAGACAGCCAAAGCTAGATTTGTCCCATAAAAACAAGATTCAAGCTTCAAATGTATCCAAAAGAGTGAAACCTAGGGGAAGCAGGCTGTGAGAACGAACTTCACCCTTTCTTTGTATCAGAGCAAGTAACTATGCATCTCACACCATCTAGCATGCCCCCAGAGGTCATTGTATGTTTTGTTGTTTAACTACAGTAGAAAAGGTTGTTCCTAGTATAGACAGACAAAAATCAAAAATGAAAACATAGGGGAGAAGCTGTAATAAAATGTGGTGGTTTGAAACAGAAACGTACCTCACAGTCCCAGCATTTGAAGATTTGGGCATCTCCAGTTAGTGGTGCTCTTTGGTGAGGTTTAGGCGGTCCAGTCTTCCAGGAGGATGTATGTCATTGAGTTTCAGGAATCATGGAGTTGGCCTAGCATAGCTGCCTTGAGAAGCATGCATCATAGAATTTTCAGGTTGGAGTCTGTGGCTACTGGGCCAATGTGAGCCTTTCAGTTTCTAAGAAACTGAGGTATTCTCTCTAGCAATGACGTGTTCAGGCCCTCCTTTTTGCTCTGTATCTCTTGGCAGTCATTGAATCGTGTAGAAATTTGATAGAGCAGTTAGTCTTGGACATTAATCTTGTGCATCTTTCAATGCTTGCAAACGGCATTGCATACCAGAAACTACCATTATATTCTGTTTCTGTTAAGTGTATTAAAAAGTCTGATTGCTTGGAATAAACTTGTCTCCACCTCAGTCTTGCTGAGACCCCTCCAATCTATGCCTGCTTATGACTCATTTCCCACTGACCATATCAGGAGACCCTGGTTTGGTAAGTAACCACTGGCATTCAGAATTATGGACTTGTTTTGAGGTTAAATAAATACCACCATGTTCAGTTTGTTCCTCCTGATTCTTGCTTATGGTAAAGGGTGTGAGCTCTCAGCTTCCTGTTATTGCTGCTGTGCCTTCCACTTCCCCACTTGGATGGACTCTTATTCCTCTAGAACTGTAAGCCTAAATAATTGTCTTCTTCAATAAATTGCCTTGGTCTTGGCATTTTATCAGAGCAACAGAATAATACATAAGGTAATAAAATAATAGACGTGGGCTTGGGGAGAAGATAAAGGGCAGGTGTTAAAAATGTTTTCTAGGGGGAAAAGGGCCTGGGTTTAGGGTTATTTAACTGTAAGGAAGAGCGGATAGATAATTAATCCTAACTCTTCAGGGGCTCTCCACTAACAATACAATGGAGCCCCAGTTCTTCAGCCTCACAGGGCCCTCCAAATAGATTATGCCCTCTTTCCAGTACTCCATCCCACTGCTAAGAAATCATTGTATTCCTCTTCCTAGGATCACAACCGTTTCTTCTTTCTGCTCATATCTCTGCCCTTACCCATATGTTCACACATTGCCTTTCTCACATCTTTCTTGGTACACATTTAAGGCAGTATGTGGGCCAAAGCAGTAGATGCTGGTGTGAGAAGCATGTGACTGCAGCATTCCAGAGAGGTGAGGAGAAGTAGCTGTGGGAGTCCTCTACCATGTCCAGTGTCAATCACTCATGATATACAGAGTCGACCAATGAGTGTGTCATGGGGCCCGCCCATAGGCTTTGCCAACGAACGAAAGGATTTGGAATAGAGAAGCAAATCTGCATCATGGGTGTTAAAGATATTTGTTGGCATTTGCTAACCAGTCTAGCCTAATGGGCAAGCACCAGGAATCTGCCTGTCTTTCCCTCCCCAGCACTGGGTTTATAACCACACCATTTTGCCTGGCTATTTTTCTTAAATACATGTATTCTAGGAATCAAATTGAGGGACTTATGTTTGCATGGCCAGCACTGGACTTACTGGGGGATAGTCTCATGCAAGGAAATTCTTCTTGGTGCACTTGGATGCAATGGGAAGAAGAATCTGTATGCATGTGGATAGAAGGATTAGTTATAGTGAGCAAGATCAATGTCACAGGGATCACAGACATGGCCAAAGATGACAAGTGACTGTGCCTGGACTTGGAACAAGTTGAAATGGAGGATTTGGTTTTGGTCGGTTGACTTGGTTTGAAAGTGTTTACTAAGAATGCATGACTTAATGAAGTGATAGTATTTGAAGATCTGAGAAAGAGAGAGAGGAAGGGAAGGAGGAAGGATGAGAGAGAGAGAAAGAGAGGGAGGGAGAGGGAGAAAGAGAAGATTAAAACGAAAAGCCACTCTTAATTTTGGATGGATAGATGGGGTTAGATATGGAATGTTGTAATTGGAAAATAAATTTGTAGCCACTAAAATGTTAATCTCAATGATATGATATGCATTGTAAATGTCATATATGAACTTGCTCATCTTCCTATTAGGCATCACTATTACCCTCATGTACGAACTGAAAAGAATAAAAGCACTAGCTTGTTTGTCAGTGGTCACACAGCTATGGCCAGCTAAGTAATGGGGCTGGTGTTGGAATTAAGAAAAACGATCATTCATTTTCTACTTAATCCTTTGAGCATGGGACTGGAGAGATGGTTCAGAGGATAAGAGTGTTGGTTGCTTTACCAGAGCTCCTGAGTTCAGTTCCCAGCAACCACATGATGACTCATAATCATCTGTAATGAGATCTGGCGCCCTCTTCTGGCATGCAGGCAGAACACTGTATACAAAAATAAATCACATAAAGAGAAAAAGGAATACTAGATTAAGATATAATCACCTATGTTTTGGGTATTCCAGTTTTCCAGGTTAATATCCACTTATTAGTGAGTGTATACCATGATTGATCTTTTGAGACTGGGTTACCTCACTTAGTATGATGTTGTCCAGCTCCATCCATTTGCCTAAGAATTTCATGAATTCATTGTCTCTAATGGCTGAATAGTACTCCATTGTGTACATATACCACATTTTTTGCATCCATTCTTCTGTTGAGGGATACCTGGGTTCTTTCCAGCTTCTGGCTATTATAAAAATGAAGTACAAGAAGAACAGAGGAGTGGCCCCTGGTTCTGGAAAGACTCAGTGTAGCAGTATAGGGCAAAACCAGAACAGGGAAGTGGGAAGGGGTGGGTGGGAGGACAGGGGGAGAGAAGGGGGCTTATGTGACTTTCAGGGTGTGGGGGGGCCAGAAAAGGAGAAATCATTTTGAAATGTAAATAAAAAATATATTGAATTAAAAAAAAGAAAAAATATATACTCACCTACACAATTTCCTTGTTTTGTTTTATTTTATGATGTCTATGTATGTTTTACCTACAAATATGTCTGTACATCATATGCATGCATGGGGCAGCAGAGAGTCAGAAGAGGGCATCAGATCCTCGGGAACTACTTTTGAATGATTGTAAGCTTCCATGGGAGTGCTGGGAATCAAACCTTATACGCTGGAAGAGCAGACCTTTGCTTTAATTCTCTGGCTAGGAGTTTTGGCAGTTTATTTCTTATGTGATAACGATGTAGAACATGGACAAGACAAAAAGTCTTCTTATTTTCAGGTGCAGGAAGAGAGGGTACTTATCATTTTGGTCCATTTTGTGTGGAGGGTCAGCCTTGTGCTGTGGCTTAGGAGTGGCTGTGTCAGCCATTGGGATACACTTCAAGGGAGCCCTCTGATCCTGGGGTTGCATTAGGAGAAAAGGGGGTATAGGGATAGTGGCAAAAGGAAAGGTGAAAGCAAGGTTGAGAATAAACCTGGTTACAGTTTTGCCTGGATGGAAAGTCAGTCTCTATTTCCTTTTCTTTCAAGGGCATGGTCCTGCTCTCAGCCCAATTAAGGTTTCAGTTTCCAGAGTTTTGAGGCCATGTCCATTAGGGAGGAGATTTCCCTAACACAGCTAAGGCCCTCATGCCTCCCTGTCATTGCAGTGAGCCAGGCCAGTTTCTAAATTGAAACTCAAGAGCTGGTAGCTTTGGCACACATGTGTTTGCTGGGGCTCACCCCAAGACTGTCATTAAAATCACAGAGCCTGGCTTCACACCGCACAGAGCTTTCCAAAGTACTGCTTCACGTCTGAGCTACGGATGGTGAGCCGGCTGTTGAGCCGAGCTCAGGCTTCCATTGTGTAATTAATGTAGCAAAGTCCCTGGTTCAAGGTCTCCTCAGCTAGTGGCAGAGCTGAGATTAGAACGAGGTGGCCTGAGTCTTTTTTTTTTTTTTTTTTTTTTTTTTTTTGTGGCTTCTGTGAAAGAGGTGGCATAGAGCCCACTTTGGAGAAGTTTTTAAGTAGCATTTATTACTTAGTTGTCTATGGAATTTGTATTATTATTTCAAATGGATCCAGAACTTGCTTTAAATTAAGGACTGAACAACCAGAGCTCATGTGACAGTGGAAAAGAGGCCTACTTGATGGCTCAATATGATGGCTGGTTAAACTTTCTGTTTTCTAACTTTTTAAATTTTACTTGTTGGTAATTGATCTCCATTACCAAAAAAATCTGAATTGCCAAACTAAATTAAGGTTAAACTTTAGAGGTTAATTTTTCCCTGATTATTAAAATCTTCATAGTACCCATATAGGAAAAAAAATCATAAAGTGACAAATTAGAAACTAACAGTAATAACTATTATATTAGTGTTACTAGTGTTATAATAGCTCAGCTTTTAGATACGTGATACTAGTAGATAGGATGCCCTTTAGCCAGTAAGCCCAGGTTGATGGCTAGTAACAGTTCTTAATAATCTTATGAAATTGATTTTTCAATATTAGTTCTGTTTCCTACATAAAATATTAAACATTTCTCTGAGACCACAACAATGTAGAAAATTATGGTTTTTATATTCTAACTCCTTTGAATAACTTCAGTGTATATTTTGTTGTTACTAAACGTATCTGCTACCCAGATATATCCAGGATCTTATCCAAGAGAGTTAGCATTCTTTGGGCTTTATAAACAACTACCTATACCTAGAGTAACACAAGCTAGTCTAGGTAAATTGTAATAGTTGTTGATAAAAATAATAAAAATATGAATCCATTTATTTGCATGCTTTTGAGTGTAAGGGGCTGATTAACTTTTTACCATAGTGTCATAGTGCCTCGTGAGGCCAATGATAAAGAATCTGAAGACAGCCAGAAACATTGTCCAAATTTTATATGGTATCATCACTTACTGTTTGCTCTGGGCTGTGAGGTGTCAGTGGTCATTGTCAAAAGCACTGAAAAACACACTGGTTAGAGTGTGGTTTCTTTTAAATGGAGCACATTTTGTATTAAAAGTATTGTGGGTCTGTTACCTATCTGTGGATCCTGTTCCACTAACTGGATTGCCTTGTCAGCCCTCAGTGGGAGAGGATGTGACTAGTCTTAGAGTGACTTTAGGTGCCAGTGTGGGTTGGTACTGGGGCCAACCGGGAGGGCTCCCTTCCTCAGAGGAGTAGGGGTGGGTAGGAAGGGGAGGTTCTAGTTGATGAGGGACTGGGATGAGAGGGACTGTGATCTGGATGTAAAGTGAATAAATAAATGTGCTTGCATTTGGATAGTATGACATGCTTCTGTGATGTAGGGACAGCATTCAAGTTAACTGAAGAAATGTGCTGTAGTGTGCTCTCCAGGTCTCCCCACCTATTCCCATGTGCTCATTCACAGTTATTGTTTTGTTTGTTTGTGTTTTGGTTTGATTTTGTTTTTGTTTTGTTTTGTTATTATTGTTGTGATGGTCTACCCTTACTTTGAATGTATTGTTGGTTTACAAGGTTTTCCACTCATCTTATTCTTCTAGAATTTCGTTTCTGTCTTCTCAATCTAGTGATACATTAATGTTCCACAATCATTTACTTCTATTTCCTGTAGCATGGTGGCTGTTAGGTCGTTTTTGTTCTTAATATTACAGAATCCTGGATTAAGCAGCCCTCCAGAAGCACTGCATTGTTGACAGTTAGACACCAAGTGACCTCTTGGGTTAATATTTCCAAGCAGGGTTTTAATATTTTAAGTGATAAAACATAATAAATATTTGATATACAATCTAAGACACATATTCTCTGTCCTCCAGAAACTGAGATTGGCACTCTCTTGAAGAATCAGGGTTAGATTGCCTAGAATCCTGGATGATACTTTTTTTGTTTTCACCTTGGTTTTGGTGGAGCACATCCCCCACCTTCTTGTTCCCTGGGAAGGTGCCCAGGAGGTGTGCCTCAGAGGTCCCCCTCTTCAAAGAGAGCTCCCAGTGTGCTTAACTATCATGTGATTCATTTTTTTTAAGTTAAAATTTTTTCCATTACAGTTTTGAAGGGCTTAATATCTTATTTCCAGTCTTGAAAACTAAAGAAATCTGAATCCATTTGGGTTCTTGATTATGTATATGTATGAAATATATATATGTTTTTCTTTCGAAATTAAATGTTCACAATAATCATAATGATCAGGAATTTCATAAGACTGCACACCGGCACAAGTATGTTTTCATCTGTTGTGTGGTGTATATTGATCTTTGGAACTCGAAACACAACATTTATTTCTGAGCTTTTCTAAATTATTTATTTACTTTTCTTTTGTCTAATTTTTCCCCTGTTCATGCTTTGTCTTCTGTTTGGGGATAATAAATTTGTTGTACTGACTCCTATTTTTTAAATTGTTTGTTATTTTTCATGTTTTTAAAATTTGTTTCCTGTTATATTTCCATTTCTAGATTCTATAGCATTCAATATTTATACCGTTATTTTTAAAATTTCAACTCTCTATTTTAGTTTTAAGTTTTCAGTTTAAAAGGTTTTGAAAAGCTTTAGTACCCTATATTGCGGATTTAATAGACCTTCAACATTTCATTTATATTACTAATAATTTTATATTTTAGTTGAACTTTACTTCTATTTATGTATTTATTTCTGCAAAGCACCGAACCCTGCTCCTCAGTTTGATAATGTTCAATGTTATCTTCTAATACTTGCAGGGTTACATTCTCTATACTTGTTGGAAGAGCCCACTTTAAAAAGTTAAGCACAAAGGGAGAATCAAAGCTCTCTCCAGTGAGCAAGACCTCTGAAGCACACCTCCTAGGCACGTTCCCAACAAGCTGAAAGAATGGAGCCTCTCTCTGGATGTTAGTGATGTTTATTGATTCCCAATAACTGACCAGTTAGGGGGAAGGGAGGTGGTCATTTTACATGATATCACATGGGTCTTTTTTTCTTGAACTGATTACCTGGAGAAAGTCCAGCATTTGAATTCTAACCCTTGGGCCTGAAATCCATGTCTGAGTCTATCTTTTTGCCTCCTTTCAGGTATTTTATATCAAAATATTTTTATTATATTATTTCCATAAACGTCAGTGTCCTAAACACATATATTGTAGTTTTCATCACTAAGGATTCTTTTAAGCAGAGATTTTTTCTACTAAATTTATAATCTTGTTTTTTTTCTGATGTATTTGAATGCATAGAAGAATATATGGTGCCTAGTAGATGGTCTGAGTAACTGTTGATTCAGTTCAGATCTTGGTAACAGTCTAAGGCTTTCTGAATAATATATCAAGTGTAGGATAAAACCCAAACTTCATAACTACTGTTCTTGTGCATTTGACAAAAGTGGGTATGCCAATAACACATTCATCCCCAAAAGTCCATTCCTGTTTATAGCACTCCTTGGGGCAAGCACCTATCTTCTTATATTTCAGGTAGGGAAATGATTTTGGGGGAAACCAATCTGGAAAGGCATGTAGGGAAAGATTGTACAGAGTCCAGACCTGGTGGACTTAGGAATCCTCTGGGTGCTTGTACAGGAAGACCGCAGTTCTTTTCCACCATACAATCTGCTAACTCATCCCAGGGACCTTCCCATCTGTTCCTTTCTGCTGACTGGCTCTTTTTAAAGTTAGAATGGAGGGGTATCCCCAAAGGCTAGTAAACAGCTGTCTCTTTCCACTCCTACCAGCTCCCTCTGCTCCCTTCCCGCTTCTACCCAACAGTTCATTATTAGAGTAGAAATGGGGCTGAGAGCTTGCTATTGCTGAACTGGCCTCTTTGGGAGAGCCAACTGTCAAACAAAGACTGAGGGGTGGTCTGGCCCTATTAAGGAGAAGATTGCTTCTTGTCCTTCATTGTGATATCTGAACTTCAGCTCTTGGGGAGGGATCTATGAGCTGAAGATTCCCTGAAAAAAACAAGCAGAGAGAAACCATGTTCGAATAGAATTCTGCCTACACATTTGAAATTCAGGTAGCAACTTGGTCTCATGCTAGGATTATTTGTTGATAGATGAATAAAGAAAATAGAGTTGTATTAGAAATTGCAAAGTGAGGCGAATTTAGTGCCTGGATATATTTAGACAAAGATAAACCATTAAATGGTAATGCAGAAGTAATAATGGATTTAGCTTCATAGCTACATTGTATGTTTAAACCAGGAAGTAAAATTTGTAAACATTAAGTTTTTCAAGTCTAATTTAGTAAATCCTTGTACAGAGCAAGATGATATTAGAAATGCATGAATAATTTTGAAAAGGTATGCAGTAGAGCAATACTGCCCTATGTTAAATTAACATTTTAAAACAATTGTCATTGTGGGCCTATTTTATATCTCCTTTGGAAAGAAAAAGAAAAAATATTATCCATGGATTCACCTTCAAAAGACAGCCACTATGAGGATTTGGCATATTTTATTCTAACCTTTTCTCTGGGAGGTTTTTGGTTTTGCATAGCAGTCATAAGATATTTTGATGGCTTTTTTTTTTTTTAGTGCAAATATTTCATCTTTGGTTGGAGTTGACTGTGGTTGTATTCTGATAATGCCTGTCTGTGATGTGTTCTTTTCTTGTCATGAGGCTGAATAAGCAACGCTTCAGTGCTTGCCTTGAATAAATTCTCCATGATGCCTTTAACATAAAACCACTGTTGAGATTAGAAAGTGAAAAATCCTAAGAGAAAAGAAGGAGGATGTGTGTTTCACAACCACTTAAGAATATCATATCTGAAAATAATAATCAGAAGCACAGAAATGTCTTGGGGGACGTGTAAAACATGGGTAATGCCTGAAGGTTCCTCAGATGGGACCTAGTCTCTCGGTGGCTTTAGGATGTAT
Organism: Apodemus sylvaticus; assembly: GCF_947179515.1. Classification (NCBI taxonomy): domain Eukaryota; kingdom Metazoa; phylum Chordata; class Mammalia; order Rodentia; family Muridae; genus Apodemus; species Apodemus sylvaticus. The sequence goes on along the minus strand of NC_067488.1, from coordinate 22,324,295 downwards.
TGCAGATCTATAGTAATATTTATTAAATGTGCGGTCCTTGTTATATGTAAAGTAATTTTACATATATGATTTAAATGCCAGAAGAAGAGTCCTTATACCCAGAGACAAGAAAAGGAAACTGTAACAAAGTCCCTCTTGAACCGCAGTTGGAAACTCCAGTATTGCCCATGCCATTCAGCCATGGGGAGGGCAGACCTCCCCAAACACTGTCCCCAGTAAAATGGTGCTGTTAAACCATGCAATTTTCATGAGTTCCTTTTATACACTGGGATGCTGTGACTCACTGAGTTTACAATTCTAGAACCAAATGTGGAGAACATGAAGATTGCAGCACCCTGAATTCTCCCCAGTCCCCACATTCTGAATACTTCCACGTTTAACTTATTTTCTGTGCCAGCCAGAGGTCAGCATATGAGGGACGGTGTATGTAAGTATTGCAATATACTTACATGCTCATTAGTTTACACAGTGTTGCTTTGCTACCATGAAAATCAGGCTACACAGTTATAATAATTGAAATGGTCTGTAGAGGTTAAGCCATTTACTGTCTGTCTGTCCCTGCACAGAAAAGGATTTCCAGTCCCGACTCTAAATGGATGACCTGCAAACACCTTGCCATCATGATTTCTTTTGTTCCAGAATTGGGCTTCTCTTTTCGCATATGGAGAACCTAAGAGCCTCTCAATTTAGCTTTTCGACTTCAGTTCTTTGCCGCTCTACAGATGTGTTCTCCATGGAGATAGGATCAGTTTTTCAGCCTTAAAAACATCAGTTTTTCATTTCTATTTGCCACCCTGCAGCGGCACCCAGCTCTGTATTGATAAAAATCCAAGTCTTTATCTTAAACAGGAGAAGAGAAAACTGCCACACTGTGCCAACATCTGAAGACTCTTGGACCCCAAGAGACTAGATTTTGTTTAACGTAATATGTGTTGTATGGATTTTAAGGCTCAGGAAATACAACACAAACCTCCAAGGTTCAGGTAGGAGGACGATAGCTTTGGTTTCTTTTTCTTGGATACTTTCCTGTAGATTTTGATTTTAAAAGGCTTGATCAGAGTTTCTCATTAGAGCTCGTGGAATATATGGTGTTAGTGGGCTAGTTTCCTCTAAGATTGATTTGTCCCCTTTGCTTCGGGTGGCCTCCCCACTCCCACCCCCAGGGTATATACATTCCCAGTGTTTCCCTTTTAATGAAAACACCTGCTCTGCTGGACCTCATTTAGCCTTAGTTAACTCTTTGAAGACTTCAGGTCTAGCATGCTTTGGCTGGGTGCTATGTCATCAGCATATAAGTTGGTTAGGGGCATAGCACAGAGCCTAATACATACAGATCACTTGATCCTGTGATGGAAGCTACGACTCCCTTGCTTTCACAGATAAATGTAGTGATATCCATTTACAGAAAAGCTTGAATAGAATCACAGGATTTAAAATCTCCTGGTCGTATACCCAAAGGATTCCCCGGCATGCAATAAAGACACATGCTCCATTATGTTCATAGCAGCCATATTTATAATAGCCAGAAGCTGGAAAGAACTCAGATGTCCCTCAAAGGAGGAATGGATACAGAAAATGTGGTATATTTACACTATGGAATACTACTCAGCAATTAGAAACAATGAATTCACAAAATTTTTAGGTAAATGGTTTGATCTAGAAAATACCATCCTAAGAGAGGTAACCCAATCACAAAAGAATACACATGGAATGCAATCTCTGATAAATGGATATTAATTAGCCCAGAAGCTCTGAATACTGAAGGCACAAATCTCATAACAAATGACTCCCATGAGGAAGTATGGAGAGGGTCCTGATCCTGGAAAGGATTGATCTAGCATTGGAAGGGAATATAAAGACAGAGAAAAAGGAGGGAGGTGATTGGAGAAGGGTTGGAGAGAAGGTTTATGGGACATAAGGGGAGGGGGGATCCGGGAAAGGGGAAATCATTTGGAATGTAAACAAAGAATATAGAAAATAAAAATATTTTAAAAAAGCAGAAATATTAGAAGGAGAGGAAAATAAACACCAAAGAGAAGAAGATATGAATACTTGAAAGACTTCATTAATTAATCAATGAATTCATTCATTCAGTCTTCCTTTCAATAACTGTTCACTAGTATTGTTCAGGAGCCAAGCGCGATATGGGCTTATAAGTTTGCAGGATCCCTGCTCCTACCACTAATGGCTTTTGCTATGGGGAACAGACAGAAAACAGGCATATATATCATTCTCTATAGAGATCTGTACATGCTGTGTAGATAACCCATTCATTCTTCAGAAAAAGAAGAAAAATTTCTTCTGAAAAAAAAAATGAAAGGGTTATCATTATGATCAGGAATGTCTACACAATGGAACTGATTTTTATTTTATTTTGTATTTATTAATCACTTTATTTGTTTACATTTCAAATATTATCCACCTTCCTGGTCTCCCCTTCACGAACCCTCCTCCCCATCCCCCAATTTCCCCACCCCACTGCTACTTATTTCTATTTGTTCTCCTGGCCATCTGGACTTCTCTTATGTCCCTTCCTGGTCCTGGTCCTGGTCCTGCCCCCATTTTTCCACTCCCTTTTCCCACCTAGATCCCTCTCTCCCTCTTTCCTCCCATAATTATTTTGTTCTTCCTTCTAAGTGGGTTTGAAGCATCCATACTTTGGCCTTCCTTCTTGTCAAGCTTCATATGGTCTTTGAGTTGTATTGTGGGTATTCTGAGCTTTTGGGCTAATATCCACTTATCAGTGAGAACGCAGCATCTAGGTCCTTTTAGTTCTGGGTTACCTCACTCAGGATGATATTTTCTAGTTCTATCCATTTGCCTAAAAAATTTATGAAGTCGTTTTTAATAGCTGAGTAGTATTTCATTGTGTAAATGTACCACTTTTTTTTGTATCCATTCATCCATTGAGGGACATCTGAGTTATTTCTAGTTTCTGGCTATTATAAATAAGGCTGCTATGCACAGAGTGGAGCACGTGTCCTTGTTATGTGTTGGAGCATCTTTTGTGTATATGCCCAGGAGTGGTATAGCTGGGGCCTCAGATAGAACTATTCCAAATTTTCTGAGAAATCACCAGATTGATTTCCAGGAACTGATTTTTAAAGAAGAGACATGAAGGATCAGAAGTCAGCTGTACATGTGGAAGCATAGGTTTATTCTTAAGAAAGGGGCTTTTGCAGTTTAATTTGACGTCACTGGGTAGAACCACTTCCTCTTAGACCAGTTGCTTGCCATATTCATGTTTGCTGCTGGCATGGTAAGAATTAGAATCTGCCGTGGTTAGTCATGGCAAGATCAGTTTCTTTGATTGGGTGTTATCCTCTTTTGTCATCTCTGAAGTTTCTAGATCCTGTGTCCTAAGGTCCTGTGCCTCTAAATTCAGTGGCTTTATCAGGTATTGGTAACAGTGAGTTTAGTCTTGTCTAGAGCAATAATTTCTTCCAAGGATGGCAACACGGAGCCAGCACTAGTTATATAGCAAATGAAGAAACAAAATTTTCATCATGCATAGTGTTTCCATCAATGGTGTGGGCTATGGTACAGAAGAATCTAGAGGGATCCAGATTCAGTCATACAAGTTGAGAAGACTGCTAAAAGTTGGGTTCAAAGTCCATTGGCTTTGCAATAAAGAGCAAAATTCTACCAGGGCCTACTAGGCTCCCCATTCTTCTTTTGAAATTGTCACTGATTTGCTTGAGTTGATTTTATAACCTGCCACTTTGCTGAAGTTGTTTAGCAGCTGTAGGAGTTCTCTAGTGGAGTTTTTTGGGTCACTTAGGTAGACTATCACGTCATCTGCAAATAATGATAGTTTGACTTCTTCCTTTCCAATTTGTATCCCTTTGACCTCCTTATGTTGTCGAATTGCCCAAGCTAGTACCTCAAGTACAATATTAAAAAGATAAGGAGAAAGGGGGCAGCCCTGTCTAGTCCCTGATTTTAGTGGGATTGCTTCAAGTTTCTCTCCATTTAGTTTGATGCTGGCTACTGGTTTGCTGTATATTGCTTTTACTATGTTTAGGTATGGGCCTTGAATTCCTGTTCTTTCCAAGACTTTAAGCATGAAAGGATGCTGAATTTTGTCAAATGCTTTTTCAGCATCCAATGAAATGACCATGTCAGAGGTCCATCTAGCTTCTTTGGCTTTGCAAAGATGAGTCTATCCACCTTGTCTCAGTGGATTCTGGCATGTTCTAAGGCTTTTTGCCCTAGACTAGGCAGAGTCTCTTTTTCCTTTCCAGGTTCTTCCAACACCACATCCCTTTATTATCTACAGCACATGAAACCATTTCTAGTGTTGTTGTGTTTGCATGACAGCCTTTGTTGATAGGTTCCTACCTGCTATAGGCACAGACCCCATCAGATATACTCACTGATGACTCTTAATCATCATTATCATCATTCCTGATGTGTAGAAAACTCATAGTAAGAAAGGAACAGGAGGAATAATAGATTGGCAGGCAGACAGACAAAATGAAAGGAGAGCAGAGACAGGCAAAAGAGAGTTACAGTTACAAGGGGAAAATCTTAGAGGTCATAGACTGAGGATAAAGACAATGAGCAAACAGAATTTCAGATATTAAGAGAGGAATGTGGAGGTTACTCATCAGCATGACTGTCTAATACAGCAGAACATTAGGACGGCTGGAGGTTAGTAGTTTTCCTTGGGATCAGCTACTGAAAGGTGTTGAATGGAGTCAATACAGGTGGAAGTGAGAGATTATAATGGATCAAGACCTAGGTGGGAGTTGAGCATTGGATACAGTGATTGGATAATGCTCTTTGAATTAAAAGGATGGAGTGCTAAACAGTCCTTTTTCTACTGTTGGACAGCTGACTTTCATAGACATGTCTGCCATGTACCAGCATGTGGCTTGCCAAGTTATTTAATTGGTATCAGTTTGGTCATCTGTAAAATGGGATCCTAGTGTGTCCACTTCATAGAATTTAAATGTTGCCAGGCAGTGGTGGCACACCCCTTTAATCCTAGCAATTGGGAGGCAGAGGCAGGCGGATTTCTGAGTTCAAGGCCAACCTGGTCTACAGAGTGAGTTCCAGGACAGCCAGGGCTACACAGAGAAACCCTGTCTCAAAAAAAAACAAAAAAAAAAAAAAAAAAGAAAAGAAAAAAAAAAGAATTTAAATGTTATGTATATTAGCAATTGCTGTATAAAATCTTCTTGAGCCTGGGTAGCTTTTTTCCCCATTATGATCTTCTGATTATTTGGATATTATGTGACTTTTCCAAGGGAGACATGAACAAATGTACAAATATTTATGTCTGTGCCTAGACAAATTATTCTGACCAAGTCAGTCATGATTAACCAGTGAGTTTACTGTGATTACTTGAACAAGAATGGGTATTTTAGGCAGCTTAATCATAAAAACAGACCACCTCAGTATGGGTGTCAACTCAGAATCTATATCCCTAGTTGCCTGAACAACTTGTAGGCAACTCCACCATATAGACCATTTTTCTGCTAGCCATTGCTTAGTGTTTATATAAGCATGGGAAGGGTCCTTATGAATCTTCTATTTTGTGGGAACCTTAAGCCTCACACGTTATATGAGCCCATTTCCTTCCCTTAAAAGAGAATGTTTCTATTCAGATGGAATCGGTTTTACCTTGCATGGTACATTCTGAGGACCAGCAGTCCCCTAAGTATGATCTTCCTTTACTTTTTACGAGTGTCTAAGACACATTATGTAAGGTCTCCACTTTCATCCTATCCACTCGCAACCACTGGCCAAATTAATATCCATGGCCAGAGCCAAATTCATTATACAGAGACAAATAAGATCAATCTACTGTTGCATAAAAAGTGTTTGGCACAGTGCCACACACATTTATTTGCATCTTAAGCCATAATAATATACTTTAAATGACCAAGGATAAGAAGCAGTTTGTTCGTAAGTGGATAGGGATGATGAGGGAAGCTATCTTATGGGGCAAGAGGTGAGAGTGTTAATAGATTTAAGGGAAGTAGCCAGTTGACTGGTTAAAGATGCAAAGCAGAGCCCAAAACGAGGCCTTCTATAACATGAAAACAAGGACTCTAAGAGATATGCCTTTCGTGGCTTAGCAGCAGCAGTAGCTCCAACCATGGAGGCAGATTGTTAAGTTTGCTGGAGTTTTTCTGAAATGAGTTGTGTGTTCTTGACTCCCCCTCCCCACACCTCCATTTTTAAGGAGTGAGCTAAGTAGTAACAGTTGGTGTTTACAATGCTGTAATGGCCATCATATTGAAAAGTGATTCGATGTATCTTTAGAAATAATTTACACCACCATAAAGTAAATTGCTAATCTTGTAGAGTGGATTCTTTAGACTTTTGCTATTTGCTTTTGTATACCAGCCAAGAAGACGTAGACCAACATTTCAGATGTTTTAGAATCTGATGTTTAGAAACATCATCTGATTTGAAAAGCTAAGTGGGAATATAAATCTTTCTTAAATACACCATCATCTTCTCTGCCATTTCCTTGTGGTTTTGTTTCTTTGGTTTTCCTGTAGCCCAGTGTGCAGCTATATGGGATTAAAGTGTCCATGGGATACATACACACCAGCGGTCAACTGTAGAGTGCATAGGTGGGAACATAAGGGCATTAGGATGTTTGCTAGCCATTATTAATTGGCTTCCCTGATAGACTTAGCATGTAAGGGGACATAGTTATTAATGCTCCTTATAATGAAAGCATGATTTATTGGAAACCTAACTTTATGTTAATGTCTACGAGAATGACCCCAAATAATATGTTTATGTGTTTTGAGAGTCCAGAGGGAGGAACTGAGGTGAGTTCTGGAACAAGATCGTAGAGCTTTGCTGTGATTTTATAGAGGAAGCAGGGCAATAGCCCAGGGATTGCTCATGTTCAGCACATGTTCTAGCACCAAGCTACACTCCCAGCCTTAAGCAATGGAATTCGAATATGCATTCTTCTTCTTGAAAGATGCTCATGTAGCAGCATAATGAACTCAAAGACTGTCACTCTGTGTTTATTCATGCATATTACTAAAACAACATGAACCGAGTTTTTTTTTCCTCCTGTTTGAAATATTTAATGACTTCATTGAGGGATAACAGATTCCAAATTTCTTATGCTAATGCCCAGGGCTGTACTTGCTCAAAGTAATGGCATCTATATTACTGTTCTGTCAGATTTCCATTACCCCTCTTCTCAAACTAGAGATAATCCAGTGCCTTGTACATCCTAGGCAAGCTGTGTTGATTATTTGTCAACTTTACATAAGCTGAGATCATTTGGGAAGAAAATAAACCTCAGCTGAAGAATTGAATCCATCTGATTGGACTGGAGGCATGCTTATGGGCATTTTTTTTGATTAATGATTGATATGAGAGGGCCCAGACCATTGTGGGAAGTTTCACTCCTGGGCAGGTATCTTGTATGAGAAAGCAGTCAGAACAAGCCAGTAATCTGTGCTCCTCCACAGTCTCTGCTTTGGTTTGTGCCTTGAGTTTTAGCCTTGGATTCTAATGGATGAGGAATGGTAACCTGTAAGCCACATAAATCCATCACCCAAAAAGCAGCTTTTGATCAGTGTTTTCTCACTCTAGCAGAGAAGCGAACTGTAACACATGTTCCCTATTATAAGCTCTCCTCCCCAACTCCCTCTATGATTCATTTCCTTTTTTCTCTCCCCTTTTTCTTTTTCTTTTTTCTTGACTGTCCCAGTACTCTGTAGATTAGATTGGCCTTGAACTCACAAAGCTCTACTTGCCTCTACTTCCCAATTGCTAGGATTAAAGATGTGTGCCACCATGTCCGGGTTTCCCACCAGTATTTCTATTAACGTACCTTAGGTTCCAAGTCTTCCCTACAAAGATCCCCTCCCCAATTTGCACTTGATTTTAACGTGGCTCTTTTGCTCAGTGGCTTTGTATGATATGTACAATTATTAGGTTCCCATGAAGTCTTTCCTGTTTGCTCTTTTTTTTTTTTTTTTTTTTTTTGCAGTGGTTGGTTGGTTTTCTGATTGTTTATTTTTGTCTTGGAAGTAATCCCAACACTTCTCGATTTCCTATGCTGTCATCATAAGCTTTTCTGTAGTCCTTCCTGCCACATGCACCTCGGTTTCCCTCTGTCTCCCATTGGTCAGCTGGCTTTTGTTCAGCAGCAGAGCAGTATTCTGACTCTTGATTTTATGAGGCATTTTTGAAATGAGATCATATAGTTTCTATAGCTTTTTTTTCTTAGTAAGTTTAAAACTCATATGCACAGAAGGTATAGTTAGAATATTGCAGGAAAGGTGCCACTGTGAGACCCAAGGCAGGCCTGACCCTGGCCTTCTCATGAGTAGAAGACTCACAGACCTGAAAATGGCTCATTTTGCTGATGGCAATAACAGCTTCACCCCATGCTCCTCCCCTGTCTGGATAGGCTGTGGGAAGCTGCTTCTTTAGAAGGCCCAGCTTTGCCAGAGCTGATGTGTCTGTGGATCCCAATCCATCTCTTTCCCTTCAAAGATAATCTTGGGCCTCTAAAAACTTGTAACAGGAAAATGACTGTGATTTGTGACAGAAGCAACCAGGTTTGGGAATAGATTATTCGAAAATCTGACAGTTGTCTGGAGTAGCTGAACAGGAAGTCAGTTGTTTCTACAACCGTGTCTGAAATGTGTACAAAATGAAGAGGCAGGTTACAATGCCTGCTTATTTTCAAAGGGCTGAATATTTTATAACAGCCCTTGTTAAGTCATTACAGCTATTTTCTCTTATCTCTAAGGTGTAGATATGAATACTTAGATGTTTAAAAACAACATCAAAAACATAATCTTCTAAGGTAATTTCTGTCCTCATCCTTTCCATTCATTACTGTCAAAGTAACACTTATTGAATGAACATATTGATTTCAAGGTAGAGAAGACAAGCTTGGGCTGTCCACCAGCACCCTTTGTGATGATGAAGATGTTTAGTAACATGCACCGTCTAAGTACAGAAGCCACAGTAACATGGCACTACCAAAGGAAGGAAGTTTAAATTGTACTGAAATAAAACTAAGTCAGTTGCTAACTTTTGTCATAGTTCTGGTTTGATTCTCTATCAGACTGGTTCCTGGTGACCTTAATCATCTTCTTCTTCTTCTTCTTCTTCTTCTTCTTCTTCTTCTTCTTCTTCTTCTTCTTCTTCTTCTTCTTCTTCTTCTTCTTCTTCTTCTTCGCCTTCTCCTTCTCCTTCTCCGTCTCCGTCTCCTTCTCCTTCTCCTCCTTCTCCTCCTCCTCCTCCTCCTTCTCCTCCTCCTCCTGCTATCCCTCCCCCTCCCCCTCTCCCTCCCTCCACTTCTTCTACTTCTTCTTTTAAACCAAATGCTTTAACGGGGCTATGAAGAATAACGGGTCAATTATCTCATTGGATACATCAACATCAATCATAATATACAGTGCTGTGGACCATACATAACACATTGCTGTACCCAACAGCGGGGGCTGTTATTGACATTACAGTAGCAAGTATTAACATTTGGGTCTCTGCCTCCTTTGAATCTCTCTCAGCACTAGATATAAAAGGCCCTCTGTACGTGCACTGCTTTCTTTCCTCTTCCAGAAGTGCCAAGTAAAGAGCTGCTATTCTAGGGTCATATTTATTATTATTTTTTTTTAATTATCTGAGTTTGACATTGGAGTCAACTTGCTAGTAGAACCTCTATAAGAGGTATGGATTCTGTTTTCTCATTACTTGTAACTGCATTCCTCAACTCCCAGGAGAGAGAGAGAGGCAGAGAGAGAGAGAGAGAGAGAGAGAGAGAGAGAGAGAGAGAGAGAGAGAGTATGTGTAGAAAGTGTTCTGTTTTCCTTCTTGCTTCTCAGCTGAATTTCACTTTATTTTACACATGTGAATGTTCTTTACAATTCTGTCCTACAATATCCCTTAAAATAAATGGTAAATACCTTTAAGTGTTACTAAAGTTGCTAATGCCTAACATTGCCTCACCATAATGGAATAAAGAGAAGAGTATAGACATTTATTGAATTCATGTTAGGTGTCAGCTGCTCAGTTAAAAGCTTGTCTTACTAACACAATAGCAATGCAAGAATAAAAAAGTAAGCTAATATTACAATTACCTTTGTATGGAAAACATGCTCTAAGTTATCTATATGTAAATGCATGTATTACAAGATACTGCTAGAGCTTATATTCCTTGTTGCTATGTTGAATGAAGATGTATAAGTATGTCAAAGTCATTTGTAACTTTAATTAAAGCATATTTAGTACCTCTATTGTTTTTATTAACATTAAAACTTGATCCGTATGCAGTAAGCAACATGTCTTGAATATTAATCTTCCAATTTCCACAGTATTTTATAAGCCAACATCAAAGTGCTCATTCTTTTGATTCTCTCACTATTGACTTCTACACTTTCTCCTTAAATAGTCCCCCTTAACTCCATTCTGCTTCTCAGTCTACCCAACAAATCTTCATTTTGCTTATTGTCGCTTTTGATTGCTTATATTTTTACTTGTTAGATATTTTCTATTCCTTCCCTGAAGATTTCTGAAACTTCCCTGAAGTTTTTCCCATTTGTGTTAAGAGTTGCCTCTCACTGAAGCATTTTCAGGAAAGCTACCTTCAAATATACATCCACCTCTGTAATCTTGATGGTGTCATCTACTAATTATCCGTTTCCTACAGTTTGAGATCCTTCTGACTCTTGGTTATAGGTAGTTTTGTTTTAATTAAAAACGGATATTGTCATGTCATGTCACGAGATTCCGAATCTCATTTAGACTGTCTGTCTCTGTTAGTGCACACTAACCTTACCCTAGACTAGGAAAGAAAGGGTAGAAGTTAGCTACTACAGGGTGGAGTTAGAATGCAGACTCTTTTCCTCACTTGATCCCTGAAGGTGGAGCTCTCTTCATTAAGGCAGGATGCTAGTCACAGTCCTCACTCTCCAAGAGACTTCCTCTTGGCACAGCCCTGAGAAGGAGAACTCAGATCATGCCTTGTATCAGGGCAAGTCCACTCTTTCGTTCTTATCTGTTTGCCTGTCTGCTGACCTTCATGCCTGCCTGCCTGCCTGCCTGTCTGTCTATCAGTCTGTCTGTCTGACTATCTGCCTGCCTATCTGCCTGTCTGTCTGTCTATCTATCTATCTATCTATCTATTTATCTATCTATCTATCTAGTCTATCTACTGATGGTTCACAATACACAATAAGCTTCTCATGGCATTGTTAATATTTTTAAATGAGATGTATGTAGATCACTTATCACTTCAACAATAAGATACCCATATCCCTTCTCTAATATCTAGAGACTGCAGCATATTACCATTGAGTCCTCTTTATAAATGAGAATATATAATATATGTGCACCTCAGAGATTGTCTGAACCCTTATCATGCCTTTTACTGATGTTAAAATACTTAAGTTAAATATTACTTTAATATCTACTATATATAGATAGTCTAGTCCATATATACTGGGTGTGATGGGTGAATATGTGATACAGTCTTTACAGTTTGGTAGTCTTCAAAGAATGGCATTGGGTAGTCTTTGTAGACTGAGATTGCTTATAAGAATCTATGCAACAAAGATAAAATTGTCTCTGTAGACAAACAAAGCAGAGTGCATATGTATCATGTTCCTCAGAAGGGATACTGTCATCACACAGCTGCATGTGGTGTGAACATCTGGCTAGGACGGACAAGTCCTCTTGGCTCAGCTCCAAAATCCACATGGTTGTTGTCAGGGCTACCACATGAATAAAGCCTTAAGGTACTATTGCTGTGATGAAACACCATGACCAAAGCAACCTGGGAAGAGAAGGGTTTATTTGGCTTCTACTGACACATCATAGTCCATCAGTGAAGGAAGTCAGGATACAAGTTCAAACATGGCAGAAACCTGAAGGTAGGGGCTGATACCGAGGCCATGGAGGAGTGCTGCTTCCTGGCTTGCTTATCGTGGATTGCTCAGTCTGCTGTGTTATAGAATGTAGGACCACCATTCTAGAGATGAAACCACCCTCAAGGGGTGGGCTCTCCCCCCACCAATCACTGATTTTAAAAAATCAGCTTCAGATATGCCTAAAGCCCAATCTTAGGAAGATAATTTTTGAACTGAGACATCCTCTTTTCCAATACTCTAAATTGTGTCAAGTTGACATAAAATTAGTCAGCATAGGTGAAATATACATTTGGTATATTTTGTGAATCTTCATGCTATTTCTCCTCTTTATCTTCATTAGTGGCATATCTCCTTTATTCTGGCCTTTACTTTTATGGAATAAGAACCCCACCTATTAGTGGTTATTTAGATGTCCTGAGGATGAATACATTCATTGTTTAACACTGCTGGATTATTTCTCTGATGGTTTTGTTTCTTAGCACTCCTGTTGTAGTATAGAAAAAAAGGAGTTCTACTTGTGCTTACAAATTTGAAGTTTCAGCATGTGTGTTGTAAGCTAGTTGTGAGCATGTGCTCACTCTGGTGTAGGGTTGGGGGCAGAGTTTTGTAAACCATATTCTGGTTCCTCATATTCTGACCCTAGTAATAAAATTAGACACACATCACACATTGAATTACCTTGGTGGTGGGGAACTATGAAGTTAATTAGAATGTAGTCCTGAAAAGGACCAGGAATCCCTCAGTACTGTAACTAGGGTATAGAGATTGGGTTCTTATATCCCAGCATTTTCCAGGACACAATTATACCTTATCCTAAAATAAGAGTCAACATGTTGACTTCCCTATAAAGGGAAGGCTAGTAAATAGTTCAATCTTTAGGACACACAATCTCTGCTCCAAATACCAATTTCTGCAGTTGTAGCACAAAAACAGATGAATGATCCATCAATAAATGAGCATGACTCTATTCCAGGAAATTTTTATTTATGGGCATTCAAATACAACCTCATATATAAAATAATAAATCTAAAATTATTGGGAAAAACCAAAGATGAATTTTGTAACTATTTTTGTTTGTTTATTTGCTATACTTGTCTGTATGTATGTGTACTATGTCATAAAAATGTTTGACCCACAGGACTGAAGTCAATAGTTGTGAACCAGCACGTGTATGCTGGGAATTGAATCAGAGTCTTCTGCAAGAGCAACAATTGCTCTTAACTCCTGAGTCATCTCTGTAGCCCCTACAATCATTTTTAAATGTGAATTATTCTTTGGTCACTGGTCACACAGAAGCAAGGTAGGCTGGACTTGAATGATATACCTTGCTTTGTTTATCCCTGTTATGGTAGATATTTACTGGGCAAGTTCCTTCACCCAAAGGCACATTGTGCTTTCTTTTATCAAACAAAAGTATCTTTTTTTCCTAAGATATGTTTCTGATAGTCTTGATGAATTTTCATGTTTAATCCTTGATATTCAGATACCTGTGAACATATACCTTCTGATGACTGAGCACGGAGTTCCCAATGGAAGAGTTATAGAAAGGACTAAAGAAGGTGAATCCCATAGGAAGAACAACAAATATCAACTGACCAGATCCCCCAGAGCTCCCAGGGACTAAACCACCAACTAAAAAGTACACATGGAGGGATCCAACCACATGTGAGGCAGAGGATGGCCTTGTCAGGCATCAGTGGGAGGCCCTTCGTCCTGTGAAGGATTGATGCCCCAGTGTAGGGGAATGCCAGGGCAGGCAGGTGGGAGGGGTGGGAGGGGGAGCACCCTCATAGAAGCAGGGGGAGGGAGTATAGGATAGGAGGTTTCTGGAGGAGAAACCGGGAAAGGGGATAACATTTGAAAAGTAAATAAATAAAATATCCAATAAAATAGTTTCACAAACTATCTTAAAACTATTACTGGTGACACATGTCCAAAAGAAGTAATGGCCTTTGCTCTCATGTCTTCACAGTAGTCCCTGTATTGATTCTATCTCTGGTAACTGTTATTCTTATAAGTTAGTACTGTACTTATCCAGCCTCTGAGTCATGATGAAAGTATGAAATGTGGACCAGAATTTTCTTCACCAGTTTTACTTTCTTTTTTTCCCTTTAAGAAGAGCTAAATAGTTATCTGTTATTGGTTAAAATGGAGTTATACATTTTACAAGTCACATAAAAGCTGCAGGAGATTTGACTGGCAGTGTCATAATAAAAGAGTGATAATTTTTCTTATGTGTTATGACTAACAGTTAGCATTTAGGAACAAAGTCTGAGTCCCATGTCAGAGATGTTCAAAGCACTGTGACTATTTGTCCCTTGACGGTCTCTTCATGTATGTAGCGCCACAGGCACAAATGTCTGCAGCCGCACTAGACTTCCCCTGCATTCAAGGAAAGGGAAGAGGTCAAGGTACTATTCAAACATGTTCCTATTTGTCCTTTCCACTATTTTCTTCTCTCCTCAAACTCCTGTTAATGTTCTCTGCATCAGCATCTGCCCACAGCTGTAAGGGTGGCTAGGGAATTGAAGAGGAAGGGCTTTGAAGCTCTATCATTGGAATAGACAGAAGGCGAAAGTGAGGGAATGTGTTAATATTCCCAAGTGTCTACAACAAAGAAAAGTATAACCTGTGTGATATTCAGATTGTTTCTGCTACAAAGTCTCTACTGAATTCCAGTTCAGAATGACTGATTCATAGCTATTCCTTAAACTGGTATTTGTAGAGCATGTACTTCATATATATTATATGAGAGAGGTGTGACAGAAGCATTTTCTTTTGTGTCTTCAACCCCATCAAAAAACAAGACATGCACATACAATTTTAAACAGGATACCTCAATTCTAGAAGCTAATCATAGGAATTGCAGTATCTTTATTTTTAAGATTTATATTTATATTCACTTATTTATATTTATAAGATTTATATTTATATTCACTTATAAACATTTATTGGGTACTACTATGTACAACTATTTAGGCATTTTTTGGAACAGTAACATCTCTGTTCTACTGATGATAGTCAAACAGATCAAAAGAGCTCTATAGTTTTGTCAGTATTTTTTAGTTCTGTCATTTTTTGTATATTGGACAGGTAGTTTGGAAGCAACCTTTATCTGCTATTCTGAAAAATACAGAAGTTATTCAGAAGTCAACCACAAAGAATAGGATTGAATTTGAATATTTCCATCATGCCTAGCCTTTTCCCTAGACAATGATTGGTTATCTACTGTTAAGTTAGTTATGTGTCCAAATATTGTATGTGTATAAAGCTCAATAAAATGTATCAAATTCTCCTGGGGATTATTGATAGTCTATGCAATCATTTTGTAAATACTTGCAATTCAGAGCACATACACAGAGACACATTCTGATCTTTTAATGAGAAAAGATACGTATTGTCAACATTATTTAGATAAATACACAGAACTCAAATTCAGTTAAAGCTTCATAACATAAAGAAGACAGCATTAATACTGTCTGAAGGGGCTATCCATTCATGCAAATAATGTAAGAGAAGGGAACACTATGTAGAGCTATCAGTCTGGCCAAGGCACGGAATAACACAGCATTTCAGGCAGTTGTAGTGGAGTCATTACCAAGCCATTTCACACTGAAGTTTTCTGGGGAGTATTTGCTCATTGTCTCTGATTAAGGAAAAGCTTTGTGAGAATACAGGATTATCGGATGTGAACAGAGCTGCATTCTTTATTTCAAGTGAGATATCTGGAATTCAGAAGGATTGGGAAGTTGTGTTACTTTTTAGCAAAGTAGGCCCTAAAGCAGTGTAATTATGTGGTACATGTTATGACACTTATGTATATCTCTATGTCATCCATGTCTATCTCTATCATCTATATCTGTATCTACATCTATATGTTACTACCATTCATTATGTATCATTGTGAGGAGATAAAATGAGAACTAGCACTTTCTTATTTCTTACTATGACCTAAGTCACATCAAAATAGCATTGTTTAGAGATTCAGTTCTGAAAGGATGGAGCTCTTTTTGAGGCATGTGGCAGCTGAGTTTAGATGGTATCTAGTTTGGAAGTGAATCCTTTTCCAGAAAAATTTTAAGGGCTGTGTTTTTCTTACACACACACACACACACACACACACACACACACACACACACACACACTACTATCACTACCATGTACATGTACTCACAAACATGCACACACAGAGAAACACAGGAGCACACACACATATACTTACACGTGTGTGTGCATACACATACACACATACATATTGATACAATGTATAGAATCCATAATAACAATAAAAAATCTTCTAGCTGAAGAAACTCTGAAGTCTTTGAATAGGAATATTAGGTGAACTTTGCTTTCTACATAATGGTTATCATATTTGGGTCAAAGAGAAAGAATAGAGTAGGGTTTTTGTCATTTACTTTGGTAAAATATAATTAACACCTGTGTAAAAATCTTGTATCGTATGTCATTTATGCTAAATAACTGTCACTACTACCTATCTACAAAATCATTTTGTTATCCCAAACTGGAACACTACACATCCAGCTGTGAAAAAAAAAAAAAATCCACCCTCATTTTCTTCCACACCACAACCCCTAGGTAACAATTACTTTTAACTAATTTTTATTAGATATATTCTTTATTTACATTTCAAATCTTGTCCCCTTTTCTGGTATCCCCCTGAAAATCCCATAACCATCTCCCCTCCCCTCCCCCCACTCCACAGTCAACCCTCTCCTGCTTCCCTGTCCTGGTATTCCCCTACATTGCCTTCTAGAGCCTTTCCAGGACCTGCCTTTGAAGTCCAACAAGGCCATCCTCTGCTGACTATGCATCTGGAGCCATGGGTAACACCATGTGTACTCTTTGGTTGATGGTTTTGTCCCCGGGAGCTCTGGGAATATTGAGTGGCTCATAACGTTGTTCCTCCTATGGTGTTGCAAACCCCTTCATCTCCTTGGGTCCTTTCTCTAGCTCCTCCATTGTCATACAAATATTTAAATCTTCCATAGCAATTTCCTCCTTGACTGTAAACCTAGCATTGATATAGGTTTTTGCTCTTGGACTTATTTGTTTTATAATATTTCTGGCAGACTTTGCTTTGTAGTCCCTGAAATTTCATGTCTCTGATATTTACAAATCAAGTGATGTTCCAATGGTGTCTTCTAAGGTGTGACCTTCATTTCTGCTCATCATGTTCTTGGTGTCCCTTCTGCTTTCGTGTTTCTGTCCTCATCACTACCCCTGCTTGTTTTCACTAAAGTTATTTACTCAGTTTAATGGGTTTAGCTGCTCATGGGTCAGCTTTGAGACCCCCCCTTCATGTTTTTTTGAGTTTTCTCAAATATTTCTCTGCATAACAGGTTTCTAGTTATTGCCTCAATATCATAGAACGCTTGAAGTCTTTATCTGAAGTTTTCCCAGCTATGACATTGATTTAATTTATTAGCATTGAAAATTTCAAACTGAAGAGTTAACATCCAAAATGTGTGCTGTTAGACCCTCACTGTTAAAAATCATTATAACAGAAAAATATTATATTATTATTATTATATTATATTAGTGCACAGGTAGAATAAAACTTCTTCCTAAGGGAGGGACACATGGGACCAGATGAAGGTAATATAAGTCTACTTTGGTGGAAGGCAACAGGGCAAGAGAATCTGAGGTGTTGGAAGCTCACAGCAGTTCAATGGTATTCCTGTACCTGAATTTCAATGTAGAAAGCGACAGGGGATCATGCTGGAAGAGAAAGATCAAAGCTGGGCATTTTTCTTTCCCTCATTAATGTATAATTCCATCCCTTGTGAATCTCCTATCTCCCTACCGTAGCACAGCTTTTTAGAATAATCACAATTTTAGTATATTTAATTGAATATTCATTTTAAGTAGGCTAGTCTTTGGAGATGAGAAGCTGATTGATATTAACAGTAATTATTTTCATGCGCTCACTGCTTCTCATTGCATCAGTGTAATGTGAGCATGGTAGTTTGTTCACAATTATTCGTTCTACACCGACTCTATTGAGTAGCAGCAGTGGATGCTTGGGAAATTGACTTTAGTTGAATTTCACTTGGCTTAAGTTCACTGCGGTCACCTTAAGGGTCTTAGTTCAATAATGAACACTTTTAGCCCTTGGTGCTTAAAGTGCTTAGAGTTT
The DNA here is from genome assembly GCF_947179515.1 of Apodemus sylvaticus. NCBI lineage: Eukaryota > Metazoa > Chordata > Mammalia > Rodentia > Muridae > Apodemus > Apodemus sylvaticus. The sequence continues at coordinate 22,306,268 of NC_067488.1, read as the reverse complement.
AGAAGAGAATTGGGGAAAGAACTGTGGCTAAGTTCTCTATTCTTCAATGTTAATACTTGAAGCATGTGACTCAAGGGTCTATGTGACAAAGGCAATGCTACCAATAGAAACATGGAAACATAGGGAGGGGGATCAAAGGTTCTTTACAGGACTGTTGAGCTATTAAACTCCTCTGTCTTGTAACTTTAACATAGACAGAGCCTTCCATTGTAAAAGCTTCCATGTTTCCTTTCTAGTTTGGATATGGTCATTTCTAACTTAAATGCATGTGCATTCCAAATGATCCTTGATCTTTGTGACCTTCTGCAGGCACCTGTGTGACCTTCGGTGACCATAACCCCTCTGAGCTTCATTTCCCTTATCTGAAAAAGGAATATAATTATGTCTGTTAGAGTTTTTCATGAATATCATTTGAGGTTCTGAACAAAGCCCGAGGGAGGGCACGTAAACTGATCCTTGCTGAGAGTTTAACTTTGTGATGTGACTGTTCATTGTTTTTAGGAATGCTAGAGACTAGGGAAGAGAAATCCAGCAATAATGTCTATATAAAATGGCAGGAAATTGCATGTCTGTGATCTCCCTTTCAACTAGATGGCTTAGATTATTGGATATTTATTCTCCAAGGTACCTTGTATTCTACGGGAAGGTCACAGGAAGGTACAAATAGATAGGAGTGAAGAAGATGGTTGGAAAAAGACACATACAGAAAAATCATATTAAAGGCAGAACTAAAATGCTAAGTATGACTATGGTGAACAGTGGAAAACATTTCAAGCACAAAAACAGTTCCAGAGTCTTTGAGTTGGGCAAGAACTTGGTGAAGGAAGAAAGGAAGTCTGTGGAAAAAAGCATGATGATCAAGGTATGGATAGAGTAGCTGGGATCAAAGAGGATGGGACTTGCTGGACAATGTGACGTTTTCTGAATTATCTAAGTGTAAAATGAGGCCATTAGCAAGTTTTAAGCAAAGGAGTCTCATAACATGATAAACACACATATACACATGCTCATGGGTGTTAAGGGATAAGAAAAAGGAGATGAATTAGGTTTGTGGTCTGCGTATGTGATGCCTATCTCGGTCTATGGTGGTGACAGAGGATACTGGCAATGCATTTGAACAGATTTTAAGTTCCAGCTTATCGTTTTGTTGATGGATAGGAAAGATTATGGTGAATCTTGGAGACAGTGAAGCCAAGAATGACTCGCCAGCTTTGGGTAAATCAATGGGCAGGGGTTTTTTTGGTAGGAAAACTGAAGTTCAGTTTTGACCGTGTTAAGATTGGGTGTTTCCAGTATCAAACGCTATGGGGAATTGGTGGTACCTGTTAATAAGAAAAAGAAGAATGGGAAAAACATGCCCGATCCACCTTCTATTGGGAAGTATTCTTTCAAAGTCGTTCTCCCTGTAAAATAGTCTTCAAAGAGTAAGAGAGGGAGCCACAGCCTGGTATTAGTGAAAAATGCTATACTATAGACTTACAAAGGTGACCAACCAATGAGAAAGAATGAGAAGGAGGAAAGTTAATGCTCATCTAATATGGGAGATTGTCAGTCACTTAATGTCCTAATGGAGGTTAAAGGGAGGTTTTAGTATTTGACTTTGAACCATCTAAGATCAAAGAGCTGACAATGAGGATGGAAATAGAAATCTTATGATTGTGGAATGAAAAAAACTCAAAATAATTTCTCATGACACATTCTAAAATACAAGTCTATATACACCATGTGCACATATGCAAGCGGAGGTTTGTGGGAATTGTCTAGGGACAAGCGATTCTCATAAAATTCATGGTTATTTCTTAGATAAGATGGGGAACAGAGGAGGAGCATATACATGTTTTCCAACTGAATAAATATCTCCAAAATATGAGCTCTAGGTTTTATTGATAGAGATATTCATTTTAGATGAGTATAGAAGTGTAAACGAGAAATTTGAAGCTATCGGGGCTTGAGTACCATAAGCCCTCCAGACCTTGGTCTTCCCTTTCCTTTCTTGATACCTTTTTAAAAAATCATCAGTTTGTCTGTTCAGTTCTTACAATGTTTCACCTGTGCATTTAAGTCTAGGTTGAGAGTCTACCCCAGGGTATGTATTCATTCCCTCATTGGTTGAATGAATGCAAGAGGGTGGGCTAGGGAGTGGATGTTTTACGACTAGAGGAATTCCATAGGATGCAGGGGATGAGCAGGTTCTAGATAAAGGGAGAGCAATAAGCCAGACTTCAGGGTTGAAATAGCTAAGTGGGGGCAGTAATGACGCTGCCTGATTGGTGCTCCATCTGTACTGTGGGCATTAGTAATAGTAATGTGCTCAAAGTAAGCCTTTGAAATTGAGGGGATTGGGATTTATGCTTCCCGAGCTCAGGGATTCCCACAATGCCGTGTTCTTTCTTCACCCATGTTATATCCCATAGTCATTATACCTCCCCTCAGCTCACAGACACCCTGTTTCCTTCCCACTTAGGCCTGATGAAATATTTTCTGTCACAGACACTCTCTTTGTATGACTCGTTTTCTGAGTTCTATTTGTTCATCTTTTCTAGCTCTCCACTGTGGTTTGAATCCACGGGGTATTGATCACCCTGCCCATGCTGACGGAATTAAACTGCAAATTGAAGGTGAAGGGGTAGAATCTCAATCCATTAAAAACAGAAATTTCCAGAAGGTGCCTGACCAAAAAGGAACCCCCAAGAGACTTCTGGGAGAAGCTGAGACAGCAAAGGTGAGCTGTTGGCCAATTAAGCACTAAAAGCCTGTGGCTGGAGCCTTGCTAAGCCATGGTCAGCCACAGAGAAGGGCTAATAATGCTTCTGCTAATCTCTAATGTATCTTTGGTAATATCAGCGATATATCTCATTGATAAATGATAATAGATAACAATGTTGAGTGAGTTCCCTTTGAATGAAATCCAAACATGTTTATCGCTGTCCCATAGTTCAAGGCTCTGGGCTGTGGATTATAGAAAAAGAAAAGCCTCTCTTATCTAACAGCAATAGAGTTTAAACCTTTCTTTCTTTCTTTCTTTCTTTCTTTCTTTCTTTCTTTCTTTCTTTCTTTCTTTCTTTCTTTCTTTCTTTCTTTCTTTCTTTCTTTCTTTCTTTTTCTTTCTTTCTTTCTTTCTTTTCCTTCCTCCTTCCTCCTTCTTTCCTTCCTTCCTTTCTTTCTTTCTTTCTTCCTGTCTTTCTGCACAACTTATGCAACTTCAGGCTTCATATTTTCTATCTATAAAGGATTCCTAAAATCTGCTTCCCCATTAGGATGAGATGAGCGGAGTAAATGATTTTGTGCCCCTGAACATTTTGTCAAAGCCTGATCCCATGGGGCTTTTGCTGACCAACGCTATTAATGATAACAACCGACTTTTGTAAATATATGCATACATAGCAGATTTAGAGGACTCTTGGTGCTGAGGCTTATTATGTCTTTAATCAGCCTCTGAGTCAGACAGTAGTAAGCCTTAGTTGATGAAAATACAGCTGTTTTATTTTGATGGAGGGTTAGTTCCTAGGCTTTGGCCTAAATGTAGGTGCCATACAACTGTGGAAGTGTGCATTGAAAGTATAACAAACAGTGGGGTTCTGAGGGTAAGAGAGGTTTGTTGAAGACAGCCTCTTGTAAAGGCTTTCTCTTGTCCTAAAAAAAATGGTGTGCAAATATAGAAACCCACAACCAGACATTATGGATGTGTGAGGGAGAGGGAGAGAAAGAGACCTTAGAACACTCAGATGTAAATGGGCTATCTCCATCAAATCCCTCCCAACTGAGCTCAGGGAACTCACTCAGAAGAGGAAGCAGAAAGAATATAAGAGTCAGAGGGGATGCAGGACACAACGAAGAAATTGAGGTCCTCTGAATCCACATGAGCAATGGTCATGTGAAAGCACAGAAACCGAGGAGGCAGCGTGCACAGGTCCGCACCAGGTCCGTTGTTTATAATATTATGGCTTCCAGTTTGGTGTTTTTATGGGACCCCTGAATGTGTGAGTGAGATTCTTGGGGTTCCTTTCTTTCTGTTGGTTTGTCTTGCCCAACTTTGATGTGATAGTTTTTGTTTTCTCTTGTAATATTTTATTTTGTTACATTTCTATTATTGTCTCTTAAAAGCCTCTTCTTTTTCTCACGAGAGACAGAAAGGGATTGGATCAGGATGAGAGGAGAAGTGGGAAGGAACTGGGATGGTTAGAGGGAGGGGAAACTGTAAGTAAGATATGTTGCTTGAGAAATGAATCTATTTTCAGTGAAAGAAAAAAGTCATTGTATGGATTTTTGTATAAACTCAGTAACAATATCCATGCCAAATGTCAAAGATGTTCATTTTAGCTTTCTCATAAGAAATGGAGAGAATTTATCTTCATAGACATTTGTTTCCTCTTTTTGTGTTTATTGAGTAAGTATACGCAACCTTAGAAAGCAAGTTCCCAAGGCAAACTGGAAGCAGGAAGGTGACCTGGCCATTGTACCCTGATCTTCTCTTCCAAATTATGTTTTCTGGACTAAAATGTGATTTTGTTTTTGCTGTACCTGTAGCTGTGAATAATAATCATTATTTCTTCCTCTCAGGCTAGATAATTAAAAATGGATGACATTACTCATGTGTATCTCTGAGTGTGATGTAAGAGTTGGTGATTGATTGGTGAGGAAGATATTGTAAGCACTTCTCACTGAATATTTTTATGCAGAGAAATGGCTCCTTAAAAGAAACTGGTGGACCGTCTGAGTTGGGCTTGTGAGCAGAGCTGGTGATAAGTGAGATTTGCCATAACATCTAAAGTTAATCAATCTGTGGTGTTATAGAGTTATTCTGAGAATATAGGGAAGAGTATCCTTAGGGTCCGATGTTACTCAGAAAGATAAATAGAGCTTGCCAGAGTTAAAGGGTGTCTAAAATATTAAGAATCCAACTGGGGATATAGGAAAAACTAATTCTTGATATTTGTTTTATTTTACTTGATATGTAATTAAATATTTCCAGAGTATATCTCTGTTCTTTAAAAATATTTATAGAAAATTGGTTCGGATCTTATGTGGTTTGATTGCTTCTGAATTCATGTTGAATGTACGGTTTTTTGCTTCTGGAGAAAAAAAAAAGAAAGAGTTTGTAAAGCGTCCTTCCACCTTTTCAAAACAATAGGCTACACTTAGAAATTATGTTCATTGTAGTTTGTGCAAATCATCGACCGTTGAACACAGAAACAAGATTCTAGGGTCTTCACATTGGCATGCTTAAGGGTAAACAGAGTAGAAATTTCAATCAAGCATGGTCAGAATTTGCCCTTTTTACAGAGGGCTAACAGGTGAAGCTGATTGATGGGCACATACAGTGACGATATCCTACGATGATGACTGGGGGTCCAGTGGCATCACAACTTGGTATCTGCTCCACAGAGTTATTTTGTGTACATATAGACATGGTTGGGCTTCTGTTGTTCATGGAGGGGAGCAGGACTGTGAGCATCTTCTTTTTTCTCTTTGCTAATTTGACCCATTCTCAACTGGCCTACCGACCCCGGCATGGACAGACTGTCAGTCGTGCCAATGGGCACAGCTTATCTGGGGGTAGTTTGATAGTAGTTCCTAAGGTTTTCAGTGGGTGTGATTTTTTAGACCAATGATTTCCTTTCTAAGAATTTGTCCTAAGGAAATAATAAGGTATACCAAGGTGGATGTAGGAAAATGGTCAACGTAACGCTTTACTATATGAAAATATTATAAATAATTTGTGTCCGTTCACAATACACTGACTAAAGAAGCGGTCTGTGTTCATACAGTGCAAGAGAGCACTTCCTTTTCAGGGTGTAGGGATGCGGTATACATGTGGTGATATTTTAACCTGATGAAGGAGTGTTCCTGCATGGTGCAGTGCGTAAGGTTGCCACATATGTAAAAATGTTCTTCGAATCCTTTGAATAAGGGCACACCAGAGTTGGGGAGTGTCTGGTCTCTGTTTTGAGCAGTACATTATACTGATGTGGAGATGATGGGGGACTTTACGCACTTGTGTTTTGTTTGATTTTTTTTTTTAAAGATAAGCATTGTTTTCATTATATTTATTTAACAGCCTCTTCCAGAAATTTTGTATTCATAGTTTCACCATGATTTTTCTTGTTTGTTAGTGCTCTTCCTTTTCAGGCTGGTAAATTTCTTTGTGTGGCTTCTATTCCTGCTGGCAAGTTTGTTTCCCAAAGGGGTAAAGCTTTTAATTCTTGTTGATGACTTTTTATTCATTGAGAAAGTGAGTTTCTGAATCTTAGCCTTCTTGTAGCTTGGGCCATAGATATCATCTAATGAAGCACTAATTTTGCATTTGTCCTTAACTGGGGATCTGAAGTTCTTTCCAGGTTACCTGGTCATGTTATATATTGTCTTAACGATTATCAGCTTTTGACCTGTTTTGCAAATCAAGTTCTTTGGTGTATATTTCCTAGGTTTTACTCAGGAAACCCTGTTATAGCTCCCTGCATTAATTACTTTTTTAAGACATATTTAGAGTGTGTGTGTGTGTGTGTGTGTGTGTGTGTGTGTGTGTCTGTGTAGAGGCATATGTTTGTGAGTGAAGGTGCCTCTGGGAGGGAGAAAAAATGTCATATCCCCTGAATCTAGATATGACAGGCAATTGTTACCCCACTCTACACGGGCATTGAGAACCGAACTTGATTGCTCTGTAAGATCTTTCAGTCACTGAGCCATCTCTCTAACCCGATCATTACAAACTCTTAAGTAATGTTAAAATCTGTGTGAGGATTCTAACATGAGTTTTATTGCATTACCTTTGTAGTTTTTCATAATTTTAAACATCATAGATATAAATCCCTCCCCCCACAGGTTCAGAGAACTCCACAGAAGAGAAGGCAGAACAATTTTAAGAGCCAGAGGAGATAGAGAATACCAAGAAACCAAAGACCTCTGAATTAACATGAGCAAAGCTCATAGAAACTTTCAGAAACTGCAGCAGCATGCACAGGGCTTTCTCCAGATTGCACCAGGCCCTCTGCACTATATCACTAATCATATATATATATTAGTGATTTGTATGGTATTCCTGAGTGTGTAAACAAGTGTGTCTCTGATTCTTTCACTGCATTCTCTTGGGTTTTCTTCTGCTTCTTTGTCTTGTCCAACTCTGACATAAAACATTCTTAGATTTAATTTATAATTTTAATTTTCATTCCTTATAAATCTGTTTGTTTTCTAATGAGAGACAGATAGGAAGGGTGCGAGGTTGGAAAGAACCAGGAGTAGAAGGAGAGAAACCATAATCACAATATATTATATGAGAAAAAATTATTTTCAATGAAAGGAAAAATACATAGAGATGTAGGTGTTTGTGTTTATGGTTTTTTTAATTCTGGGAAAATTATTTCTTTCAGATTCTCTATCTTAGAAAGCAGTGAAGGAACAACTGGCTTTAATTGCCCCACCTAAATAAGTATTCAGCAGCATTTTGCCTCTAACTCATAAAACAAGGTGAAAGTAACAGAATAGCCCACTGGGACTGAAAACTTCTTATCAGGAAGTCTTCATTTTAGGTTACAGAACTGAACCCAGTGAAAAATGTGGATCTTTGAAAGATATTTATCAATACAAGTCATCAGGATTTGTTCAAGTCCCTGGGAATCTGTGCCAAGAGGAAACACACCACCCCAGCAACTGCAGTTCCAAATTCAAGATCCAGAAATAATGCTTTAACTTTGTAGGGGAGAGTATGAAGCAACAGGTAGAATAGACACAGCACTGATGATTCACGGGGAGGTCAGAAGGTTTTCAAAGGCACCATTGCCATATCTATTTTGATGAGTGTGACTCTCTGACATAGTGAAGGCTCAACCTCTTTCTCATCAGTCTTCTGTACCATATAACCTACAGGCAAGTCAAAGTGTCTGAAGACTGGGTAAGAGTTTCCAAGGGAACAGCCCCGTAGATGGTACATCCTGCAGGCAGGCTCAGACCTGAGCTCACAAAGCCTTTGGTAGAAGACTGGTATGGAGGTTACTTCCATGATGTAACTTATTATGATTCCACATAAATCTTGACCTGTGCTTGTAAAGTATAGGAAGATCCAAGCACACAGCTGTGAGGTTGGATGATGTCCTTAGTGTTGAATCCTAAGCATATGGTTCAGGTGTGTCAGTAGAGATACTCAGGTGTGTTCAGCATAAGTATCATCGATTCAGGGTTTGTATGGTGGCAGTCAAAACTGGATGAATTGGTTGGAGCCAGGTGTATGCCACTTAAATGAAGGGCATGAATTTATTTTTAACAGAATTGTCCAGTAAAGCAGCCACTAGAAACATGTGACTATGGAAATTTTAAAGTAATAAAAGCTAATTTTTTGGTCAGAAAGCCATGTTCCAGGCTTGTGATCATAACATGTGACTAGAGGCTCTGTCTTGTCATACATGTGCTGAAGGTCATGATCATCAACTCAGAAGGTTTTCTGTAAAGAGATGCTCTAATCTGCAGAAATCCATGGAGTTCTCTAGATATCGAGGTGAGTCTAAAGACTGATGGAGTTTGACATTCTTTCTGAACCTTGCTCTTAGGCCTGGGTGGATTTATGTTCCAGTCAGAACAAAAAGTATTAAAATAAGCAGATCTCTCTTTTGATAGTGGTATTCATCAGTGCTCTGGCAGTTGACACTCTGGAGACAGAGGTAGGTAGATCTCTGAGTTTGAGGCCAGCCTTGTCTACAGAGTGAGTTCCTGGATAGCTTGGTCTACATACAGTACATGGAGAAACCTTTTCTCCAAAACAAAAGAGAACAAAACAAAAACACTTTTTACAAATGATGATAGAATGACAAGTCTAGAGACAGGCAGGAGTCTTGCTATTTCTCATCCTGGGATTCTGGTCTGGGTCATCACAAGTGCCATAAACAATCTTTGGGAAAGTAGGTGGCCTTGATTTCTTGAATTAATTTTCTATGTGTTTACTGGGAAGGCCACCTGGTATATTCTTAGACTTCTTTAATATGAGCTTTAAGAATCTTTTTCCCCTTCCATAATGCTATTACAGGGGTGAGTTTTTGACCGTCTCTCTCATTTATAGTTCTGCCTCGTATTTATGTTTATAACATTTGCACCTGTGTTTTATAATTCAGAAACATGGGAAATTAAGTAGTTCACTAAAAATGTATTCCTTGGGAAGAAGGACCAGAAGTCTCAGTTTAATAGTTCTAAATTTCGGAGCTTTTTATTGCCTTTTTATTGCCATTAAATGAACAAATGATCAATTTATTTGAAAATAAAAAATAGTGTGCTGCACTTAGAAGCTAGCCAACTAGCACAAGAAGAGGTTAAAATGCTGCATCTATTCTTTTCGGCTCTGAGGGAAACACAGCAATCTTGATTGTTGTATTATATAAGGGAGAAACAATACTAGCATCTGAAACAGGGAATAATTGCCTCACTTGGCTTTGGGAAACATTATGTGAATCTTTGGCAGGAGATAGCCTTTTCTCATTAGGCTAATATTAGATTCGGTTTGTATTTCTTTGGCACGGAGTTAAAGGAGCTGGCTTGGAACTTGGTGCTAGAGGCAAGAGAAGAAAGCCTGGTGTTGTGGATAAGCCGCAGGCAGATAGATGAGAATGGACTGTGGGGTAACTGGTAGACCTTTGTAACAATGAGCAGAAGTCATTAATCTAGGATCAAAGCAGACAGCTGAAAGAACTTTAACTCGGGTATGAAGATGAAGATTGGGTTGTACTCAACTTTAATCACATTACATTGTGTGGTGGTCTCTGAGATCTGTGGCAGTTTGGGAATAGAATGATGTCATTCTTGGCTATCTGTACATCCTGCCTCAAGGAATAAGAGTGTCTCCACATAAAGCTGCCAACCCAGTGTAATGCCACCAATGATAGGAAAGGATGTAATGCATGAGACACACAATGAGCACATGTTTAATGAATTGTCTGAGGGTCAGAGCAAGAGTGAAAAGCAAATGGGACTTCATGCTATGTGACTCCCAGGCCACAGCATCACTACTACATTGGGTATTTGGACAGATCTCAGAAGAAGCCACGGTCAACTTTCATTTGGACTTGTATTTATGACTAATGTATTAATCTCTGAAAACATCGCCATAATATGGTACATTTGAACGATGGATTAATTGTACAGTCATCAAAGAGAAACTCTCAAGAGCATGTTTGTCCTATTCACCACCAAGGGAACTGAGAAACAAATGAAGTGGGGCTTCTGCAGACCTTGTTGCTTGGTTGTAGCCCAAGACCCAATGCCAGCAAAGCAGTAGGCAGCACATGCAAGGAGCCATTGGCTGCTGATAATTTTCTGGTAGACTAAGACTACATGCAGTGACACTTGATTTCAAAATCAAGAATGAGCATTTACGAGCACTGGGTAGTGAGTAACACAGGGGATCAATGTGTACTTCTAGTTACAAATTTGAAACAGCTCAGACAGGCCTAAGAAGATGGTGTTTGATCTTCTTTTTGACTCGGGTTAAGAAGTGTTTGATCTTCAGCAGTGGTGGCTGCTGGCACTCTGCAAGTGTTCCTTTTTTTTTCTAGCCTAAAACTCTAGAGATCCATGCAACACCCAAACCTGGAAGTTCTAACAGAATTGTAACCAATTTGATTAAGACGTTTCAGAATTGCCTCTCTCTATATGAAGGGTAATTTTCACAGAAAACCTCAGGGGAGTTCATGATAGCATTAGACTCATAATGCAGTTAGAATGAAATTACCCCCAGTTCTTGACAGAGGGGCATATGGAAAACCTAAAGGAATTAAGAACCCTGGCCAGCCCTTCCAAGGGAAGGATTAAGCAGCTGATGATGCAGAACTGCATTGAGAAAGGTGGTATGGTATAAGATCAGAATTCAAAGGGTGGAAGAAAGAAGTGTTCATTCTTTCACTACACATCTAGCAAGAGGGCTGATGTGAATGCCTGGTTGTTGACAAATGCACATTATTTCTGAGGAGATACAATGATTTATTATTTCATTCATTCATTAATCCTCTCTGTCCACATTATAATGTATCATAGTCATAAAATGCATATTCTTAGCATGGTTTTCTCATTACTTCTTGTTTTCTTTCCCTAATCTCTCATACTATCATTGCTGTTGAACTATGACTATTTGAACTCAAATTTGAAAGCTTTCTAGTAAATGATAATCTAATAAGAACTGTATATGGTAGATATTGATATGTCATACAATATTGAACAGGCAGATCTGTTTCATTGCGTTAATAATGGGTATCTGTAATTTAGACACACTTCTGTGACCTTATGGTAGCATAGCATGTAGGCAGAACAGCTTACTAGAGATGCCAGGCTTATAGGCTGCATGACTAGTGGTATCCAGAACCGTGGATGTAGATGAGGATATGAAGAAGTATATTTTAGATTGTTTTAAAGAAACAGTCTGTTGGTTTTGCCCTATTTTATCAGTTTACAAAGGTTCATAGTATGTATTCTGTTTGAATACAAAGAGGTATATAATTGCTAAGACAAAAGTCTATTATAGTATATAAATATTTTAGAATTATCCAAATACCATTAGTTCATTGTTTTGCTGATATAAAGTGTCTCATGAAAATGGATATATAATAAGAACTTGGTCAGAGAGGTTTCAGAAACCCCAGACATAGGATATACCTAGATGTAGTAGGTCAGTGAAGACAGGGTTTTGGAATGTCTTATCCCTTGCCCCCTTATGTGTTTCTTTTTGGCTCCTTTCTGCCACGAGATAAACATCTTCCTATACTGCTTACTCATCTCAATCACCCTGCTGTGACAGAGGGAAAGAGGAGATTGTGAACTGAAATCATTCTTCCATTCAATCATTTATGTCAGGTATTTTATCACAGTGATGAACAAAACAAAAACAAAAGCAACAGCTACTATAAAACAAACAAACAAATAAACAAAACCAAGCCTACCTCAGGAAAGACAATTCTTGCAACACTAATAAATTAGACTAAACTTGGATATCATGTTAAATTGCAAAAGGGATGGGAAGTTCTGTCATATAGAGTTGACTCAGCCATTGGCAAGTCACATTTATTCTCCCCAGTTCCTCTTCTGAAGCCCATGCCTGGTCTCTCTTCACAGCCCTCATGACTTCCTCATCTTCTCTCTCCCACTGAATGCATTAGAAGTTTCTTTTCCAGCTTCCATTTCACTTTTGCTCTCTTAGGATCCAGTCCCTATAGAGCAGGTTCAAAGAAGAGGCTTCCACTCAACTCGCTTGACATCCTTAATGCTTTCCCAGAACCCTTCAGATAAAAATCCAAGCTTCCAACATGGTTGATAATACATTTAAAAGCTATGGGCCCTGCCCATCTCCTGCGGAGCCCAGTTTGCTTCCTATCAGGTGCAACTGACAATCTGTGCTCTCAACAGAATTGCCCTTTCATTTTCATGACTCTCTCTCAGGAGACTGTCGGCACTTACCAATTATTCTGTCATAATTTATCCTTAGATTCCTATTGGAAAAGCTAAAGATCTTTCTTTTGGTGTAGAGACCAAGCGTTCTCTGTCTCTTTAAGAAGCCTGGGCTGAACCCCTTCTGCATGTGCACAGTACATGCTCAGTGACTCCCTCTGGCATCACTCACTTTTCTGTCCCCTTGTGGCTGATTGTATTGGGAGGATGTATGTCTACACTGGTGGCTGTGGCTGGGACCTCATGCACATGGCACATACCCAGGACTTGCAAAGTCTGCCTAGCATGTGCAATTCCTGGTTGTCTCTCAGACTAGGTAAATATCTGAATGAAGATTGTGGCTAACTTTTCAGACCAGAGCCTGCTTCCTATCTACAACTTCAAGTATTACCCACTACTTCAAATGGCAGAAGTCTCCCTGAAGTATTCAGAGCTTTCAGTATAAGGATCTCAGATTCTCCCTGTTCATCTTTTCAAACTAGTCAGCACTTGAGCAAACAGAAAGCAGAATCCTCTTCAAGTGATAAGGAATTCTGATTTATACTGGAAAATTAGGCCAGCAGGCACAGAGCAAGACCAGCAAGATTATTTTCAGGACCAGATGAATAGTTTCCAAGTGCTTCTATGACAGGCCCCCTTATACACACAGTGTGTTAGCCAGCTGGAGCTGCTGTTACAAAGTGTTGTAACCCAGATTGCTTTAGCAGTTGTCTTTTTCTTTCACATAATTCTAAAACTTAGGAAAGCTAAGTTCAGCACGCTAGGTGACTTGATCCCACAAGGGGCCTCTCGGCTCGGCTCGCAGTTGGCTATCTTTCTGCACCTTTACATGACAAAGCATGAGTGAGCGGAACTCTCCCTTCAGAAAGCAATATCATAACCTTATCAACCTTAATTGCCTTCCAGATCGCCTCAAATCTGAGGATAGGGCTTCAGCATTAAGAATCTTCAACACATAAGCATGTAGTCCTGGACATATAACAACTAAATGTTTTAGCCAAATTCCAAGTATTAAATCAGTATTTGACAGAAATTGAATATGCTCATAAAATGCATGTCTGACATACAATAATAAATCTGAACTATTCAATCTTGTTTATTATTTACTTATTAAAAATCATTTATTGTAACGTAGTTAAAATATAAAATCAGTTTTTAAGTTTGGCATTAGACAGCAATGGTAATAACTTCCTAGAACTGTTACTTACTAGGTGTACACTTATGACATTGAAAATTAAGCTCTTTCCGCTAGAGTTCAGCAAAGGGGGAAAAATATACTTTCTGCAGGCCACTGTAACAGTACTTCCAATGGCTATATCTCAGCCCTAAGTCATTAAGCTTTTTCCTTATTAACAACAGTGAGGCGTGGAACGTGGATTTGCCGTGTTTTTTAACAGTCATGTTGCAGTTTGATTGAAGCACTGCATAAACTAAAACTAGGGGCTATTCTTGATAATACTTTCCAAACAAATCCCTCTAACTGATTTCCTTTGGTTACTGTCCCTTTAGCTTTCTTTTTAAGCGGTGCTTTCACAGATCCACAGTTAAGCCTGATTCTCAGTTCACCCACCTGAATGATCTTATCGATGTGCAGTTCTGACTTATATCTTACCATTGTGCAATTATATAATTGATATAATCTTATCAATTATATCTTGCCATTCCTATGTTAAGCATTGTCCAGTCATTTACTGTCACACCCAGATTCGCAGTCCATGGCCTTCCAGCAAGCTCTCAGGCCCCAGTGCTGTGTCCTCTAGCAAGGCCCTCCTATAATCTGCTGTTGCACTTTTCAGTGCCTTGGCTATCTCTGCTTTAGTCCGGGAAGCTGCCCACCTCAGAGCCTTCATCCCAGATGCACGGCCCTACTTTTATCCCTGAGTTGCTCTGAGACAAAGCACATGAGGCAGTTTCGTTGAAAGGAAGGCAGACTCTTTCCCCAGGCTCCAATCACTACTACAATACACTAGGCGTGTGTATCATATCATCCTCCCCTATGCTTATCACTTTCTAGAAGAGTATATACTTCGGTATTTATTATGTTTATTATCTGACGCCACCATCTGCTAGACCATAAATTCAGTATCAGAGCCCTGAATATATGTGAAATTCATACCACCTGAGAAATATGTGAAAAGGCTCAGATATTTGTTGTTTGAGTGAATTCTTTCCATAACCACTACACTTTCAATTTTCAAATGGTAGAATTCTCCTGTGTAAAGAATCCTGGAAATTGCACTTGCTAAATAGTATCTAGAATGCTTGTATTAGAAGGAATGATTCTATAACATACTAATAAAACCAACAGACCTTCTTACTTGAATTATTGATAATGTTAGAGTAATTTGATATATAAATTATCTATCTTATCAAATGGTCATTAGCTGTTCACTAGTTCAGAATTTCCAAGAAGATAGTTAAAATGGCATTTGGCTACTTAGCTTGCCCAAACCCAAAAGCAGTAGCCAAGTCCTAACTCCAGATACCTGAACAAATATCACAACCAAAGCTGAACTTAGTCATTCTTTATCCTCACATAATTCATCTCTTTTAGCTCATAAATACACAGGTACAGTTCACATGTCTCACTTGCATAGTTTATAGCTAATTTGTTTAAGAGGCAGGATTATTCAGCTCTTTCTGCATATTTTACCAGACAACATCAGTGAAATATACAGGTCTAGGTGGTAGGAAACACATAGAAGTTGTCGGTGACAGGTCAGACTTGGAGCAGACAGTAAAGCATCAATGTTTAAATATGTTATCCATATTTAAATTTTTGTAGGGGAGATATTTCAGTAATTTATTTTAAATAGCCAGGACTCCAGGGGCCTTGTGTCCGGCCCCTGTTCTCCCCAGCTATGTGACCTGGGTCTAAGTTCTTAGCCTTCTGTGTTGTGTGTATTCTCATGCCCAGTGGGAATGATATCTATTTCAGTGGGTTATCTAGAATCCTTGAGGCTTACGTATCAAATGTTTAGACAGACACCTGGTGAGTTCAGCAATATGAGCCTCTACTGTTGTACACTTAATGTTATAGCCATTGTCTTCAGGAAACATTTGGCAAGATGAATTGAAAATTACATATATAATGTTCATGCACACACCTATACCCCATACACAGCAGGAAAGAATTCAAGTTGGCTGCCTGCAGCTTGTTTTGGTTGCCTGCATAAACTTAAAAGTCTAAACAATTCTTCACCATCCGAAATCCCAGACATTTTTTATTTAAAATGTCAAGAGTTTTTACTTTTCTGGAAAAACTTTAGCACTGGGAAGTAGGCATTCTAGGTCCATACCAGGGGGCCCTACAGCTGCTGTTCTTGTTGGATCACCAGTCAGCCTTTCTAGTTTGGTTTTGCTCATGATTTGTCCAGTTCATTCAGTTTGAGTTTTGCTGGGCTTCTATGGGCTGTTTGGTTTCTGACTCTTGGTGTACAAGATACTGACACAATACAAATGGAATAGTTAACCCTATTTCATTTAGGGAGGATAGCTCTTTCAGGCCTAAAAATACACATGTTCTATAGTAGTACATACATGGTCCTGTCTCTGGGGTATGATATTGTACAAGACAGAAGCGATAATACCTTCAGGGAGTCGGTCTTCTAGTAGACCACGCATCAAGCCAGTATCCTTATACAAAGTCTAATATACCTGTGGAAGGAAACTGAGTTCTAGAAATTGAGATAGAAAATAAAGATTAAGTAAGACATGGGAGAGAGATAGGGGAGAAATAAATATAATAGATTTGTTTTCTGAGGTGGAACAGATATTGAAAGTAGGAAGAAGTAACATTCCACAGGCATAAATCATGCTTAGGAAGAGAAAGCATGACATCATGGACAGAGCTTGTAACTGAGCTTTTGTTTTTAAATCTTGTGTGTCTGTGTATGGTGTGTGTGGTATGTGTGTATGTGTGTGTGGTGCATGTGGTATGTGTGTGGTATGTGTGTTTGTGTATGCAGTGTGTGTGGCGTGTATATATGTGTGTGTGATGTGTGTGTATATGTGTATGGTGTATGTGTGGTATGTATATGTGTGTGATGTGTATGTGTATGTGTTTGTGGTGTATGTGTGTATGTGTGTGGTGTGTGTGTATGTACATGTGGGTGTATGTGTATATGTGTGTGTGGTGTATGTGGTATGTGTGCAGTGTGTGTGTATGTGTGTGTAGTGTGTTTGTATGTTTGTGTGATGTGTGTATATATGTGTATGGTGTATGTGTGGTATGTATATGTGTGTGATGTGTGTGTTTATGTGTTTGTGGTATGTGTATGTGTGTGGTGTGTGTGTATGTACATGTGGGTGTATGTGTGTAGTTTGTGGTGTATGTGTGTATGTGTGTATGTGTGTGTGGTGTGTGTATGTGTGTGTGGTGTGTATATGTATAGGGGTGTATGTGTGTAGTTTGTGGTATATGTGTGTATGTGTATTTGGTGTGTGGTTTGTGTGTATTGTGTGTGTGTGCATCATGGTGTATGTGTATGTGTGTGTGTGAGTGTGTGTGTGTATACACCACTGTTCATGCATTGCATTCAGAAGACGACTTGAGGGAGTCAAGCCTACCATATGTTCTGAGGATGAAACTCAAAACTGTCAGGCTTGCCTGGCAGGTGCTTTTCCTGCTGGACCATTTTTCTGATCCAGGTCATAGCTTTTACTTACTTGCTTACATCCCAAGTGCTGCTCTCTTTTCAGTTTTCTCCTTCACAGAGTCCTTCTCTGCCCCCCACTCCTCTCCGCCGAGAGCAGACAAGGCCACCATGGAGACTGAGCTGCATGTGTGCTCCATGTGTGCTAGGGGCCAAGTTCCTCAGTGAAGGGGTCTAGGTAGGGGAAGGGTTACAAAGAGAAGGCTCCAGATGTTTCTTAGAGAGTAGATAAGAGGGTAGGGAAAGGGGAGACAGGGCCAGGGCAATTGTAACTTCAGGTGAATGTTGACAGTGACTACGAATAGGTCAATAGAAATGAAGAGAAATGGCAAAAGCCAAGGAGATAGAATTGGAAAGCTGTGATTAGTTATAATTCACAAAGCAAAAAAAAAACCTAATTAAGGATTCTGATGAATCTCTAACTTAAAGAGCAAGCGGTCACTGATATTAATTAGCGATATAGAGAAAATTGGTAAGAGAATGAATTTTGCAGTTGGGGGGATCAGAATTTCATTTATCCTTGTTAATCCTATAATTCTAGAGTAGAAAGATGCCAAGTACACCGTTTAATTTGAGTACAGGTGTAAGAAGTCTTTGCTCAAGATGAAGATGGGATGTCACTTTGTCATGTTTGTTACTGCAGCCGAAGCTTAGCCTAACCAGATCAACCCAACTGTAATCTCGAAAGGATTTTATATTGCTTGCTGTTTGGTGGCACATAGATAGGCCTTGTTGAACCCCAGGACCAAATGCCATCTCTGACAAAGAGTGGATGCTTAGCTGATACTCCCAAGTCAGAAACAGTCACATTTTTTAAACACATGGGTCTGTCCCTGCCACCCCCCACCCCATTGATTTTTTTCTTAAAACCAAATTACTGCAATAAATGCAAATTTCCACTTAAAGATTTTAAAACTTTTCTTCTCTTGGTACCCAGAATTTGCTATCAATATCCAGCCATTATGGGGCATGCAATTTCCTAGTGCCCCATTTGGTATTTGCATATAACCAACAGCAATTAGCTGCTGCTTCCACATCCTAGTAGAGCTGTTAATTTTCTGCCATGTGGTGCATGTCCATCCTCCCCATTTATCACTGATTGTTCAGCACCTGAAGCAGGCTTCAAAATGTGTGTGTGTGTGTCTTTGTGTGTGACTATGTGTGCATATCTGTATATGTTCTGTGTGTATATGATATGTGTGGTGTGTGTGTATACATGTGTGTGTATGGGGTGTGGTGTGTTATGTGTGTGGGGTGTGTGTATTATATGTATGTGGTGTGTGTGTATATATGTGTGGTGTATGTGTATGGTGTGGTATGTGTGGTGTAGTATATGTTTATATGTGTGTTTGTGTCTGTGTCTATGGCATGGTGTGTGTTGTGTGTGTGTTGTGCGTGCATGTGGTATGTTTGAGTTTCTCTGGGGTGTGTGTGTCTGGTATGTGTGCGTGTTTGTGATATATATACATATACATGGCATATATATATGGCATGGTATGGTGTGTGTCTTTGTGTTTTGGGGTGGTATATATATATGTGTGTGTGTGTGTAATATGTGGTATGTATGTATGTGTGTGTGTGTGTATGTGGTGTGGTACGGTGTGTGTTTTTGTAGTATGGTGTGTAATATGTGTATATGTGTGGTATGTAGTATAGTGTCTTTGTATGTGTTTGTTTGTATGTGGGGGAGATGTGTGTATATGTATGTGTATATGTGTATGTGTGTGTGTATGTGGTGTGGTACGATGTGAGTTTTTGTGGTGTGTAATGTGTGTATGTGTGTGGTGTGTGGTATGGTGTCTTTGTATGTGTTTGTTTGTATGTGGGGGATGTGTGTATTTGTGTGTGGGGGGTGTGTGCTATGGTGTGAGTTTTTGTGGTGTGTTATGGTATGTAATATGTGTATGTGTGTGGTGTGGTGTCTTTGTATGTGTTTGTATGTGGGGGGATGTGTGTGTGTGTGTGTATGTGTGTGTGTGTTCTTGAGAGTGCACCATGGGAAGGTGGGCATGCAGCTTAACACGCTTAAGTAATTGTTTTGCTGTGACGAGCCCGGCCGCCTTTTTCCTCCCAATGTTCATCTGGCTGCGTCCTTCCTTAGTATTAGGATCAACTTTCTGAGACAGAGAGCTTCTCCTTGAATGACCTCCTTCTCCTCTTGGGCTTACTTGGCTAATATTTATCGGCAACATCTGGAGTTTAGTTATTTACAGCAGTGCTCATTACTGCGCGTCTGTGAGTCATGGCAGCTCGTAGCTAGCTCTGCCATTTTGTTGCAGATGGCCCTCCTTTGGCATCCTGACTCTCATAGCCATTTCTCAGAAAGCAGGGGCTGCACATGGCATTAGAAACTCCAAGATAATCCATGGGAAAGAAATGACAACAATTATAACAGACATTAAAAGTCATCAAATTCAAAGTCTTTTTTTAATTTATGAAAATATTCCTGGGTAAAGAAGCAAAATGAATGGCAAACCTACTATTGTGATTGCTACTCATTTTCCACCACACCTTCCTGTGTTAAAGGTAATACGTCATTAGCAAACGATATCTTGGATATTTCAGTCATGGAAGAATGGTATTAATGTGTTTGAGTTAATTACTTTAGCTTAAGAGCTTCTTAACCTTTCTCCCAGAGTTCCTTTAAGTGACTTTCTGGGTTAGAACTCTGCAGGCGGTGGATCTGTGCCCTGGGTGTGGTTAAAATGGGCTGCAAAAGAATGGAATGGGGAGGGTCTCAGTGCAGCTCAAAGTGTTTCTTAAAGTCACCAGTCAATTTCCATGTTTTTCCCCAAAGTAAATAATATTTGCTACACATATTTCCTTAAAAACTATGCAGCAAATGAAGCATACATTTAGCTCTCACCAGATTAAAATATATACTAGATTTTCTTCCTGGCCACCTGCCCTGGCTCTCTGTTATCTCCTTTCTGATTCCTACTTCCATCTAGTCCCCCAGTGATTCCACACTGAAGAAAGTGAGAATCACTCCTGCAACATCCATTAGCAATCAATAACTTCTTAGGAAGGGGTGGGGCCTGGTGCATACCTCCTCCATCCTTGAAGGGATGTTGAATGATCCAGTCTTCAGCAGATATCTATTCCTGCTGTGTGTTCATGATTCCGATAGATATCTATTGCTGCTGTGTATTCACAACTCCAGCCTTCCAATGAACTTGTAGTCTGTATAGCAGTTTTTCATGACTTTCCTCTCTATTGTCTGGCCTATATAGTTTTTCTGCAGTTCTCCTTCAATGTTCCCTGTGCCTTGACTGGGGGGATGGGGGATGGGGGACGGGGTGGGGGCGGGTGGTATGGGATGTTCCATTTAGGGCTGAGTGCTTAACACTCACTAATTCTCAGCACTCTGTTCAGGCATAAGTTTTTGTTCTGTCACTTTCTGCAAATAGGAGTCTCCTTTTTCTGGAATGAGGGTGGCCCTAGTCTATAACCATAACCATAAATATTTAGGTGAAGCTTTGACAAAAATCTCCATTTAGGGAAACAATGACTGCCAAAATGATAGGGTTTTAATTGGCTTTATAGTATTAAATGTGTATTCCTTGTGGTAGAGAGGGCTCCTACTCCATTTGCTAAGTGGTTAATTAACACCAATCGAGTCCTGATACTAATGCTCCAGTATTTCCTGGAAGGATGGCAGCAGGCATAAGAATATTGATGGTTTTCTGTGCCGATAGCCTGCACGGAGCCTTCCAGCACTGTGCACATACACCAGCAGGTAGAGAGACTCCAGTTCTCTACTCACTGGATTTGCTTGTGTCCTATCACCAATGCATATGTTGTCCTCATTTCTCTGCATCCTATAACCGAAGTGTGGGGCCTCTTCAGTGGTGGAGTCTTACCATCTGGTTTGGTGGACAAACCGAGAGAGTATTCCTCTTTGTCTGTTATGATAAATTGCTTTTTAGTTTTTAAGTTATTTTTAAGACTTACCTTTAGAAATGCAAATCAAAACAACCCTGAGATTTCACCTCACACCAGTCAGAATGGCTAAGGTCAAAAATTCAGGAGACAGCAGGTGCTGGCGAGGATGTGGAGAAAGAGGAACACTCCTCCACTGCTGGTGGGATTGTAAGATGGTGCAACCACTTTGGAAATCAGTCTGGTGGTTCCTCAGAAAACTGGGCATGGCACTTCCAGAGGACCCTGCTATACCACTCCTGGGCATATACCCAGAGGATTCCCCAGCATCTAATAAGGACACATGCTCCACTATGTTCATAGCAGCCCTATTTGTAGTAGCCAGAAGCTGGAAAGAACCCAGGTGTCCCTCAATGGAGGAATGGATACAAAAAAATGTGGTATATTTACACAATGGAGTACTATTCAGCCATTAGAAACAATGAATTCATGAAATTCATAGACAAATGGATGGAGCTGGAGAACATCATACTAAGTGAGGTAACCCAGTCTCAAAAGATCAGTCATGGTATGCACTCACTGATAAGTGGATAATAATAACCTAGAAACTTGGAATACCCAAGAAATAATCCACAAATTAAATGATGTCCAAAAAGAACAGAGCAGTGGCTCCTGGTTCTGGAAAGACTCAATGCAACAGTAGAGGGGAATTCCAGAACAGGGAAGTGGGAAGGAGTTGATAGAGGAACAGGGGGAGGGAAAAGGGCTTATGGGACTTGCGGGGAGTGGGGACCCAGAAAAGGGGAAATCATTTGATATGTAAATAAAGAATACATCGAATAAAAAAAAATAAAAAGAAGACTTACCTTTATTACTTGAAATGTATTTTTATTTTATGTGCATGGGCGATTTGCTTGCATGTATTTCGGTGCATGTCTGTGGCAGAGGTAGGTGCATATGAAATTCAGGAGCCTGCAAAGGCCAAAGAGGGCATAAGATCTCTCCAGCTGGAGTTACATGCAGTTCTGAGTCAGCTGAAGAGCAGCATGTCAGAACAAACGCTACTCATCTTCAAGTGTGACATATGTTCTTAACCACCAAGCCGCCACCTCTCCAGACCTTACTGTGCTTGTTTTCTATATTTGTGGTCTGAACAAGAATTTATTCTTACGTCTCTTAGCTTTCTGAACAGCTTATTTAATTTATTAAATCAGGTAGTCTTCAGAACCGTAAACTTTAAGACACTAATTTCTTTTCCCTTTAATAAATTAATTTCATGTTAAGAGTTACAATTTAGCATTTGGCTTCTTTTAATGCAGAAGACACTTTTAAGTCAATGATAAAAAGTTAGGGTTTTGGACATCTGTAAATGATTTTAATTCCTATTATAAACTGATGGATGCTTCAAGGATAATATAGATACAATTTAAAAAACAGATATATTTTAAAAATATATCTGTTTGGAAATATTTTAAAAATATATCTGTTTGGGGGGGCTAGAAAAGGGGAAATCATTTGAAATGTAAATAAATTATATCGAATAAAAAAATATTCTTACCAGATAGATATATGAAAGCCTTTATTTGCTACATGGTATTAACAGTCATTTTAAATTTTTATAATAGCAGGATGAGAATTTCATCATTCATTAAATGTGTGCTTTGACTTTCCTCTCATACCCTCTATCTGTATATAATTCATAGATACAAATTTTGTGGAACATGAAGCTTTGAAAGTTTGAGAAATTGGACTACAACGTTTCAAATGTAACAGCTTGAATAATATAGGTATTATAATTAGTGAAATAAATAAAACTACAAATCTGAAATAGTTAACACATATCAAAAGCATCGTAAAACAGAAAAATAAATTAACAATATATTGGTGACATAAATTACTGCGGTATCTCCTCAACTCATCTTCAGGCAGGTTCTTTGGGCATCTGTGGATATTCTAGCAATACGTGACTTAAGAGCAGCAGAGATGAGAGGGGCTAGGGATGATTAACTGACTATGGAGGAAATACCTTATTCTTGAAAATTTCACGAACATTACCAAAGTGTTTGAAAAAAATGAATCCACTGGGAACATTTCTAATTCTGAGACAATGCAATTTTCAGTTATATTATATATGTAACTGCTCAGCATATTTGTCTCTGTTTACCTGTATTTAGGAATTTTCAAAAAAGTATTTCTCCTTTTAATTTTAAATTTTAAAATTGTGTGTATGTGAGTGTGTGTGTATGTATGTGTGTATGTGTGTGTGAGTGTGTATGTGTGTGCATGTGTGAGTGTGTGTGTATGAGTGTGTTAGTGTGAGTGTATGTGTGTGAGTGTGTGTGTGAGTGTGTATATGTGAGTATGTGTGTCTGTGAGTTGTGTGTATGTGAGTGTGTATGTGTGTGCGTGTGTGAGTGTGTGAGTGTGTGTGCTAGTGTGTGTGTATGTGAGTGTGTATATGTTTATATGAGTATGTGTGTGTGTTAGTGTGAGTGTGTGTGTGTGTGTGTGTTAGTGTGTGTATATGCATGAGTTGGGATCCCTTGAGCTGGAGTGGCATGCAGCTGTAAGCTACCTGCTATGAGTACTCAAGTCCTATGGGGGAAGAGTAAGCTCCTTTAATCACTAAGCCATTGGTCTAGCTCTGGCATTTGAGCTCTGAATCTTCGATATGTGAGATCAGTTTATGATGCAGTTTTAGTCTCAGGTTTTAAGCTTACTGTTTTCAGATCAAAATGTATTTACTTCATATCAACAAAAATCACCGAGTTGGTTTCAAATTGCATTAAACCAACACATTAGATTAGCTATTCGTGTACTTAGTTTGGACATGCCTGCTTTGTGTGGTTTCTCAAAACGTATGACATGCTGAGCTTCCTATATGAGTTGGCTAACTTGCATATGAAGATGAGAGGATGCTGTGATGAGATCAGGCACATGTAGAACAGATATTGTAAGTCAAGTACTGTTTCCACCACATGTGACATATGCTATCATGCCTGATTCTGGCAGCATTGCATGTTAGATAAGCTGAAATCCACCTTTCACCAATAACATGTCTACTGGCTGGGTTTGTGTGTCAACTTGACACAGGCTGGAGTTATCACAGAGAAAGGAGCTTCAGTTGGGGAAGTGCCTCCATGAGATCCAGATGTGGGGCATTTTCTCAATTAATTATCAAGGTGGGAGGGCCCCTTGTGGGTGGTACCACCTTTGGGCTGGTGCTCTTAGGTTCTATAAGAGAGCAGGCTGAGCAAGCCAGGGGAAGCAAGCCAGTAAGAAACATCCCTCCATTGCCTCTGCATCAGCTCCTGCTTCCTGACCTGCTTGAGTTCCAGTCCTAACTTCCTTTAGTAATGACAGCAGTGTAGAAGTGTAAGCTCAATAAACCCTTTCCTCCCCCAACTTGCTTCTTGATCATGATGTTTGTGCAGGAATAGAAAACATGACTAAGACACCATGAAACACTGGATAAGACAGAAAGCCTGATCTTAACAAATGCATGTCACAACTTTCGAGGAAGTGAGCAAATCTTCAGGTGCTAGAAACACAAGCAGCACTCAAACGAGGAAGGGGAGTGCTCATGGGGACCTTAGCACATCCTGGACTGTGGGCAGATGCATGGGTTTAATGGTCCCCATTAATGATTCTAAAATGTCTATCCAGTATTTCAGGAAAGAAAAAATAAATTACTGGATCTGGATTCTAGATGTGTAAAACCATGTTAGAATACCCTAAATTCAAGTGCCTACCCTCTGGCCATGAGTTTGTGATCTATATATTTCCCAAGTGGCCCAGGAGGTACATCTCTAGAAATAATAATGCTAGAAATTGCCAGTACATGTCACTGTGTCCTAAAGTGTCATGCTAAACATCACATTACTAAGTAGTTACTTGATACATTTTTTAAGGATCCAGTGTAACCATCAGCCGATTTCACATTACAGTGAGACAAGGACTTCTGCCTTCCGGTCTGGGTGTGTAATAAGCACATTGCTTTGTTCCCTTGGGCAGGAGTATAATGATAAAGGCACCACAGTGCCAGGAACTGTTTTACATCTCACGGAGTGCCAGCAGTCACGGAATGGGAACCAGGAGATTTATGATGTGTTGGTTTGAAGTGTAGAATAGATCTCTTAAATAGTCTTAAGTTATGATAGTAATACTTTTGAATGCTGGTGTGGCTGTCACCTTAGGCGTTAGAATTCAGCCACTGGTTCCATTCATTAATGCAAGGCTCTGTGTGTGGGGCCTCTGACAGCAGGAAGATGAGCCTCGTGTCGACTATCAGTAATACAAAGTGCACTAGAAAATCATGCAACTGGCTTTATTGTGCAGGGGGTGGAGGAGTTGGGGGAGGAATAGTGCTTGCTGTCTTAGGGAAATGAATTTAGTTTGTTTTCTCTGGCGCCCACTCAAGAAGAAAGAAAAATATCAGGAACAAACTGTGAAACTTGGGTAGGAGTGTTTTCGTTGTTTTATTAGTGGTTTAAACAAAACAAAGCATTGCAAATCAAGCGTCAAGATAAACAACATCAGGACCCCGAAGAAGCTTACATGGAAACTCGTTTATAATTAATTGATTTGGTGAAGGACCCTCTGAGTGTCTTTATTGGCTTTCTTCACACGCATGTTGTGTTAACAAATAACAGATGAAGGGCAGCTCTTTGGTGGTTGTTTTCCCTCAGTCTCTCTGAAATCTCTCAGGAATTATCTTTAGGTATAAATTTCTCTCCCCCAAATGGACAGTCATGAAAGGCCTGTTAGTCAGAACTCTTCAGAGACATACCGTAATAGGATGCCACAGTCTAGATCTTTCTGTCTGTATACAGCCATGCACAATACATAGTCTCAGAGACCGGCAGGTAGGTAAGAGTGCTGTAGAATAGGCCCACTGGCTGGAAACCTAGAGAGAGTATTTGGTTTGTAGTCACAAGGCAGAATTCCACCTTTAGGAAACTTGTCTTTACATTTAGCCTTCAGCTATCTAGGTACTGTCCACTCACCTTATAGAAAACAAAAGCACAAACCAACCTTGTTTTAATGAGTAGGAATGATAAAAACCAAACCAAACCAAACAAAAAACAATAACAAAACAAAACAAAAAACATCTTTTTTTAGATATTTTTATTGGATATTTTCCTCTATTTACATTTCAAATGGTTTCCCCTTTCCAGGTCTCCCCTTTGGAATCTCCTATCCCCCCCTCCCCTGCCTCTATGAGGGTGCACTTCCACCCACCCACTCCTGTCTTCCCCCCCTGGCATTCCCCTACACTGGGGCATCGAACCTCCTCAGGCCCAAGGGCCTCTCTTCCCACTGATGTCCAACAAGGCCATCCTCTGCCACATATGTGGAGGGAATCATGTGTATTCTTTGGTTGGTGGTCCAGTCCCCGGGAGCTCCAGGGGGTCTGACTGGTTGACCCTATTGCTCCCCCCATGGGACTGTAAGCCCCCTCAGCTCCTTCTGTCCCTTCTCCAACTCCTCCATCAGGGACCTGGCGCTCAGTCTAATGGTTGGCTGTGAGCATCAGCCTCTGTATTTGTCAGGCTCTGGCAAAACCTCTCAGGAGACAGCTATATCAGGTTCCTGTCGGCAAGTACTTCCTGGCATCCACAATAGCATCCAGGTTTGGTGATTGTATATGGGGTGGATCCCCAGGTGGGGCATTCTCTGGATGGCCTTTCCTTCAGTCTCTGCTCCACACTTTGTCTCCATATTCCTTCCTCTGAGTATTTTTTCCTCCATTCTAAGAAGCACTGAAATATTTGCACTTTGGTTTTCCTTCTTCTTGGGCTTCACATGGTCTGTGATTGAATCTGGGTTATTCTTTTTTTTATAGTAATAATATGACCAGTTTGTGGACCAATAACTGGATATCATACTCTAGCCAAGGTGTTGCATTTAGATCAGTGGCTTTCAAGCTTTCTAATGCTGTGACCCTTTAATACAGATCCTCATTATAGTGATCCCAAATTCTAAAACTATTTTGTTGCTATGTCATAACTGTAATTTCACCACTGTTGTAGCTCTTCATATAAATATCTGATATGTGAATCTATAGCACATGATGTCTGTGAATGGTCAACTCCAAAGGGGTTGAGACCCCCAGCTTGAGAACCACTGAATCAACTACTCTATTGTGTCGGGATAAATTGAGCTTTGTTTTTCCATCATAAAGCTACTGCAGCCATAGTGCAAGTTATTTGGAAGCTGAAAAGGAGAGGGGAGGATTTGTCTGTTAACCTACCAGAGACTTTGGTTTTCCTCCAGACATTTTCATAAGAGCGTGTATTTTAAAATATTGTGAAAATACTTCTGATAATGTTTTTGATGTTTGGAAGCTCCTATATCTTCTTCATGTTTGTCCCAGCTGTCAGAGAAAATGTCTGAAAAGGGGGACTTGAGGCTCTGCATGTTTTTCTAATGTTCTACACTCATTAATTTAATCAGTAGGGATGAATAAAGGCCCCTCCTGGGCTGGGGTACCCTATCTGATGCAAAAAGCCTGCCTCTAGTGGGTTTTGCACCTTCAATATTTTATAATTATGGATTTTTTTTCAAGTGAGTTACTTATACTGCTTCAGAAATGTGTGCTGAACATGGGAGGCGGCACACAGATGAACAAATGTTTGATGTAAGGAGAGAATATTTGATTATACATTTCAAGAAATGTAATTAACACACCAAACAATGGCATCCTTGCTCTTCTTGCCTAGGACAAGGAGAAAAATAACATAGGTGATAATTTTAAAGAAAGTCACTAAGAAACGGGTGATTGTAAGCAGAAAGCAGAGCAGACCACTGGCCACTACATATGTGCTCATCCTACACTGTGTATAACCATGTGCTGAGTGCTGTGTTAGGCATGAGAATGTTTGTATGAATGTGGTAGGTTTGGTCCTTGGCAGCTTGCAGTCTGAAGGGCATGGAAAGCATATGTGATTAAACAGAGGCTGCATCAAATCTGATATAAAAGGTGTCTTTGGACCCATACTTCATCAGATAACAGAAAGGATGAACTGACTCTGTCTTAGGGACACCAGGAAAAGCCTCACCTATAGACATTTTGGTCTATAAATTGGGACAGAAATGCTTTGCCTGAAGCACAGGGGACCTGGTGCCAAGGTTCAGCTGATTCTTTCTTTCTTTCTTTTTTTAATGGAAGCATCCAGGGACGATGCTGTTTCTCAGCTGTCTCTCGTTCCAGGTGGCAAGCTTGAGTAATCCTTCCATTCTGGAGGGTTTGCCATGAAACCTCCTGTGGTTCTTTATTCGTGAGAGAGAGTCTCAAGCAGAAGTCCTTCACAGCCTATAGACAATCCTTTACAATGTGCCTTTTGTCACATTTGTCATGTCCTTGTTCTACAACAGTAAAAGGGAAAAGATGATTTTTCAATGATCTTGGATGGGGAACCGCTTTGTATCCGTAATTAAGTGCTTGTGTTTGGTTTTGTGTTTGCTGGGAGCCTCCTGCAAAGCAAACTGATGTGTCCTTCTGTTGTGCTCCCAGGCGCCAAGAGCTAGCTGGGCTAGTTCCCACAGAGTCTGTATAATGTGTTCCTTCCGTCCCTCCCCAAGCTGCAGATCTAAGAGGGTTGACATCACCACCTTGAATAATCAAGCAATCTGGCTGAATGAAGGGATGGGATTTGAGGTGCAGAGGACCTTACCAGGGGGGTTCAACACTGTAATTTTAACTCTCTTTAAAAATAAATCCTCTGTAGGAATGTCTTGTGGTAATTAAGAGAGATAACACATTGAAACCTGAAATAATCTTACAGGGCTAATTCTTTGTCCTTCATCCCCTATCCTTCTGAAAGGAGGTTGGCTATCTATTTACTTGACAACAGGCAGGATTCAGGTCTTTCACCCCACTGGCCTCATCTCAACTCCCAGGGAACCGGGAGGGATTCCATGGACTGCGCTTCTATGCTAGGAATTTGGATTTGGTGTTATTTCTGAGAGAAAAATCTTCAGATACCTTTCCAGAACTTGCAGAAACCTCTCTCCTCCGCTACACCCTCTGCCTTGACAGTTTGATGTTACTTATCATCGATCAGGTTTCACCTCAGTGTCTGTCCAGATCAGTCACCTTGCTGTGCTCTGGGTGACACTCTAAACTTCTCTCTCATGATACTTGGAGACAGTGATATTTTTTTTAAGCTCCTTTGATTAGCTGTGTGGGAAGAGAAACATGCACATGCATGGAGAGTCTTTATCTTGGAGCCCAAATACTCATGAGAATTCTGGTGAATTGAAAGCTTTCAGGTTGTGCACACTCTTACTAGCTGTGTGGCTTGCGATAAGTGAACTTGGTTGCCAGAGATAGAACCACAGATTAGCGCAGTATGCACTTGTAGCACAGTGGTTTATAGGTATAAATTTTTCATACTGATGAAATTGGAAGGCATCTTACTGCTACGTGCCATCATTTAATTAATTTGCAGTAGATTTGTTTTTGGTTTTTGTTCATTTGCTTGTTTGTTGTTGTTATTGTTATTGCTATTACTATTATATCATCATCATCATCATCATCATCATCATCATTACTACTTTCCTGGGAGCATCAGGAACGACTCAAGTATGATATTTTCCTTCTTTTCCTCTATTTCAAAGAAAGAATATGGGGTTTAGAGAAAATAGTTACCGTAATTTAGGAGTTCTAATTATACCTATAGTTATACCTATAACTATATAGGATTCAGATCCCCTTGGCTGCTTATTTAAAAATACATGTATATGTAACATTCTATATGTATATATGAATATGTACGTTTGCGTACACACAAAAATGACTTTATGGTTTTGTGTCTCCTCCCAGGCAGAGTGATTTATCTTCTATGGCTGAAGTTGCACCATCTGCTTTCTATCACTCATCCTAGATGGTTCTGTTGCAGCTAGCATAAGACAACTGAGCATCAGGGCCTGCATCCATCAGCTTGGCTTTGATTCTATTCTAGTTGCGGTCTCACCCTTTCTATCTCGTTTCTTCCTATCTTCTTGCCATTGTTCATGAAATCTCATACCACACTATCTGTCACATTGCATGTTCTCAACTAGTCACACTTCTTCCCTCTCTTTTCCCCATGTTGCTTGAAAAATTACCAGATAAGCAGAATGTATAGAGTTGGAGGATGTTTTAAGAAAGGCTAGATTTCTTTGAGTTGTTAAAAAACAGGAGGAAGCGAGTGGTTCTGGAAGTAGCCAGTGTGAGTGGTTTGGGCTCTCTGTATCATGTCTTTGTTTTTCCTTGGGTTCTCAGTAATATGCTGCAAGTACCTTATTCTCAGTTTGAGCTCTTAGGACATAACCTTGGGTGAAATACCAGGGCACCTCCCTACCCTCTTTGACTTTGAGTCTTCATCGTTTTAACAATTATGTGCCTAGAATATCCAAACTCTAGCAATCCCTTGTCATTTGCCTCTAAGTGTGGCTCTTACTTCAGAAGCATATCCCTTTGTGTATTGCACCCTGCTCTCAAATTATGGCTATTGGCCTGGCAATATGTTCTTTAAAACCTTTTCTTAATAAAGAATGGACAGAGGACAGAATTCCTTTTTGCTTCTGAGTTCTCTAACATTATGCATCTGCAATTTTTAAATAGTCTCTTGTCAGATATATCTCTAAAACCACAATGTCACTAAAATGTTATACCTTAGTTTTGTAGCATATTACAAAAAAATGAAAGATGATCTGTTTGTCTCCCCTACCCATCTAGCATATAAATGATTATTAAATATGTATAGAATTTAGCGAATATGCAACTGGCAAAGGTGGGGATATTCACATTTGGAAAACTGATAGAATGGCTTGGGCCATGGAAGGCTCTGGTCTGGGGACAGTAAGGAAAACAGGTTGGAAGAGACGGTGAAAGACTTAGGAAACTAGAGCTAAGTTCTTAAACAGTGTTCTATATGCAGGAGCCCTAATTGGGTTTCTTAATAGGAAAATTATAGATAAAGGTGATATTTGAGGAAGGTTCATTTAGTCCCGGTGGCTTGGCATGGGGAAGAAAAGATAAGGGCATGAAAAGTGAATAAAAAGAATATTCTAGAAATTCACAATTGCTGGAAGAAGGAATGGAGACAGAACCAGGATCAGAACATGGTATGTAGGAAGTCTTTATTGCTGATCACTGTACACCAGGGATCCTGAGCTTTCCTCAGTGAACTTCAGTAAGGTATGAGAGCAAAAATCCAGTTTAACAAGATGGTGGTGGGGTTTTGTCAAATCGCATGAAATGAAGGTAATTCTCATAAAGAGAAATAGTCCACTTTTTGATAGATCCAAATGATGGTAGGACATTGGCAGGGGAGATAAGTCATATGAAAGTTCTACCCAATGGAGCAGGATTGGCATCATGCATGAGGAAAGATGGTCGCAGAGATGGATGCCTAGACTCTGGGGAATGTGTAGTGTGAGACATCAGGGGCCAAGAAGAAAGTCCCTAGGGCTGGAGGAGTGGATGGGTCTTTCAAGGGTCTATGTTTCGTGACCTTCATGTTGTAAGTTGGCATTCAAAGTAGTATATCTCATCACAGCATCTTCAACTATTTGTGCCATTGTGGTTTATTCCAATCATGTGTAGGTCACAAAACTAGAAAGTTATGAGAGGGGAAGAAGAGAAGAGTGTGTGTTAGAATTCATGTAAGGAAAAAGAAGTATAAAGGGATCTGGGGACAAAAGTAGGCTCTTGACTTTTCTTTAAGGGAAGAAGGGTCCAAGCTACATGCAGAAGACACTTCTTTTGTTCTTAGATTGCTCAACTTGATTTGATTCTTCTTTCTAACTCATATTCTTCTTCATTTGCACCCCACCAAACTTCCCTTTCTCTTCCATCGTCTCACCTCTCTTCCCTTCCTTGACCTCTTGCATTTCTCTTTTCTATGTCTTCTCATTGCTTGCTTTTATCTGTTGTCGTGTACAGATACCCACAGCCTTCTCTAAGGTTAGGCATAACCTTGTATGCAAGACAACAAGAAGAAGAAAGGCAGAAAGGAAAATATAAGCAACCTTGGAAAGTCCAGGGTTGCATTGGTTTATATTATATAGAGGAGTACTTTGTCCTTCAAAGGCAAATTGATCCTCCTATCAGAAATAAATGCTTTTGTTAAATGGTGTTTTCAGACAGACTATCATTACCTAAATGTGTATGAGCTTGGAAATTAAATTTCACTTGTCTCTAGTTATTAGTAATCTCATAGAAACAAGCTGCCACTGAAGTATCTGTCCTTCTTCTGCAGTTTCCTACTTCTGAAAGCCCTGACAGGTCTCTTGTTTTTCCCTCTAGCAACATTAAAGGAGGAAAGAAGTATTTTATCTTCTCCAAATGCCCTTAGAGAGTCAGTCTCTTAAAAACCAGACATTCAAATCTGTATCTAAGATTGGTTTCTCCTTTTTTAATTTAATTTTCATACATTTGATGCTGTTTTCTCATACCTTAACTCTTCCCAAATCTTCCAAACTTCCCTGCCAACTCAACATCACATTCTTTCATTCTGTCCCCTCATCTCTCTTTCTCAAAGCAAATGGACGCTCAAAAGAACCAAACCAATGAAACAAACAAACAAAAAACAATCAATAAGATAAAAAAATATCAAAACAAAATGAAACAAATCTCCCTGCTCCCACAAAAGATTATGGCTTTATTTTGTATTCAGAAACTACTCCTGGGCATGGGGTTGGCCCTGGAGTGTGGTTGACGTAGTCAGTGACACTCTGTTGGAGAAAATGGATATATTTCTCTTGCTGGCTGGTATAAATTGCAAAGAGCTTCTTGATTAAAGGTAGGACCCTATGTTTACTTGCCCCTCTCAGTGTTGGACCTCATCTGGCTTGAACCTGGGCAGGGTATGTGCACGCTGTGACAGTCTCTATGGGTTCAGCTGTGACAGTCTCTATGGGTTCAAATGTGCATCAGTTTTGATGTGTCTGGAAGGCACTATTTCCTTGGAACATTGCCTCTGGCTGTTGTAATCGTTGTACCTATTTTTCTATATAGATCTTCGAGTCTGAAGGTGAGGGCTTTCAGGACAACATCCTATTTAGAGCTCAGTATTCCAAAGTCTATCATTCTCTAATACTGTATTCTTTGTTTTAGAATAATATCCTAAGTGTCTTATGTTTGTGACACTATAGCTATTCAGATGTCCCTATACCATTTATAACATGATTTATTTTTTTTAAGAAAAAAAACAAAACATGATGATGAATGGAAAGATATGAACTCGTTTTCCCTTGGAGAGTGAACGCTTCCAATCATTATTAAACACTGCAGAGTATATTCTGGGCACTCTTGCCTTGCTATTTAAATTTCTTATTATAATGTTACCTAACACTGACTTACCCTCCACACAGCCCAGATAACCATTTCTAACTGGTCTAGGAGTTCTTCCATCCTTGCACAGAGTACAATGGACAATCCTTTTCAGGGAACACTCTTTAAGACCTGTTGACCTCAGCTTTCTTTGGTTTGTTTACAGTGAAATATTTTGCAGTCCTTTCCAAGAACAAAGAATACCCAGAATTCCCTGGAGTTAACTCATTTATTACCCTGATTAATTAGTGCATATATTTTGCTTGCCATTTAAAAAAATTATTGTGCATTTCTTTATGGACAAATTAATATTTTTAATAGATGGAGTTTGTGGATATGGAATTTAAACTGGCTGTCTGACAAGCACAAGTACAATCTAGTTCCCAATTGCCAAATCCTGCTTAGTTCTGCTGCCTGTTTTGTAAATAAAGTTTCTTTGACCCCCAGCCATACATAGTCATTTACATCTTGTCAAATGATCTTCCCACTCCAGTGGAAGATTTGAGTAGCTTTGACAGAGATTGCATGGCTAACAAAGCCCCAAACAGTCATGGTCTAGTTTCCTCTAAAAATCTTGAATATAAGTTTTTCAAAGCCCAAAGGCTTGGCCAAGACCTCACTTCAGACTGACTAGAAAGCCTTATACAGTATTTGTACTTTCAGGGGAGAAGATGTGCTATATAAGTCTGTAAAGACACATTGAACTCTCTTTTTCTGTCTTTATACAGTGTATGGCCAGAGGCTTAGACTTAAAGGCCCGTGCTCATCAGCAAGGTGGGCTGAATAGCATTGCACTTCCTGGGTCACACATAAGGATCTATTGAAGTAGCACACGGAGAGTCCCTAGATTTACTGCTGCAAGGGCTTTTCCAGGCTTGACCTCATTCTCTTGAAAGGCGGGTTCCTGTAGGTGTAGGTATATGCATTTCTCTCAGCTGATGTGAAAGGAAATGTTGTTATCTCCCTGTATTAATTCAACTTCTCAAAGATACACCTTCCCCCACACCCCATTGGCTTTACCCAGATCACAACCTGGGGCCTGTCATTGACCTGCCCGGGTTCTGAGACTTTACAGAGGGTTATTTTCTATCAAAAGGGAATAAAAGAAAAGGCAGCCAAAAAATTAATGTTCCCAGCTCTGTTCTCTCCTTTGTTTGACCTCATCATTGGTTTTTAGTTCATCTTTGCATCTATTTCAGCTTGATATAAAACTTTTCAAGGGCAAAGGCCTGGAGCATTCAGACACATTTTATAGGGCCCACTATAATGGTGGACATTCAAGGAGTAGAAAGATTACTTTATGCACTACCTATAACAGCAGCCATAGTTTACTATGTTTCTGGGGTGTTTCAGAATTCTATGACAGTCTCCAAAATTCTTAATTTCTCATCTTCCTTTATAAAAAAAATAGGATTTTAAAAAATTTTTCTTAAGGACAGCACATAGCTGTGCACACACAAAACTCAGAGTTGTGTGAAATTCCTGCTTGCTGGCTAGAACAGGTTTCTCTGCATTACGATAATGGATAGAAATGCAAACGAGGCTTTCATCATTGCAGATGACCTTGATCTGCAGAGGAAAAATAACCATAAAGTGCTCACCAACTTTAGTGTTTTATTATAATTAAGAACTACTAATGGCAGACCTCATCACTGGTCACAGTACACTGGGGACCTGTATTATGGTGGTTCAGAATGACAACACTGTAAGAATTTGGGGTCACCTTCAGGTGATGGGAGTGATTTGTAAAACAAATGATGATTCAGGTTTGAGCACCTCTGAAATAGAACTAGCATCTGGGTCAACCAGAAGTATATAACATCCCTGAGACATGGGATGCTTTTATTTGTTGATGTGTGCTAGCTGTTATGTCTCTGGTCATCAGAAGCAGAAAGCCCTACTGCTAGCCTAAGGAAAAAAATGTAGAACTTACTATAAGGATTTAGTAGCCTGTCACAGTCATCAATCAATGATTCTAGAGTCTGGCACACCATAAAAATATACTGAATAAATGTATGATGTTCAAAATAATTCAGAAACCTAATCATATTTAGTCTCCAGCTTTTTCCTGTTCTGTGCATCCTTGTTTCCATTTCTTTATTTTCTTCCTCGAAGTAGGTTTCTGTTTCTCAGTCCATGAAACAACTGAATACGCATAGCTCTTAAGTTTATCTGGTCTGGTTTTGTCTTGTCATGAGACTTGACCCCCTCATCCTCATTTTGGAGAGAGATAATCTGATTCACCCAATGTGACTGACTGACTGACTGGTCCAGCCTTAGGAATCATTTGTAGCATAAACCAGCTGCCTATAAGCCTGCTTTTAGGATCCTGTGGTTCTGTTCTTCAAGAATGGATAGAACATTTCCCATTTAAAAAGATTGTTATAACACAACACCCCAAAATCTCCACTATGGTTATCATTACAGAGAAGAGATGATCTATGTTATCATTACATAGACCAGAAACATGATCTCTTGATGTGTAGTATAATGTTTGCTGAATATATGTGGCTGAACCTGGGGGCCAGAATATTCAACCTCTGGTCTTGCATAGAAGTCAGCCCTATTTTTCCTCCATAGTTATTACCATTCAAGCGCTGGGCCAGACAAGAGAACTTAGAACTGTCATTTGAGAACATGCCAATTTGAGACATTCTTATTTTTGTGATACCATCTAGTAGATGCTGAATAATAATGGAATTCTATTCTTGGACTTATGATTTCATCTCTGAGAAAATGCAGAGCAGCTCTTGGCAGGTGTTTCTGTATGGTTGGCAATGCCAAGGCAGCACACACGGTTAAAGCAGTGCAGGTGGTTTGAGTGACATTTCTGGGCTGTTTGTACTGAGTATAATAATGATTTCATATGGAATGTATCATACATTACTCTTGAGAGGTTGGACATGGTGATGTAAAAGTGTCAGTAGGTTTAGAAGCTTTGCTAAACCACTTCCCACCTCAGCAATATGGAGTAAGTCCCTTCACTTTGCTGGGTCTTGACCTTGTCACTTACAAAAATAGAGATAATGACATTAGAGTTGAGATAAAGAGAATAGAGATACCTTAATCGGGGCCATATAAAAATAAATTTTATATGGGTACCAACTTAATGTATTAAAATAAAGCATTAAGTTTCTGTAGGAGAAAAGCTTCTAAATTATTGTACAATTAATACTAGCTTCATATCCAAAGTCACTTGAGCATTGTTAAACATAGATGAATGACAACATGGGAGAAAAATTATGTAATCTAAATAGCTGGCATTTAACTTATCATTTATTTATTATTTATGAGATTTTGGGCAACAAAATAGTTATAATAAATTTCTAAAACAAACCAATATACAGATGAATAGGATAAAGAAATAGATAGTTCAGAAAAGAAATTTTATGTGATAATAGATCAATACATTTAACTTCATTAGTAATCAAATAAACTATTTTTCAAAATAAAGTACCTTTGCATGAGATCTGTAAAAAAAAAACCTTAAAATATCTAGTATTCATAAGTACTGCAGAACAGTGGGCACTCACAGCTGCTGCCAATGAGAATATTCTTGATGAACTCTTGGTTCAATTCATTTTGGCATTAATCCATGTACATGTTTATGTGTATGTATATGTATGTATGATTTTTAATTCAGCAACTCTGCCTTTGGCTATGTAGTAGAACGCACATAATTATGCTTATTTCAATGGATTTTGTCGTAGAGAAAAATGGCAGCAATTTTCTTTTGTAGAAAAATAGTTAATCTATGATATATTCACTAGATTGAAAATTGGAACTACACAAATGTCCAGTGATAATGGAGTAGCTAAACAAAATGTGCTATATCCATTCAGTAGACTATTATGCAGATTTAAGTGATTAATATTAATTCATAAGTTAAACTGTGACATGTTTCAAAGCCCTTTGTTAAAATAGAAAAGAATCATAATTCAAATAAAAAGTGTGATCCAATTTATAAAATATATTTATATTTATGCACATTTTTAATACATAAAAAGACTGTCTTCGTCTTTGTAGATAATGGATTGGATCATGGGCTAGGGATCATTTGCTGTTGCTTACAATATTAGTGATTTTAGATAAAGCTATATTCACTTGTGTGTGTTGACATGTATTTTAAGTGATATTAATGTGAGGGTAAGGTACTAAAGCATAGTTTAGGATAATTCTTGGTAAATATTAGTTATATACATATTCATATACATATAAATGTACATAGGTATATGTGTATGTGCTGTATATATGTGTGTGTATATATATATATATATATATATATATATATATATATATATATGTGTGTGTGTGTGTGTGTGTGTGTGTGTGTGTTTCTTCTCATAATCCTAAACTGCAATACATAAGAATTGATTATATCAAAAACAGTCTACTGATGACCACTACATACATATCCTAGCAAAATCTCTTTTGTAAGGATCTTCTGTTGTACCTCAAGAGACAGTTAAATAATATGAAGTATGAATTTGTGATGGAAAATTATTATGTATATTACTAAATAAACAAACAAACAAACAAACAAACTGGGAAATTGGCCGCTGTATGACTGGACACTATATACCTGTTGGTACTGGAGGCCAACTCCAGTCAGAGCTTTGCAGGCCTCTTTGCTTTACCACTGACAAACTTCTGTCTGAGGAGGATAGGAGTGTCCAGCAAGTGGTCAGATAAAAGAACAAGTCTGGAGAAGGTTAGAATATAAATTAATGATTAGGAATAGGACAAATCTGAATGGCAAGAGAGGATCAGTATAATATTTAGTCTTCATGTTAGGGATCGGGGAAATAAAGGCTAAGAAAACAAAAGTACTAAAATTAATGAAAGTTTGATCCAATGTAAATATACAAGAATCAATTGAATTCTCCCTCTATTTGCAAAATAGACAATGTCCTAGAAATAGAAGCAAAGATACACATTTTATTCACTATGTGTGTATGTAACACATACACAGTGTGTATACATGCATGTATGCATGTGTGCGTGCATGTGTGCATGCATGTGTGTATGTGTCTGTGTGTGTTTGTGTGTGTGTTTGTGTGTGTGTGATTTATTGGTGTGCTATGGGTCAATATTGGGAGGTATTACCTTTAAGAAATATGATACATTTACATGCTAATATAAATGCTTTGCAGCTCAAAAGAAAATAATAATGTGTGCTGTTACTTGAGGTATAGTATAGCCAGTTATTAGCTTGTTTCAGAGACCCACAGAAAGACAATGTGGACTCAGGCCAGTAGGAAGTGACAATACAAGTAAGTGAAAAAGGAAAAGATCTAAGATACATTGATGTGGTAGGAAAGGATTCATGGTTTACTATTTGGAAAGAAGAGAGGGGAAAATGTTCTAAGCAAGTCCCAAGGTACCATATTTCCAGACAGGTGTGTGAACACATTGCTAAAATTATAAGAGGCTCTAGCTGCCTTGTGTGGTGATGTGTTAGGTTTGGGCATATCCAGGAAATCAGCTGATTCTGTGGTGTGTCAGTTACTCTTTTCATTGTTGTAACCCAGTACCTGGCAGGAGTGGCTTAAGGGAAGAAATTATTATGGTTCACAGTGTGAGGAAACACAGTCTGTCATGACAAGGAAAGCATCATTGCTAGTACTTCCATAGCAGTGGAAATGTGAGCTAATCTGAGAGTTTCATAAGCACAAAACTAAGTTGGAAACAAGGTCAGGACATAACCTTTAATGTCTATATTCCAGTGATCTACGAGCCCCAGAGATTTACCTTGAAAGCTTCTGAAACCTCCCAAAACATCTTCATCAGGTGATGAACAAGAGCTAAACACATGATCCTGTTGGATGAATTTTACACGAAAGCAATAACACAGCAACACAGGGCTCAATGAGGAGAATGCACTTAAAAGTCATCCTGTGCACCTTCCTGGACCAGTATTTCTCTAAAAGGCTTGTGGGAAATGTTTTGAGCCCTGCAGGCCAGTATCTCTCTTCCTTTGTCTGATTTACCTCATGACTAATACTATTGGTTTATATTGATTATATCAGGGTTCTTTTGACCTCTGGTCTTCCTGCCTGTGATCTTAAGAAAAGCGGTCAAGTTCCTCTCTTGGTGTTGATTCTTGTCACATCACAACTGCTCCTTTACCTTGTTCCCTTCACGCTGGGGACATGAGCTTCTTTCCGTGGGCTTCTGCATTATCCTCACCAGTACTTCTCTAACCATCTCTTCTCAACATTCCTTCTAGTAATCCCGTTTGTTGTGATGCTTCAAGCTTGCTGTGCCTGGACAGTGAATTGGTCCCCATTCTAGAGATGCAAACGAGAATAGCTAGAAGTTATAAGAAAGATCGCATTTTTGTCAGCATCTCAGGTAGTTCTGGTCTGTACCCATCCTAGACCCATTTTCCCTCTGTGGTTGTCAGAACACTGTTCAATAATAGGGTCATGTGAGCATTCTGTGTGCTTTTAAGAAAACACCAAGAAAAGACAAGAGTCTTGTGACCTCACTTTCTTCAAAATTGTGCCTGGAATGTGTTTTCATGCTTCCAGGTTTCCAGATGTAACCGATATGAGTGAGTTCACTTCAGCTGTTGTTAGTCATATGCTTCTATGGCAAAACACGTCTGTGCCATGTGTGGTGTGCCCACATGACTGTCCACTTTACTCATGTGACTCTTCTTTTAACTCTCAGAGCACAAATTGCCAGGTGTTCTAAATAAAGTTGTCTGTTGCATGAGAGTTTAGTCCTCATCATTTATGGACTCTGTTCTCCCAGGACCTACCACCTTTAGAGCAGTAAGCATGTGGTGAGCCTTCTAAGTCTTATTAATGTCATGAACCAGACGGATGAGGTTAAAGAACCCTACCATTTGCCACTGCATGATCCTGAGCAAAACTGTTTACCTATCACCCTCTGATTCTGCCTCACATTATCAAGAAGCTTAAATGAGGAAATGCATGTAAAATGGCAGGATGCTAATGCGCTTCCAGTATTAGTTATTATATATTGATAGTTTCCATTTACTCTCCACACAAAAATTTTGCCAAATAAAACTTGATTCTTACATTAAGTCTGGAGAAGTACAATGGGTAAAGTAATTGAAATAAGTGCAATTAGATGTTTTATAAATATTAATACATGTCTAAATTATTAACTTTATTGTGGTGACAAAGTAGATGTGGCTCAGTGCTGTCCTCTCATCTAAGTGACAGAGCTAAAGTTTGTATATACAGTCTTGTGATCATATAAACTGAATAACCCCAAACATAACTGCCAAGAGATGAATTCCAATGGACCGCTTTAGAAATATAGAGGAGTGCAGAAAAGACAAAGTAGGGACATGTGTGAGCTACCACAAACGTTTCAAGCTTACCTACCCATTGAGAAGGAGACAGAATACATGTTACACTTACAGGAAATATATGTGGTGTCCACAGTTTTTTTAAATGTACAGTCTTTCTGTCCCCTCTTCTGTGATGTTCTCTGAACCTTAGAGGCAGATGTGTTTGTTTTTTTATATTTATCCACTGGGACTGGCTTCCACAATTCTGTATTTTAATTGGTTATGATTTTCTATAATACTTTCCTTCTCTTGCAAAGAGAATTTTCCTTTGTGATGTGTAAAGACTATACATATCTGTGGGTATAATTGCAAATATTTATATTGTTGTTAGGTATTATGTTTATTTAGTAATGTGGTGGTTGTAGGTTCTCCTCTAAAGACCATGACTTCACTAGCCCTGGGTTGTTGGCTACGTTTCTAGTAGTAGCCATCATTTCCCTCTTTTGAGTAAGTTTGTGTTCAATTAGAAAGCTGTTGGCCTAGAAAACTGGAATACCCAAAACATAATCCACATCAAATGATATCCAAGAAGAACGGAGGAGTGGCCCCTGGTTATGGAAAGACTCAGTGTAGCAGTATAGGGCAATACTAGAACAGGGAAGTGGGAAGGGGTGGATGGGGGAATGGGGGTGGGGGGAAGAGGGCTTATGGGACTTTTGGGGAGGGGGGGCAGAAAAGGGGAAATCATTTGAAATGTAAATAAAAAATATATCGAATAAAAAAAAGAAAGCTGTTGGCTACTGGCAAGATATGCATGCCCCTGCTGGAGTCTTAGGGCAGTATGTCATGGTGCTTGTTGATATAGTTTATAGGCATCATAGCTGTATAGGAGTGTTGCTTATCTCCCTCCTTTGGAAGCTAGCATGGCTGCTTTGGGTACTGTAAACCTCATCAAGGAGGCTTTTGGGTCAGTTCTAGCTCGGGGTTTCTGGGCCCTGTTTATGAAATGCATATTATCTTCAACAGGATAATATTCCCCTTTTGCCTTTTGGGGAACCAAGGGAATTGGCAATAACTTGTATGATTTGGAAATCTCTAGGATAGCTCTAACCAGTAATTGGGACACTAATACATATGACAAAGTCGACATGGAAAAACGTAGAAGGCCTCACTTCTACATACACACACACACACACACACACACACACACACACCAAAACAACAACAACAATAAGAAGTCTATATGTAAATAAGGAATACTGAGAATGGGAAAAAATAGTCTGTTCCAAGGAAGAGCATACCAGTTGTCCAATACCAAATGGTCTGCCCTGAAAACATACATACATACAGACTTAACCGGTTATATGTAGGACTATATGTATGTATATAAATATATTCCTGGAATAATGATTAATGAAAAATGGGCCAGGACTGTGAAAGGGAGCAAGAAGAAGTGTATGGGAGGGCTTAGAGGGAGGAAAGAGAAATGAGGTACCATAATTATAATCTAATAAAGTAACAAAATGTAGACGTCACTGGGGTTTGAGGTAGTTGCATGAGATAAGAGAACACAGAAGGACCTGATGAACTCTTATTTAAGTTCCTTATTTCCTTCAAGCTAATGTACTTGGAGTATGGATGAATGTATAACTGTGTCTGTTGTAGTGACACATTCTGGCAAAAGTTTTAGTCCGTAATAAAATAGGGAAACGTACAATGTGCTCCGGTGATAACTGTTGTGGGAAGCTGTTATAACCATGATGAGGGCAGATTGGGCAGATAAAAGACAACAGTGGGAAGAGAGGAGAGAAGTTATCACACTTGCTACTGGAAGAAAATGCAGGTGGTAGGCTGTGGAGAGCCTTATTGAGTTGCCAAGCCACCTAGCAGGAACTTGACATCAACCAATGTGAAGTTCCTCTCCCAGCCTTTGAGTGGGAACTCCTGTTATCCATAATCCCCTCCACCTAGGGTGGAGTGCTCAGACCAAGGTGAAGCCTATTCTTCAAGGACCTGAAGTTTCCTGAGAAACACGAGCCATCTGCAGAGCAACTGAGCTGATTCTGCTGAGAAGCTTCCAGCTCTTTCCCCCTGCCTATATATATTGGGAGTTCTTCATTAAACTTTGAGACCTTGAACAGCAATGTTGTCTTGGTCTTCATCTCTTTTTTGCCGCCTTCCCAGACAACCCCAGCTTTCCCAGACATCCAGCTAACCCGTTCTATGAAACTGCGGGCAGTTACAGTAGCCTTTCTTACAAAAACCTATGCCAACATAGGTAAACTATATGAAAACTCTTGAAACAGGGCTTACTTGAATAGCCGGTATGGCTTCTATAGCAAAGATGGCAGGAAACATGTCAGAAAATAGAGAAAGAATACATCTTATATGAAGTGTGGTGAGCCTCTGTGCACATTTTGAGTGAGTAGCATCAGGATGTGACACAATCCAACAGCATTTTTGAAGTGTCACTTCCCATGATGCTGTGTAGAGAGGAGAGCATCAAGGGTAAGACGGAAGCAGGAACGCCACTTGGGAAGCTATTGTGCTCATCTAGTGGAATGAGAGTGGCCCAGCAATGACGACACGATAGCAGCAGGGAGGAGGATTCAGGCATTTCTATTCTGAAGGTATGATAAATGAGATTTTGTGGCAGATGGCTTGTGTGAATCTATGACACAGATAAGAAACAGTTAAGTATGACTCAAGAATTTTGGCATAAGCAATTGGCAAGCCATAGGTCCTATCAAAGTCAAAGGACTGCCAGAGGATGGGGATGCTGTGTGAGGAATCCCAATTATAACCTATAAACCAGGAATTCAGTTTAGAAGTTTTCAGGGAGAGATATTGAACAGGGAACTTGATGGATAAGCCTGATGCTCCCAGAAGTTCACGTTGCAGATACAAACCTTGGAAGCAACAACAAAGAAATCGTTTTTAAACTGGATAAGTTT
Organism: Apodemus sylvaticus; assembly: GCF_947179515.1. NCBI lineage: Eukaryota > Metazoa > Chordata > Mammalia > Rodentia > Muridae > Apodemus > Apodemus sylvaticus. The sequence continues at coordinate 22,262,774 of NC_067488.1, read as the reverse complement.
CCTTGGGGAACTAATACCTCCTGGATGCTGGGGTATGCTTAGAAATCAGGAAAATGAAAGGGAAATAGCAAGTACTCAGTTAAAGGTAACAGCAGAGTAGGAGGGAAATTTTTTGACTTATCCTAAATGCTAAAACCAGAAGGCACCCCTAGGTGCAATGGTAGAAACAAATGGTCCTAATGTGCTGAGTATAGGGCCTGAGAGCTGACCCTAGAATTTAGAAGTGTGGATCCCCATTGATGGTGCAAGCTTTGTCTATGTAGTATATTACCTGATTGTTTTGTCTTGTTTTATTTTTAAGCCGAATAAGTGTGGCTTCAGTAAAGAATAGGCCAAGTGCATTTGGAGAGCACTAGCAGTGAAGACTTTCTAAGTATTTCACTCTGAAATGGAGTAGGTGGGAAATGGAATGGAGCTGGAAGAGAGCATTGGTTATAAGAATGAGAGATATAAAATGATGGTCGTCGTTGAAGAGAACTCTTAAAAATATGATAAGGATACTGAAATGTAGCTCTCCACAACTGATGGCTTCTGGAGGGGCTGCAGGTGGGGAATAACTCAGTTTTCTTAAGGGACTGGCTACTGGGGCTTGACCATGTTCCAGCTCGAGTGAGTCACCATTGGTGTCTCCTTTTTCCTCTTCCTTTTCCTCTTCTTCTTTTTCTCCTCCTCCTGATACTCCTCCTCTTCCTCCTCCTTCTTCATTTTTTGGGGTCATGAGGGGGTTGCAGACTTTGGAGAAATGTGAGCTGAGATTGGAGTGCATGATGTGAAGTTCTCAAATAATAAAATGTGTTGAAAAATGATGGTAATATTCTAATGATGTGACTCCGTCAAGAGGAAACAGTTGAGGATGTGAGGAAAGAATGAATAAATGCTGGACAGATAGACTTACAGACACCCACAGTTATATGAGAGGAATGAGACTGGAGACAGTGCAGGCAGCACAGTCAGTGATGTGTGAGGCAGGAGAATTCAGAAGTGCAGAGGACTGGAGTATATATTGAAAGGATGTGGGTGTCCGCTTGGATTAGGGACAACAGCAACACTGAGAAGATGGAGATACTTGTGAATGACTTGCCCTGGACCTCAAAGGACACTAGCTGGTACCATTGTATAGTTCTTCCATGTGGGCAACTGGAGGCTCTGAGTAGGGAGAATTAACATGCAAAGTCGGGGTGTTCATAATAGGCATGTGTGTCATAAGCATTTAAGAGAGGCGAAAATACACCAAATCAGTTTAGTTTTATTCTCCAAGCATGGGTAAGCTCCTGTGCAAACTCTTATAAGGCAAACTCTGACAGCAATGACAGGATGGGTGGATAGCATCACTCTACACTGTCATAGCCAATAACGAGAGCCGATTCTAACTGGATCTGTCTTAGCTTCTCTAACAGTGATACCTGCTTTCAAGGTTATGGGTTGTATCAAATCTGGACCTATCCTTACTCTTCGATCTCTTTGTCCAAAAGTAAATAATAATAACTTTCTTTCCACAGTAAACTGAGATAGCACCTCCTTTCTGCTCTCTTTTGACATCAATAAAGTATGAGTCAAGTCAGCAGTTTTAGACAAGGTCTCTAGCTTGTTTTAAAACTTCTGTGTTCCTCAGTATGCACAGTATGGACCCCTTCAGTTCAACTGGGCCAACTATTATCAAATATATGCTTTCTCGCTGTCTCTCTGTCTCTCTGTTTCTTTGTCTCTCTGTGTCTCTGTGTCTCTGTCTCTCTCTCTCTGTCTCTCTGTCTCTCTGTCTCTCTCTCTCTCTCTCTCTCTCTCTCTCTCTCTCTCTCTCTCTCTCTGTTTTATATATATTTTTGCAAAGCCATATAAAATTGCATTTTCAGCTGGAGAAATATCAAATATCGTAATAACCCCCAAGGACCAAAACAGCCAGAAACGTTGTGTATCTTATTAAGTAGAGAGATCCAGACAAAAATCTATCATGTGGGTATGTGTAAAATGTCTTTACACCAGAATAATCTCTTTCAGCCTTGATTTGGGATGCATTAACTTGCTTATTTGCTGATGTCCTTAAGAACCACTCATGCCTTCTTTGTGTTTGTTTTTAATTTGGGTAAATAGAAAAGTATTGAAAATGTCTTGTTGGGGTCTGTTGTGCTGGGTTTGTTCACAATTCCTTTGTTTCTTGAGATAACAAATTAGGGAAGGATGTGCTGAGAAGACTCGGATTTAAGTTGGTTATGAAATCTTCAATCTTGTGTTGTCACCAGGAGATAAAATGTTCAGAGCAACTTTGTAAAAAAAAAAAAAAACTGTTCTTTTTAATGTGAAATATTCCTTTCCCATTTCTTTTCTTTATGGGAACTTCGTTAAAGGTCATGCTTGCAGATGAAGTATGATTATTTAGTATTGAACTTAACATCTATTATTCTATGTTGGCATTCAATTTTAATTTAATATGGCACAGGAATTGCTGTTACTATAAATCAAACAGTGATATGCTCCAGTCTCCTAAAATGCTGCTGAGAACCTCTCTTCTGCTTGCTGAGTCATTAGCAGAGTCCTCCAAAGCTTGAGAAGTGACAGTAATGGAGGGGGGAGGGGGGAGAGGGTGCCAGAGGGTGGGAGGGTTGAGGGGTGGATTCTCCCTTGTAGTCTCCTGCTCTTATGTGATTTCTCTGTTCTTTGTTTGCCCTCCCATACATATGTGCACTGAGAGGAAGGGAGAGGAAGGGAGGACACACACACACACACACAACAACTGACCAACTCTGACCTGGATAACCAATAATCATTACTAAGCAATCTCTGCCTCCAGACACTGTAACCAATGAGGAGTTATAAAGAGGAAAACTTTCCATCCCCAAGGCCTCACAATTTTGAGAATACTGAACAAACCATGAATATGTTAATTATCATTTGTGCTATAGACCTTCTTAGTTAGCCAGTACTTCCTTGCTGAAAATGCTTTTTTCTGTTGACAAATGTGGCTAGTGACTCACTGTAAGACTCCCTGTTTAGTAATGCAATGTTTATTTGAAAGACTAGGCAAAGACATCCACTCTGCCCATGGAAAGAGGATAATAGCTTTTCCTTTTACATTGCTGCTGTAACTTCTGAATCTGACTAAATCCAAACAAAATGAGGTAATACAGTAGTATAACATTTATTACCTGGGAATAAAGAAGTTTAATAAATTCTTGGCCCTATTACTTGACATGATGATGATGATGATGATGATGATGATGATGATGATGATTACAATTATTGTTGTTGTTGTTGTTGAAAATAATGGCCCCACTGGGATCAGTGGCACAGCCCAAACAGTCTTGGAAGAAGCCCGGATCTGTGCGTTAAGCATAGAACGTGGTGAAGGTCACGCATCAGTCACTTCAAGCACTGCGTGCATATCTGGTAGTATAACACTATCAGCCATGGCATTGTCAAATATGCAGACAGCTAGAGGATAAATATGGAAGCAGTGTGAAAGGTAAAAGCAAGAATGGGAGAATAAATGACAAAGAGCACTTATCTCTCAATGAGAGAAATGATTTCAAATGTGCCCTCCTTCAGACCAGCTCTGACAGGTCTCTAATACAAAATCCTCTTGCATCCGAGAGGGCCAGACCCTGTGCTCAGCCACCTCTGCTCAGCAAAGGGATGAGGGAAATGGACATGGCAGCTGGTATTAAAGGAGCTTAGCTCAAAGGGAGGATCAAGGCAAACGTGACAGACAGTGAGTGCTGGGTAGAGATAACAGCTGCATGATGGATGTTTAGAAATGTGCGAAGAATTGGTCAATGCACAAAATAAAGTAGAGAGCGAGAAACACTACAATTTTTAGATCAGCATGTGCAAGATTGCTTGTCTGGACCAAAGGGGGGAAAATCTTGCAAACATTCTTGCGAGCCCAAGTTTATATGGCATGAAGAAAGAAGAATTCACACACACACACACACACACACACAGACACACACACAAACACACACGCAGACACACACAAACACATACACACACAAACACACACACACAAACACACACACACAAACACACACATGCACACACAAACACACACACATACACACACAAACACACACACACACACACACACACAGAGAAATCTTTAGTGGCTGAGAGTATGTAGATTGACAAGACTGATAGTGAATCTGTGCTACATAATAGGTTTACCCTTGTCCTAATTATCTTTTATGGATCACTACCCAGAATGGATATAAAAAAGAATGACTTTAACCTTTCTCTCAGGCTGATTGGAGTTTTACTATCTCTTTGCTCTTCTCCTTCCTAAATCTGAAAAAAAAAATTTGTGTAAGAAATAGTAAATTGAGCCACTATGACCTTTTGATATTTGGGTATAGCAAAAATTTAAGTGATTGTCTTTAGACAGCTTATTGATGAGTCTTCCAGAAGAGAAACAAAGTTTTCTCTCCACTGTCAAATGTTCTACCACTGAGCTAACCTCATCAACCACTTGGCTTTCCTGAGTCTTTCTCCCATCACAGTTTAGTACCGAACACCTGTATTTTCTCAGCTGGGCTATATTTTCCAAAACATTAATCCATGTACATGCCTGGGAATGCATGCATAGGTATTTTGTGTCCACTAAACACTTATATTTTAAGTTTTCTTTATCCTGCTCCCTTTATCCTGATCCTAACAGTGTAGGAATAAAACTGACTTTCATAATTTTCTGTGGCAGTGGTAATGGAAACATTTTGAAGCACCTCACATTTCTGTAGTGTAATCTCTTGCAAGAGTCTGGTGTGAGAATATTCAGGTGGGGGAAACTAAACTATTTAAATTGACTACATTTTCTGAAAAGTCAGCTTGATTTTGAAGACAGACGTTTTTATAGCCATTTCTTCCTTTGTTGCTAAAACCTAGAGGGATATTTCAGTTTTATGTTTGTCATAGGATAATTAAGTTAGTAAAGTTTAAATTATACCACCAATGAGCTCACCCTCCCTTTTCTCAACTCCACTTGAGTCTGTAGTATCTTCCCTGGGGTATTCTCTGCTGTGGGGCCACAAAAAGCTGTTTCGTCGTGCTGACAATTACCTGAAATTATCAGCAATCATACAGGAGGCAATTATAACTTATGGAAGCAGCAACATAATTACTACATTTTTTCAAACACAGAACTTAAATGTACCCTAATGGCTTGAACACAAATGATGTTCCTGTACCTTATAAACCAGCTGATCTAGAAAACACAGACTAGCTGTTAAATCATGTTATTTGTTTGTGACCAGTAAACGCGTGTCTTGATTTTAAATGTGTACACCGCTACACAATCTGTGGACTTTCCCTCCTACATTAAATAATGTGCTCCCATTGGCTGCACTGTGAAGCAAATCACCTCCAGGCAGATATGGTATCAACAAGAGATATCATCCTCAACTCATGTGTCATTGAAAGCAAAGGAGCAGCCATTGTGCCTGCATATATCAGCAAAATGAATACAACTATGTTCTGTGCACCTCACAATAAACATAAATATATTGTACTGTCTTGATTGGTAAGTAGTTCCAGGGAGCTTTAAGGTTATGTGTAGGAACATAAATAGGAATGTCAACCAGAGCTGCAGTAAATTCTAGGATTAGGCTCACTCTTACATTTTAGCCACTTACGGTCTTCTTTATTAATGACTGATACAACGAAAGATGCCAAGTGCTTAGCAAATGTGTGGTATTCAGCAGTGGTTTGGTATAAATGTAGCTCATATGCTGAATCTCAGTCCATAAATAGGCGTACAGAGATTTAAGGGAAACCTTAAATGGATGACCATGGATCTACTAAAGCTCAGAAAAGGCGCTTACCTTTTCACTGAGCATCTTGAAGAGAAAGTGAGCAGTGCTACCCTGCAGTTGGGTTTCTGTCATTCCTACAGAGACACACTTACACGGCTATGAGCATAAAACAAGCGTATCTCTTCCCTCAGACAACTGTGTCTTTCTCCAGCTGATGATACTTTCTGCATTTCTGTTTCTCCTGCTTTTTAAATTATCTCTGCTGTTCAAAGTTATAATCTTGAGCTCCTGCTTCTCACACTCCTCTATTGAAAAGGTCATCCTTTCCACAAACATTTGTTACATGGATGCAGAGGACCAGCCATGTATGCTGGTACAAAGGATGCTAAGACAAAAGAAGGCTCAGGTGTGTATTGCACAAATATGCATTCCAACTCAATAACCACATAAAGACATGAAAATACTTAATGATGTTTATCTTTAGGAGTTCTCAAGTACTCAGCACAAAGGTCATTAGGTAGGGTATGAGTCTAGAACTCTGGGTAACAGAGAGAAAGAGAAACATCATCCAAAAAACATAATTTAAAGCCTGCTGCAATCATGAATTTCCAGTTACATATGGGAGTCAAGAGCTTCCTCTTCTAATTTATACTGTGGATGATGTTTCCAGGAAGCTATTTCTTACAAACTTAAATATTCAAAAGCTAAGCAATTATCAACAGATGTTGAACAGTTTCATTAAGTATCTGTGTCTCTAGGAAACCAGGTAACATGTGTGATCTTTTGTAAGTCAATTTGTATACTCCTGATAGGCAGTAACAATGGAGTCCAATAAAACTTCTCAAAAATGTTACATTCTGTAAATGCTTGAGGATAATTTATCATAGAAATTCTTACTGGTTGCCTTAATGGGTCTAATATTTTCCCCTTTGATGTTTTATGTATGAAAAAGTCACTTACTATGTACCAGGAATTATTGTTAGACAATAAAAATAAATTCATGCTTTTGGATGGTACAATTACTCTTTTCATCTTTGTTAAACATGTATAGTTGCTATGAGTCTAGCTGCCTACCAGACTCCAGGGATTGGTGTAACCATTTTCAGTGGAAGTAGTATCCAAACCCTTTGACTTATATATAGATTTACTCTAGAGAATCTCTCTGCCACTCCTGATTGGGGGCGGGGGGCAAAGAAAAAAAAGGAGATTCTCACCCTTTTCTTCACTTCAGATATTTTTTTCTCCTTGTAGATTAGCATACCAAGGACCAACTTTGAATCAGGGACCAGTATGAATTAAAATAGTTTGTTTCTCCTTGGTTATTGGTGGGAAAAGTTATTGACCCATATTAGGGAAACAAGAATCAACCTAAAAACAAAACAAAACAAAACAAAAAAACTGCAAACCATACATCTTCCACTTTCCTTGGCATAGAGAATTTATAAAATATATTATCTTTACAAATACACCCTAGATTTCTATTGACTGACTCAGTCAGCAAAGTGCTTACTACAAAAGCATGAGGGCCTTCATCCTGGTTCTCTTGATGGCCCTGTGATCCCCAGGCTGGGAAGATGGAGACAGGAGGATCCCAGGAGCTTACTACCCAATCAGTTGGCCCATGGCTGGGGTCCAGCTTTAAGGAGAGGTTCTGTAAGGTGAAGAACAATGGAGGATGGCGCCAGTGTCAACCTCTGATGTCCACACACTGAGTACATATGTGCACTTGCCCCAAGCAGCACAAATAATACATTGGATTTTTATTTTGTTATCTGAAACAGAGAAAAATATGGCTTTCAGCAACCGAAACAAGTGTTGGGATAGATTTAAAGAAAATCAAATAGACAGGAATATATAATTGGAACCTAACTATTTAAAGTACAAAGAATCAGAACAAGTCCTGTGTGGAAAGGGAGTCAGAGAAGGCTCTGAGCATGACAGTTCTCATGGCCGGCTTTATGGCTACTCTTTAGGATGGCAAATTTGATGTGGTCAACCTCTTCTGATTGGCATCCAGAATAGAGTTTTTTGTGTTGTTATTGTTGTTTCCTTTTTTTTTCTGTTTGCCGTTTTTGTTGTTTTGTATTATTTTATGAGTTTTGCTCTTACTGTTTTTTGTTGTTTTAGTTTTTTTCTCTCTTTCTTTTTTTTTTGTTCTTTTTTATTTATTCGATATATTTTTTTATTTACATTTCAGATGATTTCCCCTTTTCTGGCTCCCCACTCCCCGCAAGTCCCATAAGCCCTCTTCCCTCCTGCTATTCCCCCATCCACCCCTTCCAACTTTCCTGTTCTGGTATTCCCCTATACTGCTGCTTCTGTTGTTGTTTGGTTTGATTTGGTTTTGAAACAGGATTTCTTTGTGTAGCCCTGATGTACTGGAACTTGCTCTGTAGACCAGGCCAGACTGGAACTCAGAGATCTGCTTGTTTCTGCCTCCCGAGTGCTGGAATGAAAGGCATGCACCGCCATTGGCCAGCTCGGAATGGTATTTTTTATTTAACCATTTTAGCGGTTATTGGGGCTTGAATGATGGCTAAAAGAGATGGTCAAGATTGTGGTACTGGACCACTTGAGTCTTAAGTAAAGCTATTCAAAGCACTCTGCTGGTCAAATATATCTGTGTATATTATGAATAACTGCAGGCTCGGGTGAAGAGTAAGTGAGGGTTTCCTCTGCCAGGATGTGGGGGTGTGAGCAAGGCGGGGCTAAAAGAACACGAGGAAGGTGTTAAACAGGGGGCCCCAGATAAACATCACTCCATCAGTATGCCTACCCACATATTTTTACTAACACCAGTGGAATATATCAGACTCTGAAGCTTTTTAATTATGCCCCATAACATCTAGCTGCTGTGCACTCTACTACAAGTTCTGGTGACCTCCCTTGTACACTGCTGCTGGCTAATTTAATAATATTGCCTTTCCAACATCAAATTATTTTCAAATAAACTCATCTTAAATTTTCTTATCAACTACTGGTTGCCCATACTACTGCCTAGTTCAAGACTGGCATCTTATTATAAGACATAATTGGCTCTACTTAATTGTCTTGCATTGACTAAATCCATCATTCATGTGCAAAAGGGTATAAGTACTCACAGATGGTTTTCAACTTAAACAAATTATGGCCAACTTTAAATACATTACAGATAGAAGGAGAATGAACTATTTTTGACAGCTTTTTAGCCTTTTCACCCTATAGCCATGGAGAGCCTAATGAATAGGAAAGGCTCACTCTTAGATGCTGCTCACTAAGTCCTTGTAAATGATATGTAAGGATATGAACAAGTTGATTCCATCTGTCTTCCTTACACCATCCTATGAGCTTTCTCTCCAAACTGTGCTAGGGATAAACTAAGCCTACAGGCAAAAGCAATCTATAAATATATGACAAACTATAAATGTCCCAAATCCCTACAGTACCTTCCGCTTATCTTTGGAATTTCTCAGCTCATCTAAGTGGGCAGAAGCTTGAAAACTCAATGTAAATGTTTTAAGTTAGGCGCCATCATTTGATAATAGAAATTCAACTGAAATATGAATTCTAGGCTGTTTTGGAAAGCATTATACCTTAATTCCATATAGAAATATGGAATATAGGCTGGAATGAAGAAGCCCTGATACGTTCCTTCTGTATTAGCTACAATACCCACAATAATTTGTTTCTCCCTAAATTAGACAGGATGTCTCACTTGATATAGATATTTGTATGCCCTTGCTAAAGCCCCCACTTCATGTATATTTTCTGTTTTGGTTCAGCAGACTGTCAAGTTTGTGACCAACTCCATTGGACATTGTCTCCATGAATTCCCATCCTTACCCAAAATATTCCCTCTGCCAACTCTACCTGAACTATTTGTCTTTGATTCCTGACTTTGTTTATTTTATTTTTTATTTACTTTCTCTCCCTATAGTGACCAAACCAAACTGTGTTTCTTTCCCTATCCTTATATATTAGAATATATATAGAGAGATGTATATATTAGAAATATATATATTAGAAAGAGTGATGTTTGGTATAGTTTTTAACAAACATGTATGTTTGTGTATTGATTTCTTTGGAGAGGCTTTTTGGAGAAAGATCCTCTTTAGTAATATAGTTTTATTTTTTGCTTTAATACATATTTCATGAGTCATTCATAACTACAGCTTTTTATACAGTTTGATTTCAATATTTATCAATGTATGAAATCCCTTTTATTTAAGACTTTTGACTCCATTCATCTTTACTGAGTTGTTTTAGTGTTTTTATTATCTTCAAATTCTCTGTGCTTGAATTACCTGTATTTTGGTGAGTATATTGCTTAATTTTATGGGCTCTTAACTTTTAAAAGAAGAAAAAGCAAATGATAAATTCATGATTAATATAAATTGAGTATTTCGTATTTATTTATTTTTGCCAAGACAGTTCACTAGGCTGTTGGAAATAAATATTGTTCTTAATCTCAGAATCATCTCACATAGAGTTAAAAAGACACACATAGAGGACATAAGGTATGAGGAAAAAATTACAGTGCTTATTAATATTTAAAATTGGCCAGGCATGTGTTGCATGCCTTTAATTTCAGCACTCTGGAGGCAGAGGCGGGGTCATCTCTGTGAGTTTAAGGACGGCCTGGCCTACATCACGAGTTTCAGGAAAGTAAGATATACAGAAGTGAGAACCTGGCTTAAGCTAACAACATCAAGCATTTTACTTTAGAGGTCTCAGTGGTGCATCAAGTCTTTCACACAGATTACTGGCAATAAGCATGAGCTTTGTAGTTGGAGAAACAAATACAACAGACGAAATGACTGGGAAAAGCTTTAGAGAAGAAACGGTACACAAAATTGCAGAGAACATCTAGAGGGTGTTCTCCAAACCAAGGGTGGGACAGGACCAGTATAGGGAGGCAACTTGAAGAATAGTGGTGTGAATAGATGTTAGAAAGCAGAAAACACTGCTCTGGAATATCACTGAAGAAATAAATGTAACCAAATTATAGAGAATTCAACTTGAAATGCTAAGTATTTAAGCACTAACCTGTAAAGTTCCTTTTCCTAACCATTGACTTTCCTTTTCTTTATATGGTCTCATAAACTTCTGGAACATGACCCTGTTTATGACAAGTTGATCCACATTTGAATTCTCCAGGATTTATTCAGTTATAAGAGATGTAGTGGTAACACCAAGTGCTTTCTATATCCAACCTTTCAACCAACAAATTATAATAGGGTAGATATTTTGGTTCAAAGAACTAAAAAACAAGACCTCAAGTGTGGCTACATACAGAATGTTGTGAATCTCATTTAATCTCATCTTCCATGTGCTTTTTGGATTTTTGGTTGTTCTGTTGATTTGGTAGTTTTCTTTTGTCCTTCTTTGCATCCCTGTGTGGCATTTCCAAGCCAGGAGTCTAATACTAAATCCTTACTTTCTAGATGCTCCCAGCAAGGTCAAAGGAATCACATTGGTTATGTTTGCTTGCCTAGCTGTGGACCATGAGAGTTTGGAAGTGTGTGTGTGTGTGTGTGTGTGTGTGTGTGTGTGTGTGTGTGTGTAAAGATACCCCATCGTAAAATCAAGAGGGCAAGATGTACATAGTTGAGAGGAAATACTGATTATAGTGACATGATATTTTTTAAACATTTAATCATTTATTTATTTGTAAGTATGGGCTTAGATTTCATTGATAGATTTCTTAAAAATCAAGCTTAATTATCTTTACACATCCCCCAAATCAAGAATGTTTGTAGGAAAAAAACAAAAATGTTTGCAGAAAGACTGGCTTTTATATATTGATTTGGTTGTACTAGCTAATTTTTACCAACTTGACACAAACTAGAGTCACTTGGAGAACAAGAATAATATTTGATGACTTTATCTTCATCAGATTATCCTATGGTATGTATGTTGGATAATTTTATTGATTGTTAATTGATGTAGAAGGTTTATTTTGTTGTAGGAGGTGCCACTCTAGGCACGTGGTTCTGGTTCTGGGTTGTATTAGAAGACTATCTGAGCATGAGACAGAGAGAGGGTGGGGGAGGAATTTCTTCACGTTTTTTTCCTTGTTTTCCTTGACTTCCTTCAATGAAGTATTATAACCTGGAAGTATAGGTCAAATAATCCCTTTCCTTCACACGTGGTGTTTAGTAATGATGTTTATTAAAAAGAAGAGGAGGAAAAGAAAAAAGAAAGAGAGAAAGACGTTGGATTTTTAAAACAGAATTTGAACTTTTAAATCACTAGAAAATTTAAAGACTGAAATTTTAAATTTGGACTGTGGGTTTGTGTGTGTGTGTGTGTGTGTGTGTGTGTGTGTGTGTGTGTGTGTTATTAACATGAGATCTAAGGCATATAGAAAAGTATATTTTTTTTTGCCTAGTTGACAAGGGGTGGACTTATGACAGCTAATCTTGGTTGTCAACAGGACACATCTGAGAAGAGGAGACTGAAAAATTGTCTCTATCAGCTCTGCCCATTCACATATCTGTAGGGCATTTTTCTGATTGCTGGGGTGGGGTGGTGGTCAAATCTAGGCAGTTTGGTCTTAGCTGCTTCAGAAAGGTGAATATGAGTCTGAAAGCCAGCCAGTAATAACACAGCAATCCTTTGAGACCTCTTCAGTTCTGTCTCCTGCTTCCTACCCTGACAGCCTTGTTTCACTAGCTGTTTTCTGAAGTCAATCTTTTCTTCCCTAAACTGCTTTACTCGTGTTTATCAGAGCAATGGAAACCAAAGTAGGAGAGAGACGTTATTTCTGGCATTGCCTTCCATAAATAAATAAACATTGGTGTATTGTTTAATGTTAACCAAAATTTGTCTGGGAAGCCCAGTATTCCATGGTAGATTTTATGTTGCATAGTGGTTGAAGTTTGAATTTTTCCACTTAAGAGTTTTGCAAAGAAATTTGAATGTTTGCATTTTTTTTAATTTTTTTTAATTCGATATAATTTATTTACATTTCAAATGATTTCCCCCTTTCTAGCCCCCCACTCCCTGAAAGTCCCGTAAGCCCCCTTCTCTTCCCCTGTCCTCCCACCCACCCTTCCCACTTCCCCGTTCTGGTTTTGTCGAATACTGCTTCACTGAGTCTTTCCAGAACCAGGGGCCACTCCTCCTTTCTTCTTGTACCTCATTTGATGTGTGGATTATGTTTTGGGTATTCCAGTTTTCTAGGTTAATATCCACTTATTAGTGAGCGCATACTATGATTCACCTTTTGAGTCTGGGTTACCTCACTTAGTATGATGTTCTCTAGCTCCATCCATTTGCCTAAGAATTTCATGAATTCATTGTTTCTAATGGCTGAATAGTACTCCATTGTGTAGATATACCACATTTTTTGCATCCACTCTTCTGTTGAGGGATACCTGGGTTCTTTCCAGCATCTGGCAATTATAAATAGGGCTGCTATGAACATAGTAGAGCATGTATCCTTATTACATGGTGGGGAATCCTCTGAGTATATGCCCAGGAGTGGTATAGCAGGATCTTCTGAAAGTGAGGTGCCCAGTTTTCGGAGGAACCGCCAGACTGCTTTCCAGAGTGGTTGTGCCAATTTGCAACCCCACCAGAAACCGAACAACCCTATTAAAAAATGGGGTATAGAGTTAAACAAAGAATTCTCACCTGAAGAATTTCGGATGGCGGAGAAGCATCTTAAAAAATGCTCAACATCATTAGTCATTAGGGAAATGCAAATCAAAACAACCCTGAGATTTCATCTTACACCAGTCAGAATGGCTAAGATTAAAAATTCAGGAGACAGCAGGTGTTGGAGAGGGTGTGGAGAAAGAGGAATGTTTGCATTTTAAGACTTAACAATGGCTCTCCCAACAGAGCTTCAGGTCTGGGTAGGCCCACCATGACTGGCACAGTGGAGACTCAGTACACATGGCTCTAGAGTTTATATTATTAAATCTACCTGGAGTGTCCGATCTACAAAACATTTATTCATTCATATACCTTACTTTAAATATTAAGAGATTTCTACATTTGTCAGTTGATCTGCTAGACACCTCATATCACCTGAAATAACACAGTGAAATAAAGAAAATGCAGAATTGTCAAATCATCTCTAATTTTTTTTCCATTTCTTTGCTATATGAGCATTTCAATTTTCATTGCTGTCAGTTTCTCTGAATAAGAACTGGTCTTTTTCCATATTCTGGGTCTATCCTTCTGAGTGCTTTACAGGGGAATAACCAAATCAGATGACGCTCTACAGCTCTGAGGGTTTGTATTTATTTATGTATCCTTTTGTAATGTGGTGTGTGCTTTGTATTAAAACATCCCTTTTGTTAACAGCTCAGTTTCCTTCTGCCATTCTGGATGGATTGTCAATGATAAGTGAGTAATATTTGAATTCCAGTAGATCTTTTGTGACGGAAAATATAATATCCCAGACTGTCATAGTGAGTTTACTTTTAAATGACACTGCCATGATGAACTTTTCCTTGAATTTTACAGGAAACTTCAAGTTTTCATTGCATTGAACTATGTAGTGATTGTGTCTGTTGTTCGATTATTTGACGAAGTGCTTTCTATACGTTGAATGTTGACAGGTATTAGCAATTTTAGTTATTGTCTCAGCTCTCATGAGAGGAAATCTATAATACAAAATAAAGAAATTTTCTCTTCTGTTCTAACCTTTTAGGAAATGCGGATTACAGAAATTCCAGGTGTTGGGTACATTCTAGATCTGGGCTAGAGTACCACACAATGTGACCAGTAGATGATACTTTTCTAATGTATGATGCTTTCTCAAAGGCTGTATGGGATAAACATGTGGAAGAATATTGTTTTCCCTTGGTTTACTAGTGGCTACTTCTGACTTAGTGATGTGAGTACCTCTGCTCAGAGGTCAATATCAAGTGATATAAATTAAATTATTGTTCTCATTAACTGACAGTAATGGAGTGTTATAAAACAATTCTCCTTTCAATGTGTATCATTGCCTTTCCTACCTCAAAAATGATTATATTACTGGGAAACGTAGGGAGAATACTTTGTTTCTAAGCATATAATTTTTCATAGCATTAGAGTAGATGGTTGTCAATAAAAATTCTTGTGAGAAGTGTGAGTATAACTCAGTGGTAGTGTTTCCCTGGGCATATGTGAAGCACTGAAGCAAAAAGAGTATTTACAGCTGACTCATCCCTACTGGGATCTTTAATCTTGCTTTATGAAAATGACACACCTAGAAAAGGAAACATCAACTCGAAAATTGCCTTCTCCAATTGGCCTGACATCATGTGTATGGGACATTTTCCTGACTGCAAATTGAGGTAGGATCGCCCAGCCCACTGTGGGTGTCACCATCCACAGGCAGATGGGTCAGGCTTTATAACTAAGGTACCTGAATGTAAGCCTAGAAGCAAGCCAATGAGAAGTGTTCTTACATGGTCTCTGCTTCAATTCCTGTCTTCAGGTTCCTGCCTTGGATTCCAACTCTAGATTCCCTTGATAAGGATGTATATCGCCTGTAAGCTAAGAAATATCCTTTCCTACCCAAGTTGCTTTTTGTCATGGTATTTATCGCAGTCAGAGAAAGCAAAGCACAACACATTCTCAGGCAGAAATTAAGGTCGGGGTGCAGGAATATAAAGTAGTGATTCCCAAGCCTCTCAGGACATTCTTTCACATATTAAATATTTCTAATTTCAAATTTTCTACTGAAAATTTATCCAATAGATTTTTAGGAGAGTATCTTTTCCAGTTTTTTTTTAATTTTTTTTTAATTTTTTTAAGAGACAGGGTTTCTCTGTATAGCCCTGGCTGTCCTGGAACTCACTCTGTAGACCAGGCTGGCCTCGAACTCAGAAATCCACCTGCCTGTGCCTCCTAGAGTGCTGGGATTACAGGTGTGCGCCACCACCGCCCGGCTCTTTTCCAGTTTTTAAAAAAGTGTGGAAAAACAAAACGTATATGTATCTGTGCGCTCATATGCAAGCATGTGTGACTACTGTAGATTACACAAACAACTCAGCTTCAATATTAAGTATCAGTGGAGATTGTCATTATTATTGAAGTAACTTAATATATATTAGATGTATATAATGCAATGTTTCAGAGTGCAACCATGGATTAATGCTTAGATATTCTTCTGCCATCAACATTTATTTTTATTTATTTTTAAGGCATGGCTTTTTACATAATCCTGGCTGTTCTGGTGGTCACTCTGCAGACCAGGAGGGCCCCTAACAGAGAACAGTCTCACTCTTATCAGTGAGTGCTAGGATTAAAGTTTTGTACCACCATGTCCTGCCCTCCCATCAATATTTATAATCTAAGATTCATGGTAGTCAATGTTAGATACGTAGGACATAATGTTGAAGACAAAAGTCAAGGAAACTCACATGTTAAATGTGTTGAACTGACATGGAACTGTTGGTAATATTAAATTATGACTCAGAAGAATGAAGCACCATAGTCTGAACTGGATACAGAAAGAGGGTGGGAAGGGGTATTGTTTTATTGTCTAATTTTTTTACTTTGAGATGCCTATTAGATCCATGGTTTTACAGAATCATAGGCTTGCATATTAAGTGGGAGAATGACTGTAGGGATGGCAGTGGGGGAGATGTGTGTTCCCTTGTGTTCTCAAGTCAGGGCTAGCTTTATAAAGACAAGGAATTCCTAGTTTCTGGGATGAAGTTCCTAAAAGCCTCTGACAGCTCTGCCCTCCTCATGTCAACAGGTCAGTCAGTCAGTCCACTCCATCCCTCTCCACCCTCTTTGGTCTGGCCTAGGTGGCTCATTGGGATTGATTCCATTTCTGTTTTGCTCTAAGTTCTGACGATTTGGTATTATTAAAATTTTAATGGTTGGCCAAATCCCCCCACATAAGGCTTTTGCAATTATCATGCAATTATTTAGCACTTAAGGGATATAAGCATACTAAAACGTATTTCACTAGACTTAAGATCTTTTCACCTCCTCATTGAAGAGCAATCCAAAATCACTCTCAGAAAGTGATGTTTTTCTTTTATCGAAACATTATTTAACCTTATGAGGAAAAGGCTAATATTCTTGGCATGTTTTTATCATTCTTTTATCACTCAAATGTCAATTCACTGTCAATATTTAGAGTAGAGTATTATTAAGAACATAAAATGTTATTACAAAGCAGATTTCATATGAAATTTGATCCATCATTTCGGTATGATATCAGACTTTCAATCATTTTGTAACATTAAAGTTCCAGTTTTAATGTTGCCTGATCCTGGATTAGTGATCAAAGTTGAAGAGTAAAATGAGTTTGGAGACAATTATTTGATTCATTCTTTTTTATAGCTCTGACACCTCTGACATACTCTGTCTAACTTTCAGATTGCTCTTGGGAACAAGGTTGAAAAAAAAGGCAATGTGTATTCTCTGAGCACTTGCTGTGTGCTGCAAGTTGTTTCTATATTTCATAATCATGAGAATAATAAATACCCTGCCTCAATAATACAAATGAATATAATAAAAAAGTAGGCTGGACAGTTTAAGGCAGGTAGAGATGATGGGTGACTTTCCTGCTTTATCTTCAGGATAACTCAGATAATGGAAGTAAATCAAAATAGTATCAAAAAGTCTGAATTTATTATTAGTTGTGAGAATGTTGACTTTTACTATTGGTGTTGTAATTTAAATTACAAATCTAAATTATCTATAGGATATTGTATAAATTGAATGGACTTTCTAGAACTTGGTTTTTTTAATTCAGAGAAAAAGAATTGGGAGGTAACATGATGAACATACCACACTTGTCATTGGGCTTCATATACAAGCCTTTGTCCTCTTTATGATATATATTGTCTGTATGACCTATATTTTCAAAGAGTTTACAGTCTAGTTGTCAACCATGGGTCAACTCATGAGAGAGTGTTGTAATATAAGGTCCCATTCAGAAAATTCAGAGACAGACACCCAGAAGACTGGGAAGATATATTACTTCATTTGAGCTTTGAATAATGTTAAATAATGTTTGAACATGTCAGGTGCCTTTCTACAGAATAATTGCACAAGCAAAGCTAGAATGGTAGAAGTTCACAGCACCAATAAGGTGATTAGTGTGGCTCTAATGTAGAATGCTTGAAACACAGTCATGCAGCAACCGCCAAGACAAATGAAGTTGGTTGTTTCTATTCTGCTTATGTAAGATCTCGAGTGTTTGTGTTTCTTACTCCATGGAAAGTGGACTTTCACTTTAATGATTTGAAGGGATTCAAGGCTAACTGACTTATAAACACAGCAACACTGGCCCCTTAGAATCCATCACACAGCAGCTCCATACAAGCACGTGTGCCAACATCCTTACAGCTGATGTCTATGACCAGCTCTACATCATGCAGCTGGTCATATGTGCCGCATACAAATAGAGTCATGAACATTAGAAGTCATTTTTTGAGTTGTCTAAATTACAAGCTAACTATTTCTAAACTAGTCAAGGCTGGTGTTTTTGTTAGTATTGTTAATCTAAGAGACTCTCAGAGGAGTGTCACTAACCTTAAGGCCTGTCTATTAAAGATATCAAATCTATATGACACATCATATTTTAGGGGATAACCAAATGGGTTATTTTTACCCATTTATTGTTCAAAAACCCAGGCTGATAAATGGTGCACCCTTTTCTGGTTCTTGTAAACATGGTTGATATTGCAGCAGGATCTGCCTTTCCTATGGGAACTGACAAAAGGTCACAGCGTAAGTTCTAAAATGTTAGGCAAGCTGGAAATTCTAGCCAAGAGGATAGGGGCCTGTCTCCGATGGTATTTATCTAACATCAGGTTCCAGAGACCCATTCTAAGTAATTTCAGAGTTTTTTAAATACTCTGGCTCAGAAGAATAGTAAGTTATTAACTTTAATACATAATCAAGTTTAGAAAAATAAAGCAAAGGCTTGATTTAGTGGGTAGGTTTCACTGAAAGTATATAATGCATTAGGAATCTTGGAAAGTTCTAGAAAAACAAGGTGCTAGCCTACAAAATGCATCCCGAGAGTTCCTTTGACAATGTGTCTGCTGGTCCATCCTTCTGGTATAGTGGACCATGGTTCTGTCTTCTGTTAACCTAGCCCATTGGGATGATGGTAACTATCGAATATGAAGTCTTTCATTGCTAAAACAGTAATCAGGAAGTATTACTTGAATTAAAACATTCTTTTCAAGGGATAATGGTATTGGCATGTTAATGAATAATGTTATGACCAGTACATGAAGGGATATCTAAATACTATTTGGTGGCCTATGGAAGACTTTCCAGTAGCTGGTAAAATAGGAAGGAGATTAATTTATCCTTTTTGGATATTGTTTCCCTGCAAATTTTGATATACAAAGCTCTAGTAATTGAGTTCATAAAGAATGGTCTGTTTTCTAAGCTGCTGAATGTACTAGGATTATATCTGGCTATGAGTTATAAAAAAACTAATTAAACAGTGGCTTAAGTGCATGGATGATTTTTCTCACATGGCATTGAAGCCCAAAATATGTAGTGCATGGCTGGATCCCAGATATACAATATCTTCAATGCCGCAGGCTTCTTCTGCTTTTCTCCCCTGATTTTCTTAGCACCCGTTTTTCTATTTGTGTGACTTCAACCTGACTAGGCATATTTGAATGCTAAGTCCAAAGAGGTGTGATCCAAGGGACAAAGATGGTGTATAACCTGTAGAAAGTAGTTTTCCTTGGGGCTGAAACCTTGCACTTTGCAACTGTAACTCAATCTCATATTTAGTTTCAAGGGAACCTACAAAGAGAAGTTTTTACGGTGCTGTCCTGAAAATAAAGTGTTGGGCTGGTAAGAAAAATAATGGTTATTCTAGAAGGCGATATCCCATAAAGCATTTACGAAGTTTAAATAAGGTCAGAACAATGAGACCCTGAGACTTGTTCAGTCTCTGCTGC
Organism: Apodemus sylvaticus; assembly: GCF_947179515.1. Classification (NCBI taxonomy): domain Eukaryota; kingdom Metazoa; phylum Chordata; class Mammalia; order Rodentia; family Muridae; genus Apodemus; species Apodemus sylvaticus. The sequence goes on along the minus strand of NC_067488.1, from coordinate 22,243,162 downwards.
TTTTCACCAAAATTCAATCTTATATGCCATCGTAGCGTCTCCCCACCCTGTTCTGACTCTTGCCACATCTGGCATCAGAAATCTAAAATCTATGTGTTACCACAACTGTACCCCTCCCAATGTGTTACCAGAACTATAGCCCTTCCAGAGGCTCAAGGGAATCACTAGGTTTTGCCTTTTTCAGTTTCAACTGTAGGCATCCCTCTACCCTGTATTCATGCTGTTGTCTTCTCTTATATCACAAATATTCTTGCACCTATGTCCTGGGAGTATTCTTATCATTGGATTTATCATACATCTCACCAATCCAAGATCCTTGGATTCTTCTCAAGATCATTACATCTGCAAAGGTTCTGAGAATGAGAGTGGGAGTCGTTTTGATGGCCACCATTGAATGTGTCATACCTCTGCTAAACTCAGATTTTTCATGTTACTCTAAGCCTTCCTAAAGAAATACAGAATTAAAGATCCATCTACCAGTTGGTCTCTTCTGGTTGAAGAAGGTTAACAGTTTGTTCCTCTTGGTTTGTGGAGAGAACTTAAAGGTTTATTTTGAGCATTAGACAGATATGATTTACCCATCTATCTACTGCTGTCATCTGATCTTCTCTATAATAATGTCTTGTCTAGGATAAGTGGTCTCAGAGTATGTCACTTTGCTATAGCTACAGTGACTTTTGCTTAAGAGAAATATATGGCTTGATGCCTTCTTCCCATTCACCTATAGAATTAGGATATAGGCAAATAGTGCCATGTGCTGAAACAAACAGAAAAGAATACTTATTTCCTTGGTGTTGTACATGGCCTTTTACAGCACTATGAAAATAAGCCAGTAGAGCAGTAGAGATGAAGAAGCTTTTTCTGAAGTGCTGTGTGTGTGTGTGTGTGTGTGTGTGTGTCTGTGTCTGTCTGTATCTTTGTATGTATGCGTTTCTAGTGCTTTTTCTTAGTTTCCTTTATTTCTTTTCCATAGTTTGTTCATCTGGTTCTATGATTTTTTTTTGTATTTTATGTTCTTCTCTTTGTTTTCTTAAGAGCAAGAGAAATAAGTCAAGGATTTGGAAGGGTGGGGAGGTAGGAAAGTTTGAGAAGGAGATGAAAAAATGAAAACCATGATCAAAATATATTGCAGGAAAAACTTTATTTTCAATAAAAAGAAAATTTATAAATAGTATCTGAACAACACAAGGCCACTTATCCTAGTGGGACAAACATCATGGAATAACCAACCACTTTTAGATTGGATTTTAAGTCCCACTTCACAATATAAAAATGTCCATTCCTGCCACTATTACCACATCAAGAATCTCTGACTAAATGGACACAGTATTAAACTAACTCCTAATGACTTTACAGTATACCCATAGATCAATTCACCCCTCAACCCTTATCTGAGAAGCTTCTATTTGCAGTAAATGGTGACTGACATTTAAAACTCACAACTGGACAAGCTTCAGAGAAGAGATTGCAGAATGCTCAGGCATATGGGGAACATATGCCACCATACGCTCTTTCCAGAGCACAGAGATCAGTGTGTGTGTGGGTTGTGTGTGTGTGTGTGGGGTGTCATGTGTGTGTGTGTGGTAGGGGTGTCGAAGAGCTAGAGGTGGGGTGAGCGACGACCAATGGGGAAGCTGCCAGGTAGCATTCACAGTGACCTTAACAGCATGCTCAAGGCCAGGCCAAGTCCCAACATGGAGAGAAGAGATGGGTGTGAATTTTCACCCTTGGCCATGGAACCCTTGGCAAGTGTTATCTGCTGGTAGACGGAGACAGTTTTCTCTAAGAATGTAGCCCTTGGTAAAACTGACAGTGCTTCAGTGGAAGGCCATATGTCAAAGAAAAAATAGCACAAATTGGTCTCGAAGGCTATAAAAAGAGAAACTAAGGAGTTGGGTGGATAGAGAAGGGAAGTGGATCTGGCAAGAGATGAGGGAGGGGAGACTATGGTTAGAGCACATGTATGGAACTCTTTAACAACTAATAAAAAATACTAAAGATAAGGAATTGTTCCTGTAAATTGTAGCAGGGATGGAAGTCACCCAAGGAGAATACATGCTATAGGCTATTTTGGGGGTCTCTTTCAGGATATGGCTTTTAAGACTGTTAGATAAGTAGGTTTGCAGTCTAATCACCGGCTGATATAGGCAACTATAAAATTTCTTCTTTTCATTTCCAAAATCATACCATACCATCCATGAACTGTGTAACTCAGTGTTGTTTTTATCTGTTTTAGACAGACTCTTAAAAATAATATTAGACAGCTACTTTGAGATGGGATTCATTTTTATTTTAGTTATATTCAGGCATCCATGTTAGTTGTGTGGTAGAAAAGATTGAGAGGACACTAAGATGCGGATGGAGGTAATCGTGGCGTTCTCCCTCCTGCCTCTAGGTGGCGCTTGGTTTCTGATTAATGTCTAGCCTCAAAGCATTTTCTCCTGAATTTCTCAGAAACTAACAGAAGACGGAGCCTTGCAAACATGATGTGTCTCTGCGAGCTTTGTTTCATGATAATGAAGCTTTCTTGTCATTTTTCTATAGTTAAGTAAGAGGGTGTTATGGGTGTGTATGTGGTGGGGCTGCTGTGCTCGGTGGTACACACCTATAGCCTTAGTACTCAGGAGGCTGTGTCAGGAGGATTGGTATACCTTATGGCCTGAGCTACACATTGAAATGTTGCTTAATTGGGGGAAAATGGATAAAACTACAAGTAAATGATATATGTAATCTTGGATCCTGAGAAGTGAGCACGTATCAGCATTTCATAAAGTTTGTTAAATGAACACACCATCCTAATACTTTCTATCAAAGAACTTGCCTCATTAAAGCCTCACTCCCAGTCACAGGAGTAATCACCAAGGGCTCTTAATTTCCCTTTATGATGCAGTATTGGAGGAGAGCTTATTTTCTGGTATGAAACCAAACTGCGATTCATGATACATTTCCTTTGACTCCACACAGACAGCATTAATGGATTTATTTTAAATTGTTGTTTGTAAAACGAAAGCAAACTCCAAATAATTATATGAAATTGTTTTTTAATGTTTGCATAATTTTTTCATCATTAAAAGCCACCAGCCTCTTTAATATTGAGGCACAATCAACCATTGGACATAAAAAAATCATTACCTTGACGCTTTTAATATCTCTGCCTCATGCATAGATACAGGCTCTCTGTTTCTCTGCACTGCATAGTTATTTATAGTGCTTGACACAGTGGTGCCTTATTCTGGATAATGCATTGTTTGGATTCGAACTTTAATATGCAGATTGAAGGGATACAGGAAAGTCTTTATTCTGACACTCCCTGAACACCAACCTGTGTATTTGTCTTATTGCAAAGAAAAGACTAAAGTTATGCACTTTTTATAACTTTACAGACCCTGACTACTCTCACATCTTATTTCCATTTCCAAAGTCATGCATCTATCAACTGTAACTCAGTTATGTTAGGAAAGCCTCCAGAATCTGTTTACTAGGATGGTTTTTAAAGACATCTCTCAGAACCACAGAGATGGCTGAGATGTTCAGGTATTTGCTTTGAATGTAATTGCGCCTATCCTGTTCACCCCGGATCTGAGTGAAGATGTCCTCTTCAGTACCTTTGAGATTTGAATATACAGGAGACCACACGTGCTTTAACTTTTCCTGCTTTTGCAACACTCTTGAGAAATAACGGTCCTTCCTCTCATGTCTGCTTCCCTGACACCTAACCTGAGATGGTGAGACAAGCTACTTGGTAGTTGTAAATGGTGTTTTCATCTCTGCAAGTCAGGGCATTCATCAGCCAAACAATATGCAAAAAATAAAACACTAATGTTAATGCGCATTTGTCTCGCATTAGCCACAATTACGTATTCATCAAACAGTCTCACTGGTCTCATGAATTGACTGGCTTTATAATAAGGAGATGTTATAAATGTGAACCTATATTTATTTATATATTCAGATAATGAAGGATTCTTTTTGGCTGCTATAATAAAATCCTTATAAGATGAGGTTTTAAAGTGGTCCCTTAATAAATAAACTAATGAGCTAGTTTAAAGTGATCTGCATGCCAACAGCCTAGAATCTTGTTAGAAATGCATAAGCTTGGTCCATACTCCTGTTCTCTATGGTCCAGAGTTTGATCTGCACTCCTCATTTTTTTTTCAGTTTCAAATGAGTGACTCTGTTAGACATGTAGCAGATAAAAGGAAAAAGGACAAATAGCAAGAGGCAGATAGGGAGAAAAACATCATCAAATCAGGTGCTTACAACATCCAAAGATGATTGGAATTGCTTTATTGAGAAAGCACACGGGCTGGAGAGATGGCTCAGTGAAGAGCACTGACTGCTCTTCCGAAGGTCCTGAGTTCAATTCCCAGCAATCACATGGTGGCTCACAGCCATCTGTAATGGTGTCCAAAGCAATCTTCTGGTGGGTCTGAAGACAGCTATAGTGTACCCATATAAATAAAAATAAATAAATCTTTATAAAAGGGAGGGGGAGCTTGACCCTAAATGTGCCTGTTTCACTTAACGTCTAACAATATATCCAGACTTGTCTCAAATAAAAATTTAAAGAGAGAGAAGAGAGAGAGAGAGAGAGAGAGAGAGAGAGAGAGAGAGAGAGAGAGAGAGAGCACAAAGGTAACATATCAACTTACAACTTTCCATAGAAATCTCCTAAGGAAGAGACAGTCAAGCTGAAGTTCCCAGGTCAAAGTCTCTCCATGATGATCTTATGATTTTCTCTTGTCACTGTAGACCCTGAAACAAGCATTTATTCATTAATTTATTTCTCTCTGTGTGTCTTTGTGTGTAAGTGTACATGCACTTGTGTGTTCGGATGGGTGCCTTCCATGTTTGCGGAGACCAAAACAAAGTTTCAAATACCTCCCTTTGGTCTCCCTCTGCATATTCCTTTGAGAAATAGTCTCTCAAGTGTGGGGCTCAAGTTTTCTTCACTAATCTGTTATGCAAAATGCCTGAGCATTCAATCTCTCCTGTCTCCAGCTTTCCTAAGAACAGTGGCTACAGGCATAAAGTAGACATAACCAATGAGCTATCTTTCCAGTTTTCAATGTAGGCATTTTTATATCATATGATAAATACTAGCAATCTCTGTGTATATTTCTCTGGCTAGTTGTTCTCAAGGACACATTATTTCTACTCATGGATAGTTGTGCTGATCTTTCTCCTTATTGCAGGGATGGGGCCAGCCCATGCCCCAGATAAGGGGTCCTAGAGGACACTTTGATACAAACATGCTTGGGTCTCTTTTCTACCCCACGTTCACAATTGGATTCTTAGTAAGTTTAAATAGCATGTGACTATTTACCAATATGTGGTATAGTACAGTTCTCACCTGCTGAATCTCAACAGGCGCTTTCAAAGAGGTAGTCTGTATACATGTTAACATTTGAGAGGCATAGCACTGGTCTCTCCATATTGACATAAAACTGTGGAAGCCAATCATTGTGACATATAAACATTTAAGTAAACAAACTTTCCCAGTATCTCTCAGAGCTAGAGTCCAAGCTGGAGAGATTCTCAGACCACATCCAGGAAACTATTTTAATAAGTCGTCTGAAGACCAGAAATTTATAAGTTTTAAATGTTTAATTGTGATTAACTGAGAAATAGAAACTGCTATATTTGTAGTGTATGCTACATTTGAAATTAAGTATGTGTTGGAGAATGACTGAATTAAGCTAATTAACATACATAATACTGTATTTGGTTTTTTGTGTGATGAGGATACTTAATATATACTTAAGCCTTTCTGTGTTTTGGAATGTTTCCCAGGCTAGTTTGGTAAGAAGCAAGATTTTGGAAGAATCGGACATGAAACTGACAGCTTTAGAAATTGCAGTTTAGAGAGATTGGGCAAAGGGAAGCTTCCTATTGAAAAGAGTTCATGCAAGATTGACTACAAATACACAGTTCTCGTCAGCCAGAAGCTTTTTTTTTTAATTTATTGATATATTTATTTATATTTCAAATGATTTCCCCTTTTCTGGCCCCCACTCCCCAAAAGTCCCATCAGTCCCCTTCCCTCCCCCTGTTTTTCCACCCAACCCTTCCCACTTCCCTGTTCTGATTGTGTTCTATACTGCTTCACTGAGTCTTTCCAGAACAAGGGGCCACTCCTCCGTTCTTCTTGTACCTCATTTGATGTGTGGATTATGTTTTCGGTATTCCAGTTTTCTAGGTTAATATCCACTTATTAGTGAGTGCATACCATGATTCATCTTTTGAGTCTGGGTTACCTCACTTAGTATGATGTTCTCTAGCTCCATCCATTTGCCTAAGAATTTCATGACTTCATTGTTTCTAATGGCTGAATAGTACTCCATTGTGTATATATACCACATTTTTTGCATCCACTCTTCTGTTGAGGGATACCTGGGTTCTTTCCAGCATCTGGCGATTATAAATAGGGCTGTTATGAACATAGTGGAACATGCATCCTTATTACATGCTGGGGAATCTTTTAGGTATATGCCCAGGAGTGGTATCGCAGGATCTTCTGGAAGTGAGGTGCCCAGTTTTCGGAGGAACCACCAGACTGATTTCCAGAGTGGTTGTACCAATTTGCAACCCCACCAGCAGTAGAGGAGTGTTCCTCTTTCTCCACATCCCCGCCAACACCTGCTGTCTCCTGAATTTTTAATCTTAGCCATTCTGACTGGTGTAAGGTGAAATCTCAGGGTTGTTTTGATTTGCATTTCCCTGATGGCTAATGAAGTTGAGCATTTTTTAAGATGTTTCTCCGCCATCCAAAGTTCTTCAGGTGAGAATTCTTTGTTTAACTCTGTACCCCATTTTTTCATAGGGTTATTTGGTTTTCTGGAGTCTAACTTCTTGAGTTCTTTATATATATTGGATATTAGCCCTCTATCTGATGTAGGATTGGTGAAGATCTTTTCCCAATTTGTTGGTTGCCGATTTGTCCTTTTGATGGTGTCCTTTGCCTTACAGAAGCTTTGTAATTTTATGAGGTCCCATTTGTCAATTCTTGATCTTAGAGCATATGCTATTGGTGTTCTGTTCAGAAACTTTCTCCCTGTACCGATGTCCTCAAGGGTCTTCCCCAGTTTCTTTTCTATTAGCTTCAGAGTGTCTGGCTTTATGTGGAGGTCCTTGATCCATTTGGATTTGAGCTTAGTACAAGGAGACAAGGATGGATCAATTCGCATTCTTCTGCATGCTGACCTCCAGTTGAACCAGCACCATTTGTTGAAAGGCTATCTTTTTTCCATTGGATGTTTTCAGCCCCTTTGTCGAGGATCAAGTGGCCATAGGTATGTGGGTTCATTTCTGGATCTTCAATCCTGTTCCATTGATCTGCCTGCCTGTCACTGTACCAATACCATGCAGTTTTTAACACTATTGCTCTGTAGTATTGCTTGAGGTCAGGGATACTGATTCCGCCAGAATTTCTTTTGTTGCTGAGAATAGTTTTAGCTATCCTGGGTTTTTTGTTATTCCAGATGAATTTGATAATTGCTCTTTCTAACTCTGTGAAGAATTGAGTTGGAATTTTGATGGGTATTGCATTGAATCTGTATATTGCTTTTGGCAAAATGGCCATTTTAACTATATTGATCCTGCCAATCCATGAGCATGGGAGGTTTTCCCATTTTTTGAGGTCTTCTACCATTTCCTTCTTCAGGGTCTTGAAGTTCTTGTCATACAGATCTTTCACATGTTTGGTAAGAGTCACCCCAAGATAGCCACTGTTTGTGGCTATTGTGCAGGGGGTCATTTCCCTAATTTCGTTCTCAGCCTGCTTATCCTTTGAGTATAGGAAGGCCACTGATTTGCTTGAGTTGATTTTATAACCTGCCACTTTGCTGAAGTTGTTTATCAGCTGTAGGAGTTCTCTAGTGGAGTTTTTTGGGTCACTTAGGTAGACTATCATGTCGTCTGCAAATAATGATAGTTTGACTTCTTCCTTTCCAATTTGAATCCCTTTGACCTCCTTATGTTGTCGAATTGCCCGAGCTACTATCTCAAGCCCTGACTAGTCCCTGATTTTAGTGGGATTGCTTCAAGTTTCTCTCCATTTAGTTTGATGCTGGCTACCGGTTTGCTGTATATTGCTTTAACGATGTTTAGGTATGGGCCTTGAATTTCTGTTCTTTCCAAGACCTTTAGCATGAAAGGATGCTGAAATGAAATGACCATGTGGTTTTTTTCTTTGAGTTTGTTTATGTAGTGGATTGCATTGATGGATTTCCGTATATTGAACCAACCCTGCATCCCTGGGATAAAGCCTACTTGATCATGGTGGATGATCGTTTTTATGTGTTCTTGGATTCGGTTGGCAAGAATTTTATTGAGTATTTTTGCATTGATGTTCATAAGGGAGATTGGTCTGAAGTTTTCTTTCTTAGTTGGATCTTTGTGTGGTTTTGGTATCAGCGTATTTGTGGCTTCGTAGAAGGAATTGGGTAGTGTTCCTTCTGTTTCTATTTTGTGGAATAGTTTGAAGAGTATTGTTGTTAGGTCTTCTTTGAAGGTCTGATAGAATTCTGCACTGAAACCATCTGGTCCTGTGCATTTTTTGGTTGGAAGACGTTCTATGACCCCTTCTATTTCTTTAGGGGTTATGGGACTGTTTAGATGATCTATTTGGTCCTGATTTAATTTTGGTATTTGGTATCTGTCTAGGAAATTGTCCATTTCCTCCAGATTCTCCAGTTGTGTTGAATATAGGCTTTTGTAGTAGGATCTGATGATTTTTTGTATTTCCTCAGTTTCTGTTGTAATATCTCACTTTTCATTTCTAATTTTGTTAATTTGGATACTTTCTCTGTGCCCTTTGGTCAGTCTGGCTAAGGGTTTATCTATCTTGTTGGTTTTCTCAAAGAACCAGCTCCTGGACTCGTTGATTCTTTGTATGGTTCTCTTTGTTTCCACTTGATTGATTTCAGCCCTGTGTTTGTTGATTTCCTGCCTTCTACTCCTCCTGGGTGAAATAGCTTCTTTTTGTTCCAGGGCTTTCAGGTGTGTCATTAAGCTGCTAGTATATGCTCTCTCCATTTTCTTTTTGGAGGTACTCAGGGCTATGAGTTTTCCTCTTAGCACTGCTTTCATTGTATCCCATAGATTTGGTTATGCTGTGCCTTCATTTTCATTAAATTCTAAAAAGTCTCTGATTTCTTTCTTTATTTCTTCTTTGGCCAAGGTGTTATTGAGTAGAGTATTGTTCACCCTCCATGTGTATGTGGGCTTTCTGTTGTTTTTGTTGCTATTGAAAACCACTCTTACACCATAGTGTTCTGATAGGAGGCATGGGATTAGTTCGATTTTCTTGTAGTTGTTGAGGTCTGTCTTGTGACCAATTATATGGTCGATTTTGGAGAAGGTACCATGAGGTGCTGAGAAAAGGGTATATTCTTTTGCTTTAGGGTGAAATGTTCTATAAATATCAGTCAAATCCAATTGGTCCAAAGCTTCAATTAGTTTTACTGTGTCCCTGTTTAGTTTCTGTTTTCTTGATCGGTCCATTGAGGAGAGTGGAGTGTTGAAGTCCCCCACAATTATTGTGTTAGATGCAATGTGTTCTTTGAGCTTTAGTAAAGTTTCTTTTATGAATGAGGATGCCCTTGTATTTGGAGCATAGATATTCAGAATCGAAAGTTCTTCTTGGTGGATTTTTCCTTTGACCAGCAAGAAGTGTCCCTCAGTGTCTCTTTTGATGACTTTCGATTGAAAGTCAATTTTATCTGATATTAGAATGGCTACTCCGGCTCATTTCCCGAGACCATTGGCTTGTAAAATTGTCTTCCAGCCTTTTACTCTAAGGTAGTTTTTATCTTTGACATTTAGGTGTGTTTCCTGTATGCAGCAAAATGTAGGGTCCTGTTTCCTTATCCAGTCTGTTAGTCTATGTCTTTTTATTGGGGAATTGAGTCCATTGATGTTAAGAGATATTAAGGAATAGAGATTATTACTTCCTGTCATTTTTGATGTTATTTTTATATTTGAGTGATTATCTTCTTTTGGGTTTGATGGAGGAAGGTTACTATCTTACTTTTTCCAGGGTGTAGTTTCCCTCCTTGTATTGGAGTTTTCCTCCTATTATTCTTTGTAGAGCTGGGTTTGTGGAAAGATATTGTGTAAATTTGGTTTTGTCATGGAATGTCTTGGTTTCTCCATCTATCGTGATTGAGAGTTTTGCTGGGTATAGTAGTCTTGGCTGATATTTGTGTTCTCTTAGAGTCTGCATGAGATCTACCCAGGATCTTCTAGCTTTCATGGTCTCTGGTGAGAAGTCTGGTGTGATTCTGATAGGTCTTCCTTTATATGTTACTTGGCCTTTTTCTCTTACTGCCTTTAATATTCTTTCTTTGCTTAGTGCATTTGGGGTTTTAATTATTATGTGGCGAGAGGTATTTCTGCTCAGATCCAGTCTGTTTGGAGTTCTGTAGGCTTCTTGTATATTCATAGGTATCTCTCTCTTTAAGTTGGGAAAGTTTTCTTCCATAATTTTGTTAAGGATATTTGCTGGCCCTTTCAGTTGTAAATCTTCACTCTCATCTATACCTATAATCCTTAGGTTTGGTCTTCTCATTGTATTCTGGATTTCCTGGATGTTCTGGGATACAAGCTTTTTGCATTTTGCATTTTCTTTGACTGTTGAGTCAATGGTTTCTATGGTATCTTCGGCATCTGAAATTCTTCCTTCCATCTCTTGTATTCTGTTGTTTATATTTGCATCTATGGCCCCTAATTTCTTCTCAAGGTTTTCTCTCTCCAGAGTTGTCTCCCTTTGTGATTTCTTAGTTGTTTCTACTTCTGTTTTTAGATCCAGGATGGTTTTGCTCAGTTCCATCATTTGTTTGTTTGTGTTTTCATGTAATTCTTTAAGAGATTTTTGTGTTTCCTCTTTCATGACTTCTGCCTCTTGACTCAAGTTCTCCTGCATTTCTTTAAGGTTTTTTTTTTTTTTTTTTTTTGCGTTTCTTCTTTATTGGCTTATATCTCTTGAGCCTTATTCTCCTGCATTTCTTTAAGTGATTTTTCTGTTTCCATTATACGGGTTTCTAGCTTATTCATGTTTCCCTGTATTTCTTTAAGAGATTCATTTATGTCCTTTTTGAGTTCTTCTAGCAGTATCATGATCAGTGATTTTAAATCCAAATCTTGTTTCTCTGGTGTGTTGGCATAACCAGGACTTGCTGATGTTGGAGAGTTTGGTTCAGATGCTGCCATATTGCCTGGATTTCTGTTAGTAGCGTTCCTGCGTTTGCCCTTTGCCATCTTGTTCTCTAGAGTTAGTTGGTCTTGTCCCTGGCTGGTGTTTGGGCCTCCTGAGGGGCTCTGGGGCTATTACTGCAACACTATATGGCTGGGTTTCCCCTGTAGCAGTTTGCTGATGTGCTGTCCTCCTCTTGGGTGCCCTTGCAGCTCTGGTGTGCTTTGCCCCAGATTGTATCTGTGAACCAGATGGAGCCCATTTGCACCTTCAGGGAGTGCTGATGGTGTATGCTGCCGGGACCTTTTCAGTGTGGTGATCACTCTGCTGGGCAGCCGATCTCCCAACCGGGTTAGTGCACACAAGGCTAGCCTGGCTGCTCAGGGCTGGGTCCAGGTTAAAGCCTGGGAGGCCAAGATCCGAGCAAAGTTCCCCTGGGGCTATGACTGTTAATTGGGTCTGTTAGGTGGCCAGGATGGTGGGCGTGTGTGCTCTCGCTCCCTGAAAGTGCCGGGAGAGTCCTCTGGGCTAACAACCTCCTGGGCGGGTTGACACACAGATGGCCCACCAAGCCGCCCAGTTCTTGGGGTCAGTCCAGGGCCTGTTGGGGCCTAGACCCCCCACTTTGTTAGCCTCAGGCTATGCCTGTTAGCCGGCTTTGCCTGCCTGCCAGAGCTCTCTGGCGTCCTGTAGGCAAAATGGCGGCGTGCACGCCCAACCAGAAGCTTTTTAAGGCAGGCCATTGAAAATAAAAAAAAAAAAAAAAAAAAAAAAAAAAGAGGCCCTCACTCCACCCTGCATCTGATTGTAGTACAGACTAAGTTAATGTAGAAATCCAGTAAAGCTCCAATGCTATATTGACCATAGAGGCAGAAGGAGTCAGGAATGGGCTCCCTGTAACCACATTCCTGTGTTTACAATACTATCTTAATCTGATGCAAAAAATATTTCTCTAGAAAGAAATGAGAGACGGGGGGGGACAGAGACAGAGGAGGTGGAGGAAGTCCAATGACAAGCGTGGTGTTGGAAGACATGGTATGTCTCATGGAGCTCAATTCAACATCTACTCTCACATGCACAGCAACGGAAGACAAGAAAGGCACCCAGCAAACTGTGGTAAGGGCAGCTTTCTGTAGCTACTGCCTGCACCTGAGCACCTTGTTGATTATTTTGAGACTCTGAGGTGGAGGAGGTCAAAGCCTTTTAAGTTTTTCATTACTGAAGGAAAGGATATTTGAAGTTCTTAGATTTCATCTTGATAGCGCAGAAGGCTTTGGCCAAGATTCACAAATTGTTCTTTTATCCACGGGGATCATTTAGCAGATTCCAATCTTCAACAGTTTTTCTCTAGTTCCACCAGACAATGTCCTCTCTGAACACATGCAAGTTATATCCAGCACTTCGTTTCTAAGGTTTTTATAGATGATCGCTTGTCAGCACACCAGGGAAACTGCAGGACCACATTGAAAATAAGAACGAAGCATATTGGTGTAATATACTTTTGATTTGATAGATTAAGTGACTTGGTGGGCATGTGGCTAATCTTGGAACTTGAAATCAACCAATTTCTACTAGTATGTTAATGTAGACCACTGGTAATCATTGGTTGTAGATAACAAACATTTCTCCTCTTCTTCTTCCGGGCTCCTGGATTGTGAACCTCTGGTCTCCTATTGGCTGGGTGATTCTAGGTAATTATCTGTAAATGAAGACGAGGTGTGCCTGATTGCTCTGGCTTTCAGGGAGAGGCTAAGGAGCCCCTTCCTTTGTCAGTGTTAATCACTGAAGCCTGTATCACGATGTGCCTCTGCCTCCCTGAGTCCCTGAGTTAATTGCGAGTCAGTATTAGTGACTCTTCTCTTTGCTGTGACAAACATGATTTAAAGAGGGAAAAGATTACTGTGGCTTACAGTTTGAGGAAACGCAGTCCACACTGGTAGCGATGCATGGCGTTTGGGCTCTGTTGCTGGCTGCTCAGCTTGTGGTTTACTTACATGGTTGCTGACCATGAAGGACAGATAAGACTGGAAGCAGGGCTGGTCCCTATCTTTCTATATCTAGTAGCCCATATCTATTATCTAAACACTGCATCACCAAAGTTCTACAGCACACACAACATTATCATCAGCCAAGGATGTCTAAGAACATGAGCCTGTGGGGGCATTTCTTTCAAATCAAAGACATGGACTCTGGTCAACAAATAAAATCATTTTAATATTAAATCACTAATATCTGGGTATTAAGACTGCAGTATAATCCAACATTCACTGGCACATATACATTCTTATCTGCCTAAGCACCAGAGAGTGAGAGAATGGAGAATGTACTTAACAGATCACAGAGCATCTGTGTTGAGCATTTTCCATATCCCATGATGCACTTCTCTTTAAGAAATGACATTGTGTTTATCTTTCACCTATTTATGTTTACAGTTTCTCTTATGTGTATTAACAACATTTTCATTTACTGAATGAATAAAATCTATAATTCTATTTTTGAAGTGAACTGTACCTTTCTGTTATGACATATTTTAGCAATATCATTGCTATTTCTACTGTTATTCATATTTTCAATGCATTTCTGTCTTATGCCAAGGAGTTTTAGACATAAACACTAACCTTCTCTAAGGTACAAAGCTTGGGTAATATATGGGTGTATTATTATAAAACTGCGAGCATTGGTTTCAGAGGAGAACGTAAGAGAAGATACAGTGACATTATTATAAATTCAGTACAGTAGATCTCCCTGTTTGATTTGCTGGCATGCCTGGAGCCATTCACGGACCTTTAGGAGCATTGTAAAGTAATAAATGTTACAGGCATAGCGTGCCTATCGAGCAGATCTTAAATGTATTAGTGTACACTGTTTTATTTTATTATATATTTTCTTGTGAACACGATGTCATTCTCATTTTTCTTCTAGGTACCATACTAATGAGCCTGTCTTCAAGGAAACAGCATATTGTGCTTTATACAGTGTCTTTAAGTGGAGACTGTGTGGTCATTGAAAAGACTAAAGGGATTTCAAATACCTTTCTTTAAAGCAAATATGCTTTGTCTCAGCTTTCCTCATAAGCCTGTTGGCCCTGAGAAAGACTTATGTGTATATGGTGATAGTTCCTACTATAGCATAGTCTCTGCCTTACTTCCATTTATCAGTTACTGCTTTCTATTCTTTTTTAATTCCTACTGTGATTCTTTTGTTGCTAGTGTATATATGCATTCTATGTTCTATGCATATATGTGTGTTGTGTGTGTTTATATATGTGTATATATGTGTGTGTGTTACATATTGTGTGTGTGTGTGTGCCCATGTACATAAGGAAGACAGAGGCCATTATCAGATGACTTCTATTGTCCTTCATCTTAATTTTTGAGACACTTTTCTCTCACTAAGCTTGTAGTGCACAAACTTGCAGATTAGCTGACCAATGAGTTTCAGGAATTCAAACTTGCCCCAGGGCTGAGGGATTGCAAATGTGAGTGCTCTGACTGCTTTTTATCTATAAAAATGATCTAAATGTGGGCCCTTGTGCTTGCACGGCGAGGAATTCACCAGCTGAGCCAGCCTATGTTTTGTTTCCACTTTCTTGAACTGTTTCATATCTTATAGCTGGTTTCAACAACTTTTTCATTATCAACTCTTAAGTAAGTTCTATTGAAGTGCCCGACATTTCAGATCTCATTAGTACTTTCTATCTGCTTTCTTATATTAATCTCAGCCCCCTGCATGTTTGAGAACTTTTATACCGTTTATTAAATATGTTGATTGTTCACAAATGTTTGTGATCATTAGCATTTTTCTGTATTCGTAAGGCTAGTAAGAAAGAAAAATTCTGAGAAGTGATCATCTAGTGTGAGCCTCTTAACACACAAATTGTATTATTTAATAATAAAATCTCACAAATTCATATTAATAGTAGCTAACATTTAGCATCTTTATATGGTATATTCTGTGATATTTTGTACATATTATCTCATTCAATTTTTTATAGATACCCAAAAGGAGATTGTTATTGTTAAATTCACTGTACAGATGGAGAAGTGGATATGGAGCAGGATTAATAAAAAATCTGCAGGGTGTCCAGGTCATAAGAAGCAGGTACTTATTCCCTAAATCACAAATTTAACTGCAAGCAAGAGAAAGAACTAAAGGCATTGCATGAATAACTGAGCAGAATCATTACATGTCTTCCCAAACTATCTTCCCATCCGTGTCAGAATTCATTGACTTGGTTATTTTCACCTTGGTGGTTAATACACATTTATTAGTTGAAGAGATCCTGTGCTAATCACACCCAGATGAATTTATGAAGTGAGTGGATGTATTTGGATATTTCTAGATGGAGAGTATACATGAATATCAATGATGCCACACTTCCTCTGAGGCCCTACGTTTACTGTTCTAAGTGTCCTGTGCTGTGGTTTATGCCTCCCTGTGTTTGGAGCATACATCTTTCAAGAAAGTGGTGCTTCATTTACATAGTGACACTTTCTAGCTTGAAGCACACTTGGCCAAGCTCACCCCTCACGATTTCTCATCTTCTACCGGAAAGACTGATGACAAAGAATGTTTACTGAAGGACCCATAACATGACAGCCATTCGTGTCATGTGCTTTCAGAGGACTACCTCTTGAGAATCTTAGAACTCCATAACATACAGACTGTCATATTTTATTCTGTAGGTAGGGACATGGAGCTTAGTGAAAGCTTTGTAACTGCTTATAATAGTGTGGGTAGGACATTACAGAACTGCACAGGCCAAATATTGGGAAGAAAATGGAAACCATTTGCCAGAAACTCATCATTTGAGCTTGGTGTGAGACCCAGCTGCACACTCCATGAAGGGAAATGGATTTGACCTTCACAATCATGTAGAGGAACGTTTACACAAGCTATTAGAAAAATGTGTAGGTGAAGCATGTGGAGGATAGAGTGGCCAGATCTTTAGAAGGACCTGAAGACAAGGTCATGGCCTCTTTGGATTTTACAGCCATTGGCAAGGTAGATCCATTCTCAGAATAGAGGTCCTTCTGAGTACAGGCTTTAAGCTTGCAGGAGTGATGAGTGGTGTGTTCACTGTGATTCTCGGGGCTGCCTACTCGGCTCTTATTTATCCTTCTACAGCTGGCATCAAGGACAGTTTTGTAAAAGTATGTGGCACACTTGGTACCATTAATTTGCATAGAATGAAAGCTAGTGAAGCTGTCAAGTTACCTTCTTTTTACTCTTCCACATAATGATCAATTTACCGGCTTGCCATGGGTGAGCTACTTTTGCACAGTTCTGGAGGTCAGATATCCCAAATGGGACCAAGAGACTAAAACTAAAGTATTGATAGCTTCTTCGAGACACTAAAATTTAGAGAGTCTAGGAGAGAATTTATTCCCTTACCTTATTCAGTTTCTAAGACTTCTCGTTCCTTGGCTTGCGGCTCTTTCCCCCATTGCCAAAGTCAGCCATATCACCTCTCCAAATCTTCCCTACTTTGATATTCTTGACTCCCTCTTATGAAGACTCTTGGAGCCCTGCCTTCAACCTCATGACATGTGAAGATGGACATTTCCTTCAGCTCACCATGGAAGAGACAGAGGAAGAGATTTCCCCAGGCTTCGTTTAATAGAATTATGGAGATGAGCAGAAGCGAAACGATGTCAACATGAAAGACCATCTGGAGCAGTCATTCTCAACTGAGTGGGGGTCAGGACAGATCAGATATTTACACTGAGATTCAGAAAGGTAGCAAAATTAGAGTTACAACATAGCAGCAAAATAATTTTCTGCCTGGGGGTTTACCACAAAATGAGGTACTGTACTAAAGGGTCATGGCCTTTAATAGGTTGAGCCCTAAGGGTCTAGAGACTTTTGATTGTGAGCAGACTAGGTATAAAATAAAAGCAATGTAAGTGGGAATGGAAAGAGGTGACTGCATTGAGAGACATTAGTATGTTCAGGAGTTGCCACTTAGCTGGAAAATAAGAGGAGGGAGAATTCAAGAATGACCTTAAAGTTTCTCATGGTCACCTGGCTAGCAAACATTCTTACACAATAACATTATGTAAACCTTTCAGCATGGCATAGTCTCAGCCCATACACCCTTAATTGCATCGCCTTCTAGCAGACTATTGGTTTTGGTCTCACCTGCTGGCTATCACTTTTTCTGCTATAATATTTCCCTTTGTTTCAGGCTGTTGTTTAATGCAGGATGGGCATCTCTGTCTTCTGCAGTAAATTACATTTTAGTGTAGTATTTAAACTGGCATATCACTGAGATTTTGGTAAAAAAAAAGATTTTAGATGAATTCCTCTTGTGTTTTTGATGCATTTAGGAAAATAATTTTTATAAATGTTTTGGCTACCAATAAATTGCTTTGGTAATATAATTATGTATTATTGACTTTCCTGAAAAACTTAGAATGCTGGATTTTATTTGTGGTTCATAAATTATAGTTTGAACACACCGGGTTCTCAAGAACCCATAGAATGCTTTAATGGCATGTGAACTCATAGGATAATTTAGTTCATAATATGCCTCAAGTTTCCTTTTTGCTTTATCAGGTTGTATATTTTTCTCAAAATAAGAAAATATGTTTCTTTGGTCAAAATTTAAGGATGTGTGGTAATAACACAAGTGAAATTATTAAAAAGTACAGAGATGTTGATGACCTAGGAGTAGCTATCCAAGCAGCAGAGAGCCAGAGAATCAATTACAAATGGAATGAACCAAGCTTTGGTTAGCTGAACAATTCAACCGCTGCTGCCCACTTAAGCAACTTCATCTTTTCTAACTTAATTTAAATATATGTATTAAATGCACACCATTAAACATTGCTCTCATAGACTGAGAATATGCAATGTATTTGTGAGGCAGAGTATTTGTGTTCAGACTATATAAAGCTGCCATAAAGATCCACAGAATAGACAAGCCAACCAGCATTGTAAATGGCCAATGGCCTGAATAAATACTAAACAGAAAAATGTGTATTAATGTCCAGGCCCTTAGTTTAGCCCAGCACTGGAAAAATAAAATACTATAGTAGCCAGTACATCCATCAAATTGTATTTTCCATTTGAAATGGAAAATGTAAACTAGAAACAAAGTAAGATCAGCTCTGACATCGAAATAACGGAAAATACTGAAGACATCAAATAATTAAAAATATTGAGAATATCAATTATTGGTAAGAATCTGGAACAGAGTTGTTATATATTCCATGTGGGAGTGAAAAATAATAATTTAATTACTCTTGGAAAACAGTTGGCAAATTTTTATACACTCACAGAGGACCTAGAGAGTTCGAGTAGGGTGCCATGTCAGTTCCCTGGTGCAATAAAAGAAAAGAGGGGAAAAGTTAAATATACATTTGCCTAGTGACTCAGAAGGTCTACCCCTTTATATTACTAAGTACACTGCAAGCACATGGCAACATGATTGAATCAACAGACACTGTTGAGCACAGTAAAACTAGACACCAAAGCATATGACTAGAATGAAGACTCAGCTCATGTGTGAGGACATCAATCCTGAGCACTAAAAAAATAATGGAAGCAAAATCACACACACACATACATGCATGCACATATGCACACACACATGCACACACACATATGTCCATAACATGTACATTTATCTACAATATATATGCTTTATATTTATATTTAGCATTTGTAGAAGTAGAAAAGGATATAGATCTGGCCTGGTGCTAAAGAAAATGAACTCACGGTTAATGATCATTAGTGTCTGAATCAAAGAATATAAATTTTGCATTTCTTTGGCTGTGATAAAATTCCATGACAAAGGCAACTTATAGAGGAGTTTATGATTAAAGTTCCGGAAGGATAATAGTCTGACATGGAGACATGGAAGTATGTCACAGACATGGCATAGAAATAAGAACATGAAGCTGAGAATGCACAACTACAAATCCAAGCATGAAGCAAAGAGAGGAAGTGCAACAAGACTCTATGGGCTCAGAACCAGTCACCTTTGAGTGGCATATTTATTTATATGGCACTTATATGACATACTGATATGGATTGAATTAGACTGTTGGGTTCATGAATAAAAATATTCCTCAAAACTTATCAAATTCCATGAAATTATATATTTTTTTACTCTAAGAAATCTTACCTTAAAGAAAAATATTTTTCCTTAACTATAAAAGTACTGACGGGCACCATAGAATTATCTAGCTGAATTGACTTTTTTTCTTTTTTTTTTCCATTTTTATTTTTATTTATTTATATTTTTTTATTTACATTGCAAATGATTTCCCCTTTTCTGTGTCCCCACTCCCCACAAGTCCCATAAGCCCTCTTCCGTCCCCCTATTCTTCCATCTACCCCTTCCCACTTCCCTGTTCTGGAATTCCCCTATACTCTTGCACTGAGTCTTTCTAGAACCAGGGCCCACTCCTCCATTCTTTTTGGACATCATTTAATGTGTGGATTATGTCCTGGGTATTCAAAGTTTCTAGGCTAATATCCACTTATCAGTGAGTGCATACCATGATTGATCTTTTGAGACTGGGTTACCTCACTTAGTATGATGTTCTCCAGCTCCATCCATTTGTCTAAGAATTTTATGAATTCATTGTTTCTAATGGCTGAATAGTACTCCATTGTGTAAATATACCACAATTTTGTATCCATTCCTCCGTTGAAGGACATCTAGGTTCTTTCCAGCTTCTGGCTATTACAAATAGGGCTGCTATGAACATAGTGGAGCATGTGTCCTTATTGCATGCTGAAGAATCCTCTGGATATATGCCCAGTAGTGGTATAACAGGGTCCTCAGGAAGTGACATGCCCAGTTTTCTGAGGAACCGCCAGACTGATTTCCAAAGTGGTTGCACCATCTTGCAATCCCACCAGCAGTGGAGGAGTGTTCCTCTTTCTCCACATCCTCGCCAACACCTGCTGTCTCCTGAGTTTTTGACCTTAGCCATTCTATCTGGTGTGAGGTGAAATCTCAGGGTTGTTTTGATTTGCATTTCCCTAATGATTAATGATGTTAAACATTTCTTAAGGTGTTTCTGAGCTCTCCGAAGTTCTTCATGTGAAAATTCTTTGTTTAGCTCCATACCCCACTTTTTAATGGGGTTATTTGGATCTCTGGGTTCTACTTTCTTGAGTTCTTTGTATATATTAGATATTAGCCCTCTGTCGGATTTAGGGTTGGTGAAGATTCTTTCCCTACAAACAACATAAAGTATCTTGGGGTGACTCTAACCAAACAAATGAAAGACCTATATGACAAGAACTTCAGATCTCTGAAGAAGGAAATCGAAGAAGATCTCAGAAAATGGAAAAACCTTCCATGCTCGTGGATTAGCAGGATTAATATAGTTAAAATGGCCATCTTGCCAAAGGCAATCTACAGATTCAATGCTATTCCCATAAAAATCCCAACCCAGTTCTTCATAGAGCTAGAAAGAGCAATTCTCAAATTCATCTGGAATAATAAAAAACCCAGGATAGCTAAAACTATTCTCAACAGTAAAAGAACTTCAGGGGGATTCAATATCCCAGACTTTAAACTCTACTACAGAGCAATAGTGATAAAAACTGCATGATATTGGTACAATATCAGGCAAGCGGATCAATGGAATAGGATTGAAGACCCCGAAATGAACCAACACACCTATGGTCTCTTGGTCTTCGACAAAGGGGCTGAAAGCATCCAGTGGAAAAAAGATAGTCTTTTCAACAAATGGTGCTGGTTCAATTGGAGGTCAGCATGCAGACGAATGTGCATCGACCCATTCTTATCTCCTTGTACCAAGATCAACTCCAAATGGATCAAGGACCTCCACATAAAACCTGACACACTGAAACTAATTGAAAAAAAAAAAAAAACTGGGGAAGACCCTGGAGGACATGGGCACAGGGGAAAAGTTCCTGAATAGAACACCAATAGCTTATGCTCTAAGATCAAGAATTGACAAATGGGACCTCATAAAACTACAAAGTTTCTGTAACGCAAAGGACACCATCAAAAGGACAAAACGTCAACCAACAGACTGGGAAAGAATCTTCACCAACCCTAAATCTGAATTGACTTTTTAATGATATGTCATGGGCAAAGACATTGCAGAAAATTACTTTAAGAAACTCCTTGTGTATACTTTATGATATGGGGGTGGGAGGTCCTCAGGAGCAGAAATCCTATAGGAGCACCAGAGAAAACTCAGATACTCAAGGTACATGGCATTGGAGAAAATTCTCTAATGATGGAGAATGATTCATATTAAGTTGAAGGGGCAACTAGGGAGAAACTTCCACAATAATCTAAAAAGTGTGAAGATATGCACTTATCCAAGGAACTCAGACAGTGTCATAGGACAAGAGCGTCAAGGACATAGAGAGGGTGCAAATAAAATGACCAAACAGCTTAAAGAAGACGCAGCTCAGGGTTATACTAGTGTCAGTCCATCATGAGCCAGTGGCATAGCAGAGGAACTCCCATTGTAGTGGCCAGGTCACGCTACCATAGATCCTTTCCCTCTAGTCAGGCTCCCCTTTCCACTTCTCTCCTACCTCCGAATGGTTCATTTGAATTGAATCCATCAAGATTTTAAACCATTAATTAGCTTAGAGCTTCCTCATGGTAATACTCTCTGGAAACCCCCTCACAGACACACCTAGAGTAAGTGCTACTAATCTTTAGGGAATTTCTCAGTACAATCCAGTTGATGATCATGATTAATCATAGCAGAGGGTGGCAGGTTGCAGGCTAGATCAAGCCTGTGAAAGTTGTGTGGAACAGTAAGTGTTTTGATATTTGCCCATGGCCAATATAAGATCATATTTCATTTTACTTTTTAAAATTACGTAACTGGGATAGTGGTTCCTAGCAAAGTTTTCACAGATGTTTTGATCATTAGTATGTATTCAGAATCATTAGCAAGGCATCACCAAAGCACTAAGAATAAAGGATTCCTGCTTTAGTCTTAGTTGGACCCTTCTGTAACCATGTGACTTGATTCTGGGATGTAAGTGAGTGTGTTTTTGGTGGATCCTGGGAGGGTGATCTCAAGGAAGGAGCTGATTTGTTCCTACCTTTTTCCTCTTTTCTGCCTTCAGGAAGTCATATGTAACTTTCATCTTTAATGACGATAGGCACATCCCAAAGTCACACTCTTTATGTGCATATTATATGCAGATTTTCAAGTCCTGGGTTGTGAGAAATGAGAGAATACAAAGTGTAGAAAAGGTAATTTTGGATTTTGTTATTAGGTTTGCATTTTTCCAAACCATTTTAGATTCATTATTACTCTTAAACACAAAGATCCATTTTATTTTTGTGATTTTTTTCTTTCTGTTTCTTTATAATTTAAGGATGGAGATGATAGAAAAGAAGCCTTCTGCCATCAATACAAATAATACTCCCCGGCTTGTACTTTCAATTTATGTTAACTGCTGCCTTAAGGTATAGGAAAGTGATAGGCATGATCCTCAATTATAAACTAATTGGCAAGAATATCAGAGCAAAATTTTAATAAGTGGGTTCCCTTCCTTTCTAGTTTGTCCTAAACAGAGTTGATTAGCATCTTAAAGAGGAGCCGTGCATGATTCCCATATCTGAGTAGCTGCAAAATGTTAACACATGGTGATTTGCTACATCAGCAATATCAGACTCTTTACGTTAAAAATACCCACATAATAAGCACTTAACACATTTTAGGAAAGATTCTTCCTATCTGCCAGAAGGAAAGAGAGATGCAGAGAGAACAGAGATGCAATGAACGAGAGATCATTAATCTGAGTAATCTAGGATGTGTCTGGTGAGTCAAGCTCTCTCTTTCCCTTTCATCTCCCACCATGTTTTCTATATGGGCCTCAATATCCTAGCAATGACCAAGGATATCCGTACTATTTTTTTTTCAATTAAATCATGTCACATCCTTTCAATGAATTAGACAAAATGGAAACTAATCTTAGAAGCACAGCCATTAAAAGTAGTGCACTTAGAAGGATATTAGGAGCTAAAAAGAATGCTTCAAATTGTTTTTAAAGGCCTTATAAATACACCATCCAAACAAGATTATAATTTCTAGTCAATATAAGGAAATTTGCATCTGTTGAATTAGGTGATTAGTGCTGCTCATTAGCGCCCTGATGGCTCATGAGTTCCTCGCTACCTGCCCCAATGTTCTAGACTCACAAATGAAAGACACACACAGCCTTATATTTTAATACGCTCTAAGCAGCTCAAAGGCAGGGCCACTTTAAACCTCCATGTGGCTAGTACACTCTCCCCTCTGATATTCCTGAAATATTAATTATTGATTATTAATAACCTATATTCCATCCTGGCCTGGGCCCAGGTCTGCAGGCCTTCTGGGCCATGATCCATGACTCTTACATGTTGGCTGTCTCTCTGTCCTTCACTTCTTGGCCAGCCCTGATCTTTCTGCTTTCCCTACATGGCAGTTCTGTCCCACCTTCATCCCTTGGTCCCCTTGCCCTAGAAATATAAAGTCCTTCTTCTCTCTTCCTGCCCAGCCATTGGCCATTAGCAACTTTATTTACCAATCAGAACCAACTGGGGCAGGGACCCTAAGAGCCTCACATGCAGACATGTGAATTCCTGGTGTAATTTTGGGAGCTCAATTAACATAATACAAGCTTTAGAGCAAATCCACAATACGCATCCAAGTTTTTATTTTTTTTATTTTTTTAATATTTTTTTCTATATTCTTTGTTTACATTCCAAATGATTTCCCCTTTACCGGATCACCCCCCCCATATGTCCCATAAACCTTCTTCAATCCATCCACTCTCCAATCACCTCCCTCATTTTTCTCTGTCCTTATATTCCCCTCCAATGCTAGATCAATCCTTTCCAGGATCAGGACCCTCTTCATACTTCTTCATGGGAGTCATTTGTTATGCGATTTGTGCCTTGGGTATTCAGGGCTTCTGGGCTAATTAATATCCACTTATCAGAGATTGCATTCCATGTGTATTCTTTTGTGTTTGGGTTACCTCACTTAGGATGATATTTTCCAGATCAAACCATTTGCCTAAAAATTTTGTGAATTCATTGTTTCTAATTGCTGAGTAGTATTCCATTGTGTAAATATACCACATTTTCTGTATCCATTCCTCCTTTGAGGGTTCTTTCCAGCTTCTGGCTATTATAAATAAGGCTGCTATAAACATAATGGAGCATGTGTCTTTATTGCATGCTGGGGAATCCTTTGGGTATATGCCCAGGAGAGGTATAGCAGGGTCCTCTGGAAGTGTCATGTCCAGTTTTCTAAAGAACCGCCAGACTGATTTCCACAGTGGTTGTACCATCTTACAGCCCCACCAGCAGTGGAGGAGTGTTCCTCTTTCTCCACATCCTCGCCAACACCTGCTGTCTCCTGAGTTTTTGACTTTAGCCATTCTGACTGGTGTAAGGTGAAATTTCAGGGTTGTTTTGGTCTGCATTTTCCTAATGACTAATGATGTTGAGCACTTCTTAAGGTGCCTCTTTGCCATCTGAATTTCTTCAGGTGAAAATTCTTTGTTTAGATCTGTACCCCATTTTTAATAGGGTTATTTGGTTCTGTGGGGTTTAACTTCTTGAGTTCTTTGTATATATTGGATATTAGCCCTCTATGAGATGTAGGGTTGGTGAATATCCTTTCCCAATTTGATGGTTGCCGTTTTGTCCTTTTAACAGTGTCCTTTGCTTTACAGAAACTTTGTAATTTTATGAGGTCCCATTTCTCAATTCTTGATCTTAGAGCATAAGCTATTGGTGATCTGTTCAGGAACTTTTCCCCTGTGCCCATGTCCTCAAGGTTCTTCCCCAGTTTCGTTTCTATTAGTTTCAGTGTGTCTGGTTTTACATGGAGGTCCTTGATCCACTTGGAGTGAAGTTTAGTACATGGAGATAAGAATGGATCAATTCGCACTCTTCTGCATGTTGACCTCCAATTGAACAGCACCATTTGTTGAAAAGGCTATCATTTTTCCACTGGATGTTTTCAGCTCCTTTGTCGAAGATCAAGTGACCATAGGTGTGTGGATTCATTTCTAGATCTTCAATTCTATTCCATTGGTCCACTTGTCTGTCACTGTGCCAATACCATGCAGTTTTTAACACTATTTCTCTGTAGTATTGCTTGACGTCAGGGATACTGATTCCCCCAGAATTTCTTTTGTTGTTGAGAATAGTTTTAGCTATCCTGGGTTTTTTTGTTATTCCAGATGAATTTGAGAATTGCTTTTTCTAACTCTGTGAAGAACTGAGTTGGGATTTTGATGGGGATTGCGTTGAATCTGTAGATTGCTTTTGGCAAGATGGCCATTTTAACTATATTAATCCTGCCGATCCACGAGCATGGCAGATTTTTCCATTTTCTGAGGTCTTCTTCGATTTCCTTCTTCAGAGACCTGAAGTTCTTGTCGTATAGATCTTTCACTTGTTTGGTTAGAGTCACACCAAGATACTTTATATTGTTTGTGGCTATTGTGAAGGGTGTCATTTCCCTAACTTCTTTCTCAGCCTGCTTATCCTTTGAGTATAGGAAGGCAACTGATTTGCTTGAGTTGATTTTATAACCAGCCACTTGGATGAAGTTGTTTATCAGCTGTAGGAGTTCTCTGGTGGAGGTTTTCGGGTCACTTAAGTAGACTATCATGTCATCTGCAAATAGTGATAATTTGACTTCTTCCTTTCCAATTTGTATCCCCTTGGCCTCCTTATGTTGTCTAATTGCTCTAGCTAGAACTTCAAGTACTATATTGAAAAGATATGGAGAAAGAGGACAGCCTTGTCTAGTCCCTGATTTTAGTGGGATTGCTTCAAGTTTCTCTCCGTTTAGTTTGATGTTGGCTACCGGTTTGCTGTATATTGCTTTAACGATGTTTAGGTATGGGCCTTGAATTCCTGTTCTTTCCAAGACTTTTAGCATGAAAGGATGCTGAATTTTGTCAAATGCTTTTTCTGCATCTAATGAGATGATCATATGGTTTTTTTCTTTGAGTTTGTTTATGTAGTGGATAGCATTGGTGGATTTCCTTATGGACATCCAAGTTTTTAAACACAAAAATGAATTATTGAAGGAAGTTCATCTAGGTGGTTTCTCCTGAGATCTTTACAAGAGAAAGAGGGCCATTTATCTCAGATAGTTTAGAAGAATCTGGGTATGAGTTTAGAGATGAAAATTGATGCCATTTCAAAGTTCCTTTTGTGAGAGTAAGCCAACATTTAATAGTCAGTTTGGTATACTTTTTTTGTGCTAACTGGATGCCTTTGATAATACACATTTGCCTTGGCAATGCTCACTTCAGATCTTTCCATTTTAATTCAGCAGCAGAATGGTTTACTTCACAGTATATATGTTGGTGTTTCTGGGTATCAATACATTGGAGTACATAAAGCTTATTGGTGAAATTAATCAGACTAAAAGAACAGAAAATACTGTGTAGCTGACTAATTTGACAAAGAATGAGCCTATGATCTGGGGCCATGCTGAGCAGCTTAAAAATGCACAACAATGCAGATAGATCTGGAGTAGAAAGAAATGAGACCAAATTCTGTTTTATCAATGGCTTCTGAACAAATCAGTTTTCATGCCTAGGTTTCAGTTTTGTCTTTTGTGGAGAAGTGGAAGTAATCACCTCAAGAAGTAAGTTGGAAAAAGGAGACTGAAATAAGTTTTGAAAGGCCTATCACAGCCAAGAATCCTTATTAAGCCACAACCTCTATAAACCTCTGGAAGCCAAGAAGTCATCCAGATGTGGATTGTAGCCCCTCTTCTCTCCTACATTTCTTTAAGACTAGATTGTATAGGGTCCCTTTTCCTCTGGCTTATATTTGGAAAACATTAATAGATACCCAAAGAATGAGAAGAAAGCATGTAGATTATTTATTCTCCTACCAGTGGGCTGCAATGAGTGATGGTATTCTGCTATGAATTCATGCTGTTAAGCAGTGCCATCTATTTTTTTCTTCCAGTTACTCTCCTTGTTCTTGAAGCTGAAAAATGACATCTGTTTCCAATGGATGTAGATCCAAAGCTCCATTCCTCCATGTTGGATCTTCTATATCTTTCTATGGTTTTGTCAATGCTACTTGTTGTGTCTATTTCCATTGTCAATATTGTAATCAACTATAAATTCTTTGGCTCAAAGTAATATGATATGTTACCCATCATGCATTATGTTATGCTGCATTCTTTATGCAAGAAGTATGACACTGGCTAAAATCATATGTCAGCAGGGCTACATTCCTACCTGGAATGCATGAGGGGAAAATCTGTTTCCTTATCATTTCTATCTTCTAGAGATTGTCCAGACTTCTTGACTCATAGTCCATTTCTCCATGTTCACAGCCATCCAAAGTGTCCTTGTGTTAGTGTTCAGTTACTGACACAAAGTCATTGAAATAAGCAATTAAAAAGAAAGTAGCCTAGGAAGATGATTCAGTGGGTGAAGACTTTTGTTGGCAAGCCTGGACATTTGAGGCTGATGGTGGATTTTACATGATAGAGGGACCGAACCAACTCCAACAAGTTGTCCTCTGCTCTCCACATACAGGATTTATAGGCCATGACTATACATATACAATACAAACAAACAAACAAATACATACTAAATAAATGCATTTAGAAAAGGGAAATTTACATTATGTGTTTGTTTTCTTACAATAGTGGAGATGAAACCCAGGTTTCAAAGATTTATTGTGAATCATAAATTTCAGAGGTTTCAATCAAAGATCATTATATGACCAAGTGCCTTTGGGCCTGTGATGAAGCACTACATCATGACAGCACGTGGCAAAGAAGAGATAATGACTTCATGGCAATCAGAAAACAAAGATAAGGAGAGACCAAGGCTTAAGTCCCAGCGTCTCCTTTACAATCTCATCCTGATAACCAGTTTTGTAAAGGCTCGGTCAATAACCTATAGTATCATTCTCTGACCAAACTTTCAATGTGTGAGCCTAGGAGTGTAGTCAAGAAGTAAATGTATGGCCAACCTCATGTCACTTCTTCAGTATCTCCCCAATCACACCATTAAGGTTAGGCCCGCCAAAACAATGGCTGTAAATTTGTTTATCGCATGGTCCGTAGCCTTGCTCATAAGAGCAAAATTCCTTTTGCAATGTAAAGTAAATATCAGTTCAAAAGATTAGAATATGGACACCTCTGGGAGCATTATTTTCTCTTAGAATTTGTTTTATTGAATTCTCACCACTTAGGCCTCTGTGTTACCTGCTTCCGTTCAGGACGCAGATGAATGCAATATGATTTCCTGAGATGAATATTATTTTATACATGTAGAAATTAAGTATAAAAATAAATCAATCCAGCCTGTAGTTGCCATATATTTATGGAAGTTGAATGGTATAAGATAACTTTTTACAGCTAAAATATCCAAAAATTTTACATTTGCCAATGGCTAAAACCACCCATAAAATCCCATAAAGATTGGTTAGCATATTAAATTTATGAAATGAAAATATCAAATGTCTATGCACACATGCATACACTCTCCTAATTCTATTGAGCAGCAGAGACCATCTGCCTGAAAACATTTAGAAAAATGAAAGGATAAGAAGGGAAGATGAAATCTATACTTTTAATGTAGGGAAGAGATAAAATGAGATAGGTTGAACTTTGTTCTGTTCCTTTCTCTTTTCTGCCCTTTTTATCCTTTCTAAACAACATAGTTTCTTAACCTACCAACCACCTTTCCCACTTTTGTACTTAATAAGTGTGGCTTTGATACAAGATGTTTTAATGTACTGCCTATCCCAGGAATAGTAAGACTCTGTCCTAAGAGTGTCAGTCTGGTAAACAAGACCATCTGGTTCACAAACTGAAAATTCACACATGTCTTTGTAGCCCTAACACATGGATAGTTTCTCTGAAATCTCTTTAGTTTAATCATGTGCTTTTCTAAGAAATGGAACATCAAAATCATACAAAAGCACAAACAAGAAGAAAATTTAAGGCGAGACTTGCCCTTGCAGAACATGACAGGACAGTTGTAGAAGGGCCAGGAAAGATTTCATATGGGGATCAGCTTTTTACCCAAGCATCACCAGGTAAAGCCATGTGAGTAAGAGGTGTTTAGTATCAAATGTGATTTTTTTCTTTATTTTTTTCACCTCCCTGTTTCCAAACACAGAATCAAGCATCCCATAAATATTAGTTAAATGAAGGAATCAAAGACCATTGATAGAAATAAAAAAGTGATATTTCAGAGTTTGTAACCACTTCTTCAAAAAAAAAATGTGGCTGCTTTCTGCCTCTTTGACATTGGGCATGTAAGAGTAGACAGTAGTGTGCAGGGAGCTTTAGCGAGACAAGACCAAGCAAGGATTTATTATCTGTTGGTTTTATGGGGGAATTTCTGCTACTGTTGTCTATTTGGTGAGAAGACATGGATTTTTTTTGAGTGTCTTCTTTCTTTTTTTGGGATATCATTGACAGTCAAAAAGCTGTATTTAATGTATATAACTTGATGAACCCAAAAGTAAGTATTTATCATGAAATCTATTTTCATGTAGGTAACACACCTCTGATCTTTTCCTCCTGTTCAATTTATAATAATAAATTATGTTGCTGTTGTTATTTTGAGGCCAAAATCATTTATCATAAAAATGTACCCTTAGAAGCATTTCAAGTATGTATTGCAGTATTACTAACTATAGGTATACGCTAAAGAGAATATCTTTTTTTTTTGAAGAGAGTATCTTTAGAATTTACTTTCATCACTGTAATTGATATATTGTAAGATAGTGGCATTTAAGCCATTAAACTATATCCATAAGACATGTATAACTGACTCAGAGTAGACCATTCTAGGAATCTCTCTTGGCTAATGCACTGTGATCTTTCTTCAGATTTCTGCATGATGACCTTATTGATGTGATTAAAGGTTCTCTTCTCACACAGGGTCTCCTCTCCACACCTATACCTTCCCCTTCCATTATTCCTTGTCTATTTTCTCATCTATAAGACAGGCTAAATTTATTTTCAATATTAACTAGAAGTGGTATGGGTCAGCATCTGGCCCTTAGGAGGTCTGTAAACATGCTTGTGGGACATTTCCTATTTCAATTGTGTGTCTCCACAAGAATGTAGATACTTTTATAATATAAAGGTATCAGGGTTTTAGGAAGCATAAATATTAATCATCTAGATCTGATTTGCAATAACCATATTTCATCTTAAAGACAGAAAATCAAAAGTTGGCCACTGACCAGTAAATAACATGTTATAATGAAATTCACTAGGTGGCAATCTTGATCTCACTATGACAAGTGTTAAGTAATTGACAGGAATTCTTATTTGTTAAAGCAAATTGCAAATGACCACCTCCAATGACACAAGCAGGGCAATAAATGTAAAAAGTGATTTAAGACTAGGTGCGTATAATGTCAGCCTTACTATTTACAAATCTAAATGGTAGGTTTCATCATAAAAAGTGCATGTTAATGCAAAAGAGTGTCTCCTTAAAATGTCAAGTGCAGTGAATTACTAAGATGTTGCTGATGGTTTGCGTTTTAACCTCAAACACTCCCTGTTATTGTCTTGATTGTTACAAAGAGGAGGTATGCTTTCTGATGTGATTATTACTTTATTAAATAATTTTGGTTTAATGACCTTATATGTCTTCCATGTGTCTCCAATAATTTATTCATGAGCCTTATCATATTCTGCATAGACATAGCATGATTATATTTGCACCTGAAATTTCTTTAGATTAAGATGGATGGCAAAGATCAGATACTTTAAAAATGCTTTGCCGCACTGCCCTCTAATTGCCAATTTTACTGAATGTAAAAATGTAGTTATTTTTTCTCCCTTGTGGCTTTCCTGGGAATAATACTCAAAATGCCAAATCAAAATCCTACTCAATGCAGAGCAGGTAGTTCCTTCTTCTACCTCTTCTGGGGATGTAAGTGTCAGAATGTCCTTGTTAGAGGGTAGTAAAGTGAATTCTGTGGGCATTCAGAACTACTGATCCTTGTACAGCTTTAAAGACAGCAATAAAACATATTTATAAGATTTTCCTTCCCTTTCATCTAGAAAGCATTTAGCAAAATCTCCATTGTAGTTTTTAGGGTAAAAAAAGTCGGAACAAGTTAAAATATATTTTCTCTGAAAAGCACCTATTGTTCTGGTGATCGGATTAAAAAGAAAAAAGAAAAGCCTGTTGTTGCATGCTTTTGGAGTTTAGGTGATTGCATGTCCAACTAGCTACATTAAAGGCTTATTTCTTGTGTGCAATTATACATTCCTGCACCTACTGAATTCAAAACATACTCTACTCATCATGTGGGGAAAGGAGTACAAATCAGAAAGGTATAGTTATTTAGCAAATGATATTAAGTACCTTTCATTGGGAAAAAAAAATGCCTGTATGTAAATCCCTGCGTGGCTTCTGTCTATCTGATCTTCCCTAATCTCTAAAATGGAGATCATTTCTAATTAACTCATTAGGCTTTTGAGAGAGTTAAATGAGTTGATATATGTGAAGTTAGCCTTGAAGCAAGCAACTCTCCTGATGTCTTCTGAGGCAAACTGGAGGCCCTGCTCCCCCTGTGGCACCATCTGCTTTCCAGCTACCTGTGTGATTGATCATCCAATGCTGTGGGCTTTTATTGTGTTTAACAGAATGTTCTATTGTACCTCTGCCATTGCCCCTACTCATGTTAGCCAGACCCCACACACACTTTTATTAAAATCACTGAGGATAGGGATTGTGAACAACACCTTTAAATCTCTCCTGTGCCCGGTAGCACTTCAGGACTGTGCAAGTCTTTGACTTCAAATCATTGGTGAAAATAGATCAAAATACCTTTCCTCTGCAAAGCCTGTTAGGGTTTTATTTTTCTGTCTCTGTGGAAAATTACTTGGTTCTTGCTAAGCGTTTGTTTATCCCTAAGCTTTTTTTCCTTCTACTGTATTGCCTCTCAGCCTCTTTTCTGTCACTGGTCTATGATTCGACCACCTTGCCATTAATATAAGCAAATACCCATATCTCTTAACTCCAACCATATGCAAGAAATGGTGCTAGGTGCTATGTATCCAAATGGGCAGTCTACTAAAGGGACTGTGTTTTGTAGAAGTTGTCAAATGCTCTAGACAAGAAGAATAACCTGTGATTATTAATGGCTGTGTGAGCTATTATAGGATGGTTATAAGTGAATAATGAGAACTTCATGAAGATGTATAGTTAAGGGAGGTGGTACTGAGCAGATCATATGTAAAGGGAGACTGGAAGAAGCCATCCTGACATAATATGTTGGGGCAAAATGATGGAAGAATGGATGGAACTATATTTAAGGAATAGGATCAATGCCACCAAAGTACCACTGAAGGCAGTTCCAGAAGTGTCCTTTAAGCAATAGGCTAAATTGATCCTGCAAAGCCCTTCATGTCCCACATGAAGGTATATAACAGAATTTAAGTGAGAAGCCATGGAGATGTCTGAAAAATTGAAGTTTTTCATTTGTATTATGTATTTCTATTTGCTTCTGTGGCCATTGCTTTGTGAGGATCCAGGTTAACATATCAGTCAGTGTTGTAGGCAATTTCTATTAGCCTGTCTAACACATTGATCAATTTAATAGTTAATTGACTTGACTCCTCCTCCCTGGTGCTCAAAGTCCCAGCTCCTAAGGTGACATCTGATATGCATTAGAGGGTATTGAAGAGCAGGGAGCTGGGTGACCTAAGGATGCTGTTAGTGTGGTCCATGGGGCTTGTCGCTCTTGTGTTAACTTCTTGTTCACTTACTGTGTGTGGTGGAGTGATTCTGTCTCCTGCTTAAGCAAGTGTGATAAAGCATGTTTTTTCCACAAATGCTGGTGATCAAGGCCAGTGCTCTCTCCCGGTAATGCAGAGCTACTTGCTTCTCCTTATCTAGAGAAAGCATCAAACAGCTAAAAGTTGAAGGTTTCTGAAAGTAAATATCTAATTTTTTCTCATTTTCTAAGGTTTTTCTTTTGTTATTATGCCTGTTTCTGTTTTCCAAGAACCTTGTTAATTAAATCCAAATATGCCCCAAATCTGATAAATCTGAAATTAGCGC
Source organism: Apodemus sylvaticus (assembly GCF_947179515.1). Lineage (NCBI taxonomy): Eukaryota > Metazoa > Chordata > Mammalia > Rodentia > Muridae > Apodemus > Apodemus sylvaticus. The sequence continues at coordinate 22,209,918 of NC_067488.1, read as the reverse complement.
TATACTTATTTCTTTGTATATTCTTTCTGGGAGATAATATGACAGCTATGTAGTGGAGACATCAGTAGCATCTGGAGATGCAGCAATGAGCAAAAGTGACCAAAACCAGAAGCTTTTGTAGAGCAGGCTCTCTAGGAGTGATTTCATAGATGGGGTGATTTCAAGATGATAATTATGATGAGAAGAAGATGAATTGCTGGACAAGTGTCTTTCATTGAGAAAGCAGTGTTAATGCGAATATTTGAAGAAGAATGAGCTATACTGATATCATGGAAGAGTGTTCCAAGACCAAACAGCAAACCAAGGCAAAGGTCCCAAGGCACAGAATGCCTGGCACATTAGAGCATGGGCAGGAGGACAATGTAGTTAAGGGCCATTGGTAGGAAATCTGATGAGGAGAGCAGGGAAATAACTTGCAGAGTATCATGAAAGCATAGCTTTCACTCTGGGGGAAATGGGGAGGTGGTTTTAAGTGAAGCAATTAAAGACATATTGACTGTTAACTGTTCTTCAAGTGACAGAACTAAAACAGTCTACCAGATCCATTTGTCTTGAAATTGGTATGCCACGTATGGAATAGAATTTGCTGACACTAGCTTTGAGAAATGATGACATATTTTTATTGCCTGGGCAGCTTATAATGTCAAATAATGGAGTGTCAGCTCTTCTCTAATGAGCTCCAGAAGCTCCCACCCACTGCTGGGGAGAGTCACTCAGGATCACATAAAGTAGATCAATACAACCAAGGCCATGGGGACAGAAACTGCCCCAGGTAGCCAGTTGTTAGGAAGAGACTTAGATCTAACTGAAGTGAATGGGATTCTTCAATCAAATTGCCTGGCCAGTACTTCCATCTCCAAGTTTTTACATAAGTTTAGTTTACTGCATCTTAGTAGCCACGACTGTGAAATGGGAATAACAGTGGTATTATGAGATGCCATGGCAAAGCCTTACCATCTGTAAAGAGTTTTATATCTGTTTCAAAATCTTCATCCACATCATCCTTTTCCTTGGGTTTCTACCTGGTCTTGTGTACACTGATTCTCTTCTTTGAACCCCATTGACCTTTCCTGATTACCTGCATTTCCCCTTTGGATCTCAGATAGTCAATGGCCCTGCAGTGTGCTTTGGGAAATGGTCTAGTCCTCTCTTCTGTTCCTTTACAAAAACCAAAGAACAGCTTTCCCTCAGTGGGAACACTTGGAGAAAAATATTTTGGCCAAGACATTGTGGTAATTATCTGAGGCTCAAAGGAATTAATTTTCTGGTGGTTGCTGAGCTTACTGCCTTTAAAAAATAGTTTATTCAATTAATATGATATAAAGGGATTTCTATTTAAGTAGTTGGATGGTGCCCAGAATAAGAATGAAGGTACATTTCTTTTGGAGTACAAGGCTAGGCAGGCTATGTTATTGCTCATGTAGTAACTTTTTTTAGGCTCTTTGGATCTTAAAGAATTAGCATCGGCATGAGACTATATCTAGAGTATTAGTTTATTTTTAGTCTCTTCTATAGTCATGTAATTACAATCTGACTTTTTGTCTACAATTACTTTCATTCCAGGAACTTAGAAAAACATTTAAAGACTAAACTCTTCTGCCTTGTGGTCTGGTATGTAGCATTATATCTAATGTCCAGACTGAACAATCTGGGGCTATGATGTTTTAGAGCTTTTATATGGAGGAGCCCCGTGTATATTCCTTTTGTATCTACTACTCTAGTTCCTATTCTTCCCAGGCAGATGTTTAGTTCAAGTGAAATGGCTTGCTCTGTTCTACTCTTGTAAGTAACATGAGTGCTTTCTTATTGTAATCTGAGGTGTTTCTCTATGCCTCTCCTTTACAAGCAGAGTATTCCTATTAGGAGAATTTGTGGACCTTCAAGAGATAGCATCTGTGGGAAGTCCTTGAGTCTTTGGGGGATGGGATGTGCCCATTGAAGAGACTGTTGGGTCTGGATACTTCCTGTCTTTTCTTCCCCACTCCCATCCACCACATCTCAGCTCATAATTTAAATGGGGTCTTTCTTCACCATGGCCATACAGTAGTGCCCTCAATAAAAGCCCAAAAGAGTTGAACTGTGCAGTTTTGGACTGAACCATAAATTAAGTAAATCTTTTCCCTTTCTAAGTTAATTATCCTGGATATTTCATTATAGTGATAGAAAACTGAGTAACACCTTCCCGGAGCCAATATCATAAAATTGACTTTGGAATAAGCCTAGTGTTTATCTTGTCCCTGACGTTCTTTGGAACTTAAGGATGTCCACTGAGTATTCATATCAAATGATCATTTGTTACAGCCATATAATGGCAAAAACAGCAGAAAAGGGAAGCATCCTAAGATTGAGATAGTTCAATGGGAAAAGCAAATCCTGTGAATTTGAGATCTCTGGTTGTGTTGTAGCAAAGGATCTTTTACTGTACGCTAACTCTCTGTAGCTGTGTCTCCAAAAATGAGCAGGAGGGGCTGCCGCTTGTGACACATCCATATGGACCTGATCACACAGCAAGCCACAGGATCGTCTTGGAACTACAAGTCATACAAATTCCTAGACAGACTTGCTGACAGGTGCAGGTATAGGACGTGGTGAGCCTGGGCTGAGCCCAGGTAGCTACACAAGAAGACTTTGTATTTAGAAAAATCACCAGCAGTTGGGAGGAAGCACAAAGCACTGCTTCTGGACTGGCATAAAGCCACAAGAGCTAAAGGTGCATGTGCCATTTTGTGAGAACTAAAGAAACAAGGCACAAGTCCTTGATGTTTGGTGATGCCAGTACGTGGCTGAGAACATGCATTGATTTTATCATGTTTTGAGTAATTATAAGAACAGGCCTAGCGTTATCTTGTCCCTACAGCTACCTGTCCAGATTTGTTGAGATGACAGCAATGTTAGTCATCTTTAGTCTCCTTTATTGCTTATAATGGTTTCCGCATTAGCACACTCATTTCTTGTGTGTTCTTGTTACGCATAATGACATGGAACAGTTTGGAACAAGTGTCTGGGAACTCTTATTGGGAGTTAACAGAATTGAAGATATCTCATTTTTCTTGACTAGATTATACATGAGTTCTTACTTACCACTGTAAGATGGACATTTCATGCATGAAAATATGGAAACTATCAAAAGAGATCTATTACTTCTTTCTTTTTCCAAAAAGAGTGCCTAACACAACCTGGAAATTATTGCCATTGTCCCTGATTTCCATATCAAGATGATAATCTCATATTTTCATGATCCAAGGTGTGAAAATCGGGGGGAAGACAGGAGAAGACAAGCATGTAGCACACAGCTGAGGTGGTGTCACTACCCCCAGGGGTATCCATTCCAGTCTGGACCATTGCTAGCAAGCCCAAATTCTCATGATGCTGTGCAAAAGGAGTTGACAGTGAAATGAGCAGAGCTTTTAGACAATAGTTGGGATACTGGGGGGCAGATATTGTGCACTTTTACTTAGAAGCTTGAGTTCTGTGAAAAGGCAGGATTTATAGGAAGTTTACAAACATTACATTGCCCCCTACCCATGTTTTGTCATTCAGACCTTAGCACTGCCTTACTTAAGACTGCTGACTGATTGCTTAATCTGCTAATCCCATCTGCTTCTCATAAGAAGTGGGGAAATTTATGTGGGTCGCTAATGGATCTATAACCCAAAATTGGATTTTTTTTCCAAACAATTTTCTACAGCCTGATTTAACCCTGTTACTTTCCCACTATCCAATTTTGTATGCAGCAAGCCTCATTAGCATTTTTGAAATAATCCATCAAATACTATTTAAGTGCCTTTGAGAAAAGTACTCAAGTGTTGAGTATAGACTCTGGAGCTAAGGATGGCTGGATTCTAGTCTTGATCCTGTAACTTGCTACAATATGTGTGTGTGTGTGTGTGTGTGTGTGTGTGTGTGTACATATATATATATGTGTGTGTGTGTATGTATATATATATGTGTGTGTATATATATGTGTGTATATATATGTACATATACATATATATATGCCTCCACACCATCTGTAAAATGGTATATAATATAGTCAGCACTATCTCAGTGCATATTAGATGAAAGAAGACAAGACAATGGTGAATGATTATGACATAAATATTGATAATCACAATGATCACGAGGTTGTTTTTCAGATGACAAGTACAGATGTTCCATCAAGTGGCTGATAATCTTGAAGGGAAATATAGCTGAGTCAGTTCACTTTCTTAAGCATTGTGTAAATACCTGCAAGACTGTAAGATTACAGAAGATACTTGAAAGGATTCTAGAGGTATTCCATAGCAGCAGTTTCTTGGAGCACTGCTTTCCGGGCTGGGAAAGTAGCATATACTGTACAGTGAAGTGGAGGGTCAGTTTGTAAACGTGAGTTAGAGTGTAGAATATGGGATCAGGCTGGAGAAGAAGCTCACAAAGGCTCTCACATTCCTTTGAGACAATCTGGATTATCTGGATTTTACTGGGGAGTTCTGATGCGGGTGAACAGCAGAGACAAGGAGGCAGAAAATCAGTGAAACAAAGACTTAAGAAAACTCTAGTAACTCTTGAGGACTTGGAATTCTGTCTTCTACAAAACTATGATTTTTGTGGACAGAAAGCTGCCAGAGTCCATGAAATGATTTTAAGACCACAAAGAGTAGTCAGAGCTTTCTGCTATCAGTGGGAGGAGAGGCCCTTGGACCTGTGAAGACTTGATTCCTCAATGTAGGGAAATGCCAGGGCAGTGAGGTGGAAGTGGGTGGGTGAGAAGGAGGGGCATCCTCATAGAAGCCGGGTGAGGGGGAATGGGAGAGTGGGGTTCTGAGGAGGAAACCTGGAATGGGGATAGCATTTGAAATGTAAATACATAAAATATCCAATAAAAATAAAATAAAATAAACATTCAGAGATGTTTAGAAATAGGTACGGGGTTTAGCAATCCAACAGGGCATAGAAAAGGGTCCCTGGGGGTAGCTACAAAAGAATCCCCAAAGGGAGGGAACAAGATGCACAAAAGGATTCCAAGTTGAAACCCACAGAAAAAAAAACATGTGACAAAGAGCAGAAGCCAGAGAAGAGAAACAGGATGCAGGCAGGATGCAGAGGCTTCACCTCTCCCTTTTTGTGTTACCTCCTTTGGATCTCCTGCTAGTAATGCTTCCCAGCGACTGACCTTCCTTGGAAGCTATGGAGCAGTAAAGAACGAGGACTGCCTTTCTGGGCTTACAGATATAATGCAACTAGGTCAAGGAGGAATAATCAATACTGCTTTTGGCACAGGCTATTTTGACATCCTTTAAGCACCCCCCCCACGCATGCTACCACATTAAAAATCTTCAGAAAGCCAACAGTTATGAGTAAAATTGGAAAATGGAATTTTCTCAAGTAAGTCACCATTCTTCCTGTTCTGAATCAGAAGCTACAAGGTTTCCGCACAGCCCCCTTTTATTTTAATTATAACCAGCTCTTTTCTATTACTGTATTGTAGTTTAAAAGACAAAATAAATACAATTCTTCTTCTTCTTCCCCTTTTCTCATTTACTGAAAATATTCTGTGTGACAAGCTTCTGAGGCTCATTATGAATACTTACAAGTTTGAAAGTTGATGGTGGTGGCAGGAATTTGGATGACAGCAGAGGCACTGATTGTCTAGAAACTACAGCTGGTAGATGAAGAAACTAGGAGTCATGGTCTTTTGGGATGTTTTGTTTTGTTTTGTATTTTTCACACCCCACTGACTATATGCAGTATAAGTCCTCTAAGCATTCTGTTCTTCTGTTCTGAAGAAGACATCAAGGAATGGGATCTACACTATCATATCAATCCCTGCCATTGCCTATATCTTCAACACTGCCATCAGTACCAGCATCATCAACACAGCCTACCTCCTACTGCTACTACTACAGGTACCGTCTAGACAACTATCATTATCATCATCATCATCATCATCATCACCACCATCACCATCACCACCCACACCATCCCCACATTTGATTTTCAGTGTTCCTACAACCAAAACAGGCCTGGCAAATATGCAACTTAAGCCCACAAGAAAGTTATGGAGATTTAATCCAACTATTCTAAGGAAGAGTTGTTCTTGGTTGACTTTACTTTTATTTTTAATGAAATGCTTCAGTTCTACCTTTGTAAAGGGATTTTTTATAGATTCTCTGGTCCATTACTCTTAGAAATGTTTTCAGTAGTGACATTGGTATTAACTTGGTGTTCCAAAGTATTTTAGTAGAGTTATTGGTTTAGATACTACTTTAATTCTGTTTTGACAGAGCTAAGAATTTCTGCAGTAGAGAATATGATGAAATTATTCTATGAGGATAACCCATCCCTCCTCACCAAAACCCAGTGGTTGCTAAAAGTCCTTAAACTGCAGACTAGGTAATTGAATAATTTGTATATCAAATTAAGGCCCAAATGATGCTTTTAATAGCATAATTACTCATAATAGGGAAAAGGTCAGCATTCACTAGTAATTATCTATTCTCTATAATTTTTAAAACATAAAAAAATACTGTGGCCAGAATATCCAAAGGCAAAAGTAGAACATTTCTGGTATGAGAAAAACACCCTGATTATTAAATTAGTAATTTTGTTTGAAAGAAACAATGTATAATTGATCAGTTAATTTGCCTGAAGCCTTTCATTTAAATACTGTATCCCATAGCTTCTCAAATGCACATTTTCAAAACCAGGTATCATATGTGCCACAACATATTTAATATAATTCTCTTCTCAGTTTTAATAGTGCCTAAACATAATTTGTATCTTAAAACCTGTGATATCTTACACTTGAAAATAAGGGATTCTAAATTTGTTATTCCCCCAATGATATATCCCTGGATTTTTTTTAAAGTCCTTTGGATGAAATTAATGCTTAAGGAAGCCAAAGATTAAATTCACACATCCTAATACTGACATTCATTTCTCTAATGTATATTATATGTCTTATCTGTGTGAGACACTATGTTAGGACTTTATGGGAGTAATAATTGTAATGATAAATAATATCCTCAGTGTTTTATAATATAACAGAGGCTGTTGGCTGCCTCATCTTATTTATGCTCAGAGTTACCTTGAAATGTAGATAGTGTTCCTCTACTCAGAAAGAATATCTGTAAGTCCACTGACTGGACTAAAGCTAGACAGGTTAGAGTTTTCAGATCCTAGGTCTTAGACCATTAAGCCCATCCTTTTGTCTACAAACACGAAAATAAAATCTGAGGGACTTCAAAAGGTTCTATGCAGTCAACTCTAACCTGATCCATATTTGTAGCCCAGAACTGATGCTATTCAGATTATTTATTTTCCCATGGTAATTTTAATTGCATAAGTAATACATCTACATAACTGTTTTTAAGAAGGAGAAATATTGTGCAAAACACAAAGTATCTTCATACCATTACCACTTTGAGTATTTACTATATGGCTGTGAGTATAAAGAGCTTTTAACTTAAACTGATGAGTACTTTCTACAGCATCTTCTGACTTGACTTTCTCAGTTGTACTTTATCTCTTAACTTTATCTCTTGGTGATTTATTCATTCACTGAACAAATATTTGCTATTCTCAACACAGGATTGTCTTCCCATATAGTTTTAATTCACTAGCTCTCTTTGACAGATGGAAACTATCCATATATATATACATATACACTATAATTTATTAAAACATCTTCCTATCACCAGACAGTTTGGCTTGTTTCCAGGGTAATTTCAATTAAATTAAAGCCATGATAACAGTATTAGAAATTATAGTACCTGCCTGTCTGTGAAAATGTATTTAATTGAGGACTAGCTAGATCTCTTGGTAGCAAGAGATTAGGCAGTTGTACAGAAATTGTAGTTGGTTTGTCTCGGGGTCCACAAAAAATGCTGAATCATTGATATGTCAGAGTAGGCAAACATGTTTCTGTGGACTCCATTTATAAAATTTAGATAATAATTATCATCTCACAGAGTTCAAAAGGCCTACATTATAGGATTTTATTCTCTTCATTAGTAAGGTACATGTACAGCAAAGTATAAAACAATAAACCAGTTGTTAGGGGTATCTGGATAGCCTAGGTAGTTGAAGCATGTCAGAGAAAGACGACATGAGAGTCCTATTAGTGTTTGGAGGAGCAGAAGAATAAAGTTTAACTTTTCCAATTTCAGGGTACAAATGGGCGTCTAGACACAAATCCTCATCAGAACCCAAGGCCTCTTCCAGAAGCTGTTTGGGGGGAGATGTAGAGAAATACAGCCAACCATTAGGCAGAGATTGGGGAGCCACGAAGAAGATGGAGAGAAAGGGTTATAGTATTCAGAGGGATCAGAGACACCAGTAGAACACAGAACACAAAGTTAACTAACCAGGGCGAGCCTCAAGAGGCTACCATGAAGCCTGCACTGGCTATTCTAGACCTGCTGCATACATACAGTAGTTTCTTGCTTTGGGGTTTTTGGTGAACTAAGAGTGTGAATGGAGGTGTCTAAATTTTTTGCCTGCTCTTGGGACCCTTTTTCGTCTTGGGTTGACTTATCCAGCCTCGATATGAGGACTTATGCCTAGTCTTTTTTTTTTTTCATAAAGGAAACTTTACTAAAGCTCAAAACACACATTACATATAACACAGTAATAGTGGGAGACTTCAACACCCCACTCTCATCAATGGACAAATCATGGAGACAGACACTAAACAGAGACACAGTGAAGCCAACAGAAGTTATGAATTATATCTGTTGAGGCACATTTTGTGACTGATTATATATATTCTTACACTTTGTTATGCTGTGTTCAGTTGATATCACTGGGAGTCCTGCTCTTTTCTGGAGACAAATGGAGAAGCAATGGCTGTAGAGGGAAAGGAGAGATTTTAGGGGAGACTGCAGTTGGGATATATTGTATCAGAGAAGGAAAAAGGAAAAGAAATGAGCTAGGCTGTGATATTCCAGGGAGAACCAACAACATGGACCAAGGCACAGAAAACATTTAGTTATAGTGAGAAATTAGATAGCATATGCTCTAAGATTAAGAATTGACAAATGGGACCTCATAAAATTACAAAGTTTCTGTAAAGCAAAGGACACCATCAAAAGGACAAATCGGCAACCAACAAATTGGGAAAAGATCTTCACCAACCCTACATCAGATAGAGGGCTAATATCCAATATATACAAAGAACTCAAGAAGTTAGAGCACAGAAAACCAAATAACCCTATTAAAAAATGGGGTACAGAGTGAAACAAAGAATTCTCACCTGAAGAACTTCAGATGGCAGAGAAACATCTTTAAAAATGCTCAACTTCATTAATCATCAGGGAAATGCAAATCAAAACAACCCTGAGATTTCACCTTACACCAGTCAGAATGGGTAAGATTAAAAACTCAGGAGACAGCAGGTGTTAGCGAGGATATGGAGAAAGAGGAACACTCCTCAACTGCTGGTGGGGTTGCAAATTGGTACAACTACTCTGGAAATCAGTCTGGTGGTTCCTCAGAAAACTGGGCATGTCACTTCCGAAAGATCCTGCTATACCACTCCTGGGCATATACCCAGAGGATTCCCCAGCATGTAATAAGGATATATGCTCCACTATGTTCATAGCAGCCCTATTTATAATAGCCAGAAGCTGGAAAGAACCCAGGTATCCCTCAACAGAAGAATGGATGCAAAAAATGTGGTATATATACACAATGGAGTACTATTCAGCCATTAGAAACAACGAATTCATGAAATTTTTAGGCAAATGGATGGAGCTGGCAAACATCATACTAAGTGAGGTAACCCAGTCTCAAAAGATCAATCATGGTATGCACTCACTAATAAGTGGATATTAGCCTGGAAAACTGGAATACTCAAAACATAATCCACACATCAAATGAGGTACAAGAAGAAAGGAGGAGTGGCCCCTGGTTCTGGAAAGACTCAGTGTAGTAGTATAAGGCAAAACCAGAACAGGGAAGTGGGAAGGAGTGGGTGGGAGAATAGGGGGAGGGAAGGGGGCTTATGTGACTTTCTGGGAGTGGGGGACCAGAAAAGGCGAAATCATTTGAAATGCAAGTAAAAAATATATTGAATGAAATTTAATAAAAGAGAGAGAAACTAGTATATGGCGATGTTGTTCTCCACTATAACGTAGAAGTTGGAATAGGCAGTCTCATAGATGAATTCACAATGGCTGGGATGATATGCATTAGACTAAGAAGGGAAGAGCAAGACTACAAGACCAAGCTAGCCAGCATGATTGGGGAGAAGCTCAGGAATTCCTACCACTGTCTTAGGAGCCATTGAAGACCATGGTTACTGGAGAAGGAAGAGTTAATTTTCTGCAGAGATCTGGACCTTGGGGATTACCCATCAGTCGGTGGTCCCATATACATACACATATAAGCAGCAATAAATAGACTCAGTGAGTATTAAGCCAAATAATAAACACACAGAGAGTCAGACAAACAGACAGAGAGACAGACACAGGCAGATAGAGACAGGCAGACAAAGAGAATGACAGACAAACATATAGCAAGAGGGAACCCATGATTTTGGAAGGAGAAAGTGGGGCAGGGTAAGGGAGAAAATGAAGGAACTGGTTAAGTAGTGAATAAAATGTTTAACAAAATTTGTAAAAATTATTGAACTTTATGCATTATTATTCATGCAGACAATAATTCCCTTTGATTTGCCACTTCTGCTTGGCCACTCTTTCTGTATCTTACTTGTCTCCACAGTGACAAACTCTATACCTATGGATAAACTTCCAAAATCTTACATATTTTTCTGTCAGGGAATTTTGTTCATGACAAGGTAGGAGACAGAGGAGAACTCTGTTCTGGGGCCACTGGGAACCTGCCTCTACGTCCAACTTTCCTGATATCCTGTAGGCCCAGAATCCTGCTAGATACTTCTGAGTTGAGGAGGGAAGGGACAAGAAGATTTAAATATATGACCAGCTTAGGATCACACACCTTCATGTTAGAAATAGAATATCATTCCATTATCACCGGGTACTGGGAAGGACTGCATAACTGTTTGGATCTCCATTGAGAGGAAGACATTTTCCGAAGGCATTTTGAGCTCATGAAAATAGGATCTGAAGAGGTGAACGACATTATGGCATTATTTTTCAGAGAATGTTGCTGCCAGGAGCAGTGTGAGGTGTTTCTTTTTTCTTTTTTCTTTTTCTGAGCATGAGAAGACTGTTTTACAGAGGCAGCTGGCAAAAACCCATCCCTCCTTGTTAGTTCACATTACTTCCTCCAGGTGAATCAGCCAAAGATCATGATGAGAGACTTTTTGTCTTCTATTTGTCCATCATTCACAACTGTTTACTACTGTTAGAAATGTAGATGTGATTTATGTGTGCTTATGTACATACATACATATGTGTACCCACAAATATACATATGCACAGATGTACACATACGCACACTTACTTTTCCAGGGTGTTCTGCTTTTTGATATTGTTTAACGGTGTCTTCATTTGTCCTATTGCCAAGCAAGAATTGTGCATTCTAATAATGAAATCATTAAAGGAACAAGAAGTAGTGGCTCTTATCATATGTTCTCCCACTGAATGGATAATGTGATCTAAGCATGTGTGGCACATTGCCTCCATCCTTATATTTCAGTATAGCTCAGAAAGCTAAAAGTCACCTGATGTCAACACCTTCAGAGTCTAGAATTGGAAACGTGTCTTAGTGATTTGAGTGTATAGTTTAAGTAGCACTTTGAATCAGAAATAGATTGATCCTGTCATCAATAACCTACTTGGCATTTTTACTTAATTCTTTATGAAGCAATATTCAAACAGATCTTCACCATGTACAAACTTGCATGTTTCACTTACATGAAATCCCAAAGTAAACAGGAATCTATGAACCTAAAGCTGTTCTAAGACCTGATATCCTTTGATCTTTTAAGTTGAGTAACTGTACATGATGATATCATGTTTAATCATGAGGTTATCTTGCAGCAGATTGGGAAAATGTGTACTTCAGAAGGACCTACCTATTTTTCTAATTAAACTTTTTCTACAAGAAAGAAAGCAACATGTGAATTGTAAGACAAGAAAGTCAATAATGAAATAGCATGCTAGACATTTATAAGTAGTCACTTAGAAAAATAAGTGGACATTTCAATGGGTAGATGCTAGTCTGAGTGCTATATGTGTACTATACTACAAACTCTTCATTGGCCCCAAGAAGTAGATACAGACATTTCCACTACATACAGAAACAGAGACACTCTAACATGATCTACTGTGGACCAAATAGTGCAGATGCAAGTTTAGGCAATGTTATTCTAGGAAATCCACTTTGCTAAAGTGGGTTATGAGGTCTCAAGAGTACCCAGAGTAAGTCATAATAACAAGGATTTATAGGCAAGAGGCTGAACAACTTGGGGCTTGGACCACTGCTCCTGAATAGAAGATTCAAGGAAAGACAACCCTGTCATTTTCTGCTTCCTACAGCCTGATGTCCTCTTTTGAGAATTCTACTAGGAACCATTGATTACTGAAAGGAGTTTGTGAAGCAATCCAATTAAGTAAGCCACGAATTACATGTCAAGTGTTACCATCTTTATTTGCTTATGTCAAGTGGAGTCAGAGGCTTTCTGTGATCAGCAGAGTAAGTAGAAAGTGGTTGATTAATTTCCTGTAAGTTTTGTCAAAATTTGTGGGCAGCAAATCTAATTTGCAGTATAATTTTCTTTCTTAACACAACCTATTTTTCCCTTTGTCTGTTACTGCTAGCCAGAACCTATCATTTGTAATTTATCCTATTGAGCGTTAGATTAACAACATTAATTGGACTTCTTCCTTCATGTTGTGTTTATTTCAAATGCTTTGTAAAGAGTGATAAGTTATGGGCCTGATAAGAGAGATGACAGCTGTTTTGTAGACTATCTATATTAAATCAAATTATTTTTAAGAAACTCTTGTAATCATCTACCATATCAGGCTCTTACATTCTTAGTGTTTCCTCTTCTATAATGATCCCTCTGCCTTGGGAAAATGGGGTATAATATAGATGTCCCATTTAGGGCTGACCATTTCACAATCTCTCATTCTTTGCACATTGAACAGCTTTGAGTCTCTGTGTGTTAATCATTATCTACTGTAAATATAAGCTTGTCTGAGGAGGGTTGAGAGAAGCATTAGTCTAGGGATATAATGCTAAGTCATTAGGAGTCAGCACCAATTTATTACTATATCCAATTAGCAAAATGATAGTTATAGGCTCTCTACTGGAGTCTAAGACCTGTCTACCTACAGATCCAACAATGGTGCCAGGTATAGTTTATCTTGTGGATAAGGATTTAAATCCAATCAGAAAGTAGTTGGTTACTTCCATGATGTCCATGCCACTATTGTATCCGTGGTCATGTGTCACCTCACCAGACCAGTTTTTATTGTAGATAGTATGTTTCACATGATTCTTATCCTGCTCTAGTATCATGCATAGTACCTCCCAGTGATACGAAAGCTAGCCAGTAGAGGTGGATTTTAATCTGTATAAATCAGGATGGTGCATATGCCTGAGAGCTACCACATGTTAATTGTAGCCACATGGTTTCAGAATTGTGTTGACTTCTGATTATGTGAATGAGAGCAGCCGAATTCTCTGGCTTGAGGACTCCTATTGGTCTCTGAGCTCCTGGACTAGATGTTAGATGATGATGTACTCTTAGCCATTGCTTTTACTAGAACTGTGACTATGATAATCTTCTGAGAGTTCATCTCTAAATTCACGGTGCAAATGGTTCATTATAAGAACAATAGTATAATGTTTGCTGACTTCTCCTGTGTGCTAAGGAAATGAGATGTGAGATCTGGGACATCTTTAATTCCTTCTCTAATCCTCTTGTTTCCCTTTAGTTACTGTACAGTGATCAATGAAGTCTCTGAGGTAGAGCAGATCAATGTTAGAAAGCAGAGGTGTGAGCAGGTGGCTAGTCGATCCTAGATCCATTTGACACTGAACTCCTTGAGCCTCTCAGAATATTTTAGGGAATTTTTTCCCAGGACTGGCTCAGTTTTAAGATTAAATTTCTAGGTTTAGGGAACTTGTATGCCAGGCAAGCTATGATGATGGATTCCTACATGGGCAGAAGACTATCGTATCAAAGACTGTGTGACATTTATATGTAATTAATATAAAGAAATGGAAGACAATCACTCCCTTTGTGATCAAAATAAGGCAGTTAAATGTCTTCTTCTGAAGATAGTATCTAATAAAGGCATTAAGAACCCAATATTTTCCTCTACCTTTTATGTATCTGAACCTATGTGTTTCCCTTCCTGCTTTGTAAGTATTACCTAGAAATTCTGTGGAAATGTTTTGAATAACAAGGGGACATTTTAGAAATAAAATACCCCATTTATTGATTCAAAGTAATTAGAGCCACTTGGAAGTAAATAAGTGGTTTTATATGAGTGGACCATCGCTTCTCAGCCTTTCGGCTAAGATCAAGTGTTGTGTGAGTGGACCACATTCCTTAAATCCCTATAGAAAACCAATTAGAAAATCAAATAATCATTAAATGGTATGTCTTAGGGTTTCTATTTCATAAAGAGACTTCATAACCAAGGAAACTCTTATAAAAGACAACATTTAATTAGGACTGACTTAACAGAGTCTGAGGATTGGTCTATTATCATCACGGCAGGAAGCAACATCCAGGCACGCTGGGAGAGTGAAAGTTCTACATCTTGTTCCAAAGGCAAACAGAAAAAGACTATCTCCCAGGTAGTCAGGAGGAGGAGGTCTCAAAGCCCTCCCAGACAGTGACACACTTCCTCTAACAAGGCCATATTTACTCCAACAAGGCCACAACTCCTAATAGTGTCACTTCCTGGCCCAAGCAAATTCAAACCATCACATGGTGGTGCTTTTGTGATCATGGTATTAGAGCACAGGAAACTGATTTCCCAAGTTGGAAAGCTATGATATGTTATGGATCTAATTGCACATTTGAAGAGATATGCTAAGGCAAGAGGTCTCTACCCCAGCTACGCCATGAAATCATTGATTCTCTCTATCTGCCCCATAGACATTCTGACTTATTTGATCGGGGAAGCTCTTAGGCATTACTTTAAGAAAACAAAATGCTGACAAGCAAAACCATGCCTCTAGGTTTTCCTAATACTCAGACAGCATTGTTACAGATATGGAAATCACTTAGCTTTCTGACTTGGAAAACTCTCCACTGTGTAGTACTGTGTAGTACTAGGCACACTGACAAACTTTGCCTCTGTTTTAACTCTATAAACATAAAGATGCTTTTTAAAAATCATCATAACCCCTATTATTTCCATTTGTAATTTTTTAATGGCGTCCCAGGCCATCCCAGCAACTGGAAGTTGTTTCAAAGCAGTTTTTCCTAGTGAAAAAAAAAAAATCTTTGGGTGGGAAATATCCTCCATTTATGAGTGGTTTCTTTTAGCTCCATTTTTAAATAAAAGTATATTGACTCTTGCTCACAACGGTTAGACTATAGTTCACTCTAGAAGTTCAGTGATACTGGGTAGGATTGATCTGTGTATCCTTCATTGTACTTTCAGCCTTCTCCTGTGCCTTGTCTTGGCAGACTTTGGGGGAAAGGCTTTTATTCTCAGCTAAATAGCGTTCTATTGGTTGCGATCCAAATTCATAACATTTCCTAAGCATAAATAGCCCTTGACTTGATCTGATCCTCCGTACAGTCGGCCTGCCATAGTTTACTCCTGACCCCTTTTCTCAATAGTGTGCTTTTCGTTGGTTGGGGCCCAGCCTTTCCCAGGCAGTAGCAATAGAAAGTCACCCTGTCTCTGCAGTTTCTCATTTACAGATTTTTCTGAAGGTGAATGACTCAGTCATATTATGCTATTTTATAACATAACCAATTTCAGTTCAACAAAGTTAGCTCCATCAGCTATCATAAATATAAAGTGAGTATATTTCTTTGCAAGAGTTATTTGAGGGATTTACTCTGAGCTCTCCTTTATTTATTTAACTTTTTTCTCCCCTCACCCCCCCCCAACTCCACACACCCAGGCGTTGAAAGAAGGTGTATAATTGAAAGATGAGCTAAAATCCTAATCCTTTTAGCAACACTGTTGCCCTTACAGATTTCTCCTGTAAAGGAGTCTCTAAAATACTATTTCATATTTTAGGCGTGAAAACTCAGACATCATCTCACAGAGAGATTAAACGACCTCCCCAAGGACATTCACTGCTAGTCAGAGGTTGATCCAGTAATCTAATTAAGGCCCTATAATTCTAGTAGTCCTGCCAAAACCACAATTTTCCCTTCTCCTCCAGCCAAAGCCAGTAATTGAATATGATGACCTGCTTGGCCCCCAGCCCTACAAGCCCTCTGATCCCCCGGCTGAAGCCATTTGACCACATTTAAAGCTTCTACCGAAGGCTCAAAGTATGGGACACTAATCATTAATCAGAGGGAATTTACAAGACTCTTGTGGGAGAAGTCAAATCTTGTCTCTTAGGCTCCGCTGGGCTTGGTCTTTTATAGAAGTGATGCAACCCCATTGTGCAGTGTGGCAGACATACTTCCTTATGGTACCACATTTCTTTTCTCTTCCATGGATTTTCCTCTTTCCATCCAAGTCCTACCTGGTGAGGCTGATCTGCCTTGATGTTTGTCCTGCATTCTCACAGTCGTGTTCTTTCTGTGAGCCAATGGCAGGCAGGGAGTCCTGCCCACTCACCACCTGCTTACCTTCCCACACGATGCTGGCTGTCACTGTGCCATAGCTATGGTCCCCTGATAAATTCCTACCTTCATTCCAGAATTCCTTGTCCAGCAGTGCCCTCCTGAGCCACTGTTTTTCCGCATGTGCATAGTACCAGTGTTAGCCTCTACCTGCCTGCAAACTTCCATGCCCTAGAGCTCAGTCAGCACCACCCTTGTGAATCAGCCTTAGTTCACTATTCTAGCCATATCTTGACACAGAGAAAGCTCTGACTTCTTAGTCTGGAAAAGGCTTTCCATTTCCTAAACCATTTGAACATTCCAGTTGGACTCAGTAGTTTGTTTGACTTTTATTTATTTCTTACAGGAGTCAACCTTTGATTCTAATATTTGAATATAGTCAGCTGTTTGTCTTTCCAAGTAATATTTATTTTATCTGCTCCCATTTTTTTCTGCTGCCCTATTTTCATGCCATTTTGTCAAGTCTGTGAATGTTTATTTGTTTGTTTGTTCATTTGATGTTTCTAGCTTGCTTTCATAGATGTTTGATTCGACTCTTGATGTAGCAAGGTAGTCCGTGGATAAATTAAAAAACAACTGGTGAATAAAGAAACAAGCAGAAAGACATTGTTTTCTTCCCCTTCTGTGATCCAAATTGACTAAAGTTTAAGTCTCTGGTGCTGTCTATGAAACTGAATAATGCATCCTTGCGTTTTATTACTGTTCCCTTCATAACTCCTGAAATATAGTGGGCATCCAACCTGCACCTATTATTAATAAGAAAGCAAAAGCTATTGTCTTGTTCTTAAGTCTGATGTCAAAATGAAGAAGAAACTTGTACAATCTTACCAAAATAACTATATCCTTCACTTTGTGTAGGAGGAGAAGTCTGACAGGGTTATTAGAAGTCTGAAAATAAGTAATGATCTTGAAGGAAACATGTTATCAGATGTACACATAGCCCTGTATTGCAGATATTTGAAAGTATTCTTAAAGAAAGAGATTTAAAACCAAGCAGCCTTTGGAGGGGTAGACACGAGGTTGGAGGAAAAGACTGATTTCCAACCATGTGCCTGAAACTAACAAAACCATGCAACTATTATATAACTTATTTGATTCCTATGAACAATTGAGGTGATTCTGAGTTTACACGGTTGCAAAAGTACCCTAACAATGTAGTCGTCTATACTAGATATTCTATCAAGTGTGTAAAACTATATTTTATGGCTTACCTCATTTTATTTGCCTCATATTTACATCACCATCGTTTCCCCCTTGGTCTCCTTTATACTTCAAAATATTGCCTTTCTGCCTTCATAAGCTACATGCGTATGTATCAATGTATGACTTGTGCATACATGTATAAAATATATTTTAAAATCTCAAGTTCTAAATCTGATAGAGAACACACAGTACTGTTCTCCTTCTCCCTCCCACTATCCTGCCTCGACCCTTGCTCCCTTCTCTTTGGCCCTTTCCTCTGCTAACAATATCCCACTTATAACTCTCATATCACCTATATATATATATCGCAGCCTGTGCAGTGAGCACACATGAGATAGCTGCATTTTTAGCTCGCTTTATTTCATATTATATGATGATCTCTAATGCCATCCACTGCAAATTATAACACTTCATCCTTTGTGGCACCAGACAGTGGAAGTCCTACACATGCATATGTGTTTACTTACTTATTGATAGACATCTATGATGACTCCTCAGAGTCTGTGAATATACTAAAATGTACATGGTCTACCACATGCTGACTTACATTCTTCTGAGTTGATACCATGGAACGCTAGAGCTATATCCTGTGGTTCCATAACCAAGGTCCTGCATAACTTCCATACTGATCTCTATAGAGACCAGAAGGCAGCACACTGTCCTGTTTGATCTCCACCAATGTGGCTCAAAACCACAATCCCAACCCTTGAAAGTCTGAGTCTGTAGGAACACCTGAGTCCACCATTTTCAGCATAAAAGTTATAGAAAGGCTTTATTGCACACAAAACCTTACGTGTTATATTCATGGGAGAAAAGACTTAATCAAAATACAAAAGTATCAGGCTAGGGAGATGTTCAGTAAGTAATGATAGTCAAGCAAAAGGCCCTAAGTTCAGACCCCAAGTACGCACATAAAACCTGGGTATGGAAGTAGACTCAACCTCAGTACTGGGGGAAAAATGATCAGTATATCCTGAGTGCTGCTTATTGTCTAACTGTCAATATAAATTCTTGAAAGGCTGAGTCTGTAAGAATCCTTGTCTCAAAAATAAAATGCATCAACATTTCAATGCAAAGATTTTTTGTGTGGCTTAAACTTATGCAAGTCATATTAATGCTTCCATAATCTCTGTAAATTTTTGTTTTGATTTTCATTTTCAGATTTCTATTTGTTGGGCAGAGTGATAGAGAACCAACATGATGTGTGGGGAGGATCTGGTGGGAAACATTATCAAAAAATATATGGTATGAAAAAAATTAAAACAAAGTACAATAAGGTGCAGAGTGATTGAGAAAAATGCCCAGCATGAGCCGTGCACCTCACATGTGTCACATAGGTAAGCTCACCTGGACATGCATGTGCCTATACACATGCACTATACATACAGACACATATGTGTATATAAAAAGAGAAATCCCAAATATTTTCTCATGATCGTAACTTGATGATTGATCCCAGCCTAGTGACTTATATAAATCTTCAAAAAGAAAATAATGAAAATAAAAACAATTCCTTATAACTTACCCACTGGTAGACAGAAAACAAAATTTCCCCATTCTGTAGATGTCTGTTCATTGTGATTGCCTATCTATTTTCCTTTTATGTACAAACTTTTCAATTTCATACAGTGTCATTTGTAAATTCTTGAACTTGTTTTCTTGGGTATAGGAACACTTCTCAGGAAGCTTATGTCTGCGCCTGCATATTGAAATATTTTGCCCTAGAAATTTTAAAAACTCAGATCTCCCCTTCACAATTTCAATTCATTCTGAATTTATTTTTGTTCAGAGTGAGAAACAGGGTTGAAGTGACATTCCTGTACATGTAACTATCCAGTTTTTCAAGCACCATTTGATAAAGAAACTGGCTTCCTTTTGATTTGACTTATTTTTCCTGACAGTTTTGTCAAAACTTAAGTAGCTGTGGTTATTTGGGTGTAATTCTGGCTTTTCTGTTCTATTCATACCAGTAGTATGTTTCTGTCACTGTAGCTCTGTAGTATAATTTGAAATCTGCTATTGATTCCTCCAGCATTGCTTTTTTTGATGTTTAAGATTATTTTGACTATTCAGAGTATTTTGTGCTTTGGTGTGAATTTTAGAAATATTCTTTTCTATTTCTTTAAGGACACCCTTGGAATTTTTATGGGCCTGCAATGAACCTATCAATGTACCTTGATATATATATACTTTTAAATATGTATGTCATTTGTCTACAGATAGAGACCTTGAATTTTAACATTTCTTTGACTTTTATTACATATTATTTCCCCCTTTTATTAAGCATAGCTTCTTTTCTCATACAGTATAGTTTGAATAGAATTCTTCCTCCCTCCTCCAAGTGCCTCACCACCTCCCCTCCCATCTAGATACACTATATTTCCATCTCTTATTAGAAAAGAAAAGGCTAGCCAGGTGGTGGTGGCGCACGCCTGTAATGTCAGCACTCTGGGAGGCAGAGGCAGGCGGATTTCTGAGTTCAAGGCCAGCCTGGTCTACAGAGTGAGTTCCAGGACAGCCAGGCCTATACAGAGAAACCCTGTCTCAAAAAAAAATCCAAAAAGAAAGAAAAGAAAAAGAAAAGAAAAGAAAAGAAAAGAAGAGGCTTTTAAGAGGTAACAGCCAAACAAATAAAACAAGATAAAATGAAAACCATCATATTGAGATAGGATAAGACAAGCCAACAGAATGAAACAAGCCTCAAAAACAGACAAAAGGATCAGAAACCCACTCATTCACATATCCAGTAGTCTCATAAGAGTAGGAATTTAAAAGCTATAGTATGTATGCAGAGGACATGATACAAACTCACGTAGGCCCCGTGATTGCTGCTTCAGTCTCTGTGAGTTCATAGGAGTTTTGCTCAGTTAATTCAGAAAAACTTGTTCTCCTGGCGTCCTTTGTCCCCTCTGTAACCTTCGCGTTTTCTGAAACCTCTTCTATGGGATTCTCTGAGCTCTGAAGAGAAAGATTTATGAAGATATTTCATGTAGACTATGTTTCATAGAAAGCTATTTCTCTCTACGGATTTCTGGCTTTGGATCTCTGTATTTGTTCTCATCTGCTGAGGGAGGAAGCCTCTCTGACATTGGCTGAATAAGGCACCAGCCTATGAGTGTAGCAAAATATTATTAGGAGTCATTTTATCATTACTATTTTTTAGACCAGTAGTATTTGGTTTTACCCTAGGGCTTTAGGCTATCTACACACTGGTTCCTGGTCACTAAAGCAGTATCTAGTATCAGTTCCATTACATGGAGTGGGCCTTAAGTCAAATCAGACATAGCCTAAAACGTTGAAATATAATTGTACATTGTAAACATTTAGTAAAACTCCTTTGCACTTGAAAACTGAAAAATTAATCTTACAGGAGCCACATTTTCCCCTCTCCACATTATCAATCTTTTCATTATTCTTTATTTTGAATATCTGAACTTAGAAGTGAATATTACGTTATGCTCAAAAGTAATATGATAATCTGTGCTCTTGAGGATAACAAATATCACTAAGACAAATAAGGAGGAAACAAGTAGAAAATTCATGCATATGACATTATGGAACAGCTGGGAGAAAGCTGCAGCTTGCTCTATGGGCCACTGATGCACCCTGTAATCCCAGAACTTGAAAGAAATGGGCAGGAGAGTCATGAACGAAAATCAAGTCAGAGTTGCCTATTTCGTCTAGGCCACCCTGGATCGATGATGGGATTCTGTCTCACATGTACCAAATAAGCAAGAAAAAATCATTGTAACGTTTTTACAAATGTACAGATGTGTAGTATATATGAATGAAAATGTATATAAAGCTTTACCTCAAAGATAGTTACAAATTATACCAACAAAGTGGATACGAGAGGCTAGTACTAATAGGAACTTAGGTTGTTTATATATCTGTATTATTTGACTCATAAAACCAGAACACACACATCACACCACACACATATACACCACTCACACACATACACACACACACCACATTCTCTCTCCATAGAACAATATTTTCTGTCTAAAGTATGTGAATCCTTCTTCCATGACTGTTGCCATAGCATATTTTATAAAAGTAAACCTTTATGTAATGAGTAACTACCATGTGACAGGTGATGTATTAGAGCTCTGAATTGTATAAATTATGATTTGAACTGTCAATATCATTCTTGAAATGCCTAAGGTGGAGCAGATATTTATGCAGCTAATTTAGCCCCACTGATGAATGGGTTTTTACTGCACAACTCTAGGAGGAATGCAGGACAGGAGTTGAGGAAAGCCTCTAACAGTGGTGGCATTTAGTGTTTGCCTTGAGAAGCATTGGAGAGTAGACCTTTCCGGGTGAAGGAAGTGGAAGTGACACTAAAACATTTTGTTCAAGGACACAGAAGCACAATGGGAGGAGGCACTCCTGTGACAGAGAATGCTTCTGGGAAAATGATGCATGATGAAGCTGAAGATAAGGTGGGTACCAGTGTCAGACCTGACAACTGGACATCAAAATTGTCCTGTGTTATCCTCATATCACCAGTATCCAATTTATCACAATTTGAGAAACTGCAGGAAAATATTTTAGGACACATCCTTATCGTAGGTGAAAGCAAACCTTATAGTTGTTGATCTTACCATCTGGAGATTTTCTTATTTTTTATTCGATATATTCTTTATTTACATTTCAAATGATTTCCCCTTTCAAGGATTCCCCCTCCCCCAAAGTCCCATAAGCCCTCTTCCCTTGCCCTGTTCCTCAATCAACCCCTTCCCGCTTCCCTCTCCTGGTATTCCCCTACACTGCTGCACTGAGCCTTTCTAGAACCAGGGTCTTCTCCTTCCTTCTTCTTGGGCATCATTTGATATGTAAATTATTTCCTGGGTATTCCAAGCTTCTGGGCTAATATCCACTTACCAGTGAGTGCATGTCATGTGTGTTCTTTTGTGATTGGGTCACCTTATTCAGGATGACATTCTCCAGTTCCACTTGCCTAAGAATTTCATAAATTGATTTAATAGCTGAGTAGTAGTCCATAGTGTAAATATACCACATTTTCTGTATCCATTCCTCTATTGAGGGATATCTGGGTTCTTTCCAGCTTCTGGCTATTATAAATAGGGCTGCTATGAACATAGTGGAGCATGTATCCTTATTACATGCTGGGGAATCCTTTAGGTATATGCCCAGAAGTGGTATAGCTGGGTCCTCTGGTAGTATTATGCCCAGTTTTCTGAGGAACCGCCAGACTGATTTCCAGAGTGGTTTTACCAGCTTGCAACCCCACCAGCAGTGACAGGGTATTCCTCTTTCTCCACATTCTCACCAGCATCTGCTTTCTCCTGAGTTTTTCATCTTAGCCATTCTGACTGGTGTGATGTGAAATCTCAGGGTTTCGAGATTTTCTTAATTCTTCTACTGTCCTGTTCACCTCCCCATCAAGTAGTAAGTGCTCCATTCTCAGACTCCATCATTCTCAATTCTGTGGCTTCCTTCCATTACATTGCTGTTCTCATGTGCCTCTGTCCAAACATAGCCTCTATTCTCTCTACCTGACACCATGTCTACACTCACTCCCAAGGGAGCAGGTTCCATATGTTCTATGAATGCCAAATTTATCTTCTGCTTGACTCCATTTTTGAATGTCTATTAAATACCACTTTCCCAAATCTCCTGCTCTAATGTTTTAATTTTGTTGACTTCAAATCTGCTTTGCCATCTCAGTGTTGTCCCAAATAAGGGCTTAATAAGCACTGAATAGATGAATTTGAATGTGATGAATTTTTCTCCATTTTATGATGAGTGATTATTTGTATTTGGATTTTATATACCTAGCCCATCAAACAGGAAAATGCCTGGTTATAAGATATAGTAACTGTGGTGTGCTAGGGAAGTCTGCATTTCAGTAATTCATTAAAAGCAGGTATAACTGTACATACTTGTGATCTTTGCACTCATGCTGCTGAGGCAGGGGGATTATAATTTTGAGGTAAGACTGGGATACATATCAAATTTCTATCTTTCAGTGTTTTTTTCTTAGTTCATAGAAAAGAAAGACTATTGGTATGGATCATACTTTATGGAAAATACCTTATTTGAATTCAAAAATTTGAATAGATTTCTAAAAACCGAACTATTTTTATTGAAAAGTTGAGGTTTTCCAAATCAATTGTAGCACTATTTTGGGTTGCTGCTTTCTTCGATGCTGAAGTTTAGAAATGTTAATCATACGTTGAATGTCTACAAAGATTTTTATCTCAGTGACTGGTTTCCATAGACAACAAGTCTGATCACTTTGTCTGAGGTAGACCCCTCCTCACCATTCCCCTCACCTTTGTTGCAACTCTTACCTCTGCCTGCTTTGTTGGCTTTGTAGCTCTTGTCAGTGTTGGCTTGGGGGTTCAAGTGCTGTCTGTGTGTTTTATAACTCCTGCTCACCCAGTGTATCTCATGGGGTCTAGTGTGTCATAGACACTTGATTACATATTTTATGCCTAAATGAATACTTGGGTTACTTTACGGGGGCCAAAAACTACCTCGAACCCCTTGACTTAGACTTGGTGGCATTCATCACATGAGTGGTCTCCATGTGATGAATATTTAAGTTTCCTTTTAAACTTCTTAGAGTTACTTGGGGACACTTATTTGGCAGATCTGAACATCTTTGCATACATCTGACCCAAAATCATGCAGGGTTAATAATGGTCTGTTAGTATTAAGTGGCTGTTTAATAATTTGAGTTGTGATATGCAGAGGCACTTCCATGTGCTCACTGCTGCCCTTCGTACCATCGTCCATTCTTTGGAAGTCATCTTGTTTAAATGGAAGAATAAGAAAACACAGAAGAGTGCCACTGAATATATTAACCTTACGAACAAGAATGCTTTGCAAATAGGAACCATAAAGTTAATGTGACAGATTATAAAGTATTGTTTGACTCCTTTCTGGTGTAGCAGATTTTTTAAAGTGATATGCTAATATTGAAAAAAAAAAACAAAAAAAAACGGAAGTCCTGAACAGAATACACATATGGAGACTTTCAAACTACTGTTTACTTTGAACAATGGAGCACACGATGCATGAAATGAAGTGTTGGGCACATTAAATCTACAGATTTTAAACTTCTTATATGGTCACTTCTCAACAAGTAATAGTACCTTAAACAGTTTGAGTCTAAGAAGAAGTGTAGAATGAAATCCATTTGATGAGCACAAATACTGATTGAAAAGCGACCTAAGAGAGAGGCTGCTGTCACCCTGCTTGTGGTGTGAAAGATTTTGCTCCTTCATAATCAATAATCCCAAATGACTCTGAAGGGCTCTGCTGATATATGAAAGGCACAGAAAAATAATGTGATTGAGGACTGGAGAATCCGTGGAAAATCAGTTTGGAATTCTTTGCAAGGAGTTTTCTTTAAAGATCAGGGCTGTGCTGGGCTCTGTCTGCTCACTGTATCAAATGTTTAACCCAGATATTTTATTATTAAGGTAATGTGCTTTCAAATCAGAGAGGTGAAGAAATGCAGGAAATGCCTTTGAGCCTTCGGCCTCCTTTTGCATTTGCTTAGAATGCTAAATAGCTAAAGGAGCAGAGTGAGGCCCCAGAATAGAAATCGAAAATAAGGCGCATGTAAAGACACAGGGTGGTGGGTTTTAATTTAGCAATCTGGCTCTATCAAGGGGACAGTGGAAATAGAGAAACTAAAGAATGGCTTAGTTTAGAGAAAGGGGCAGAAGAAATAGAAAGTGCAAGAAGGTGCAGGAGGGATCTTAGATCATGTTTTGTAGAGAAACATTGTTTATTCAAGTAGAAAAACTGACTCGTGGTCCTTCCCATCGTGTCATTGCTCATTTGCAAGGACTCCGGAGCTGCCTTCAACCGAGAGAGCTTTTAGGCTTATGGGTTTTTTAAGCATTTCGACGGGATCCCAGATTTCACTGCCACAAAAAGTATTCATGAACAGATGAGTGTCCTCCGTGTGAGTCCAGGTTTCTATTTCTGGCCCTAAATGATCCTTCCTAGAGAAGGCAGTCAGCCCTGAAGGCCCAAAGGACAAATCAGATTGGATGCAAAGACTGAGCGGTTGACCGTGTTTCCTCTTGGATGCGGCGCATGTGCTGACTGGAAGCAAGGATCTGTGTGTAACTGAATCTTTGCTGACAGACAGAGAGTATGATGCAACTTTCCTAGCAATAATAGCCGATGTACCTAGGTCTCAGACAGGGCCGGGATATGGTCCAGTGTTTTCATATCTTTCATACTAATTTTGGAGGAGCTATAAAATGGCAGCCATCAACCTTTTGTATTTCAGGGAGACTGGACAAATTGTGTTAATGATAAATAACTGATAAGACTTATTCCATAGCTGCCAACAGAAATTTCTAAGATGGACATTTTTCTTTACTTTCCATATGACCCATGTAAACTCAACAGCAAGGATGGCAGCCACAGAACTAGGAGGAACAGCACCAGCAGAAATCATGAAATAGCAGTGACAGTTAAGATTAACACGTGAGCTAGAGTACATTTTCTGTTTATGTTGTAACTAAGTAAATACTCATAGCAAACATATTGAATAGACACCATGGCCCCATTTCCTCTGTGGGGAAACAGAGAGTTGGAGAAATGAGAGTCCCTTCTTATGATTGCATAGTGTACTCACAGCAGGAAAGTGGGAAGCCCAAGATGAAACACTGGGAATGTGACACTTGCGCAGAGTCAGAATGGCTCCCAGTCTCAGGCAGCCTTCCTTGTTCAGACTTCTTGCAGTTTTCCTTTTGCACATGAGCATGGACTGTGTATAGTTAAGGAAAGGTCCCTCGTTGCTTATGCATGGTTCAGTTTCAAACACGTCATACAATGGCAAGCCTTAACAATTATTCAGCACATAGGAAGCGATGGCAGAGGGAAAAAAGGAAAAACCATCACTATTTTCAGATTCAGATTTACAAGGGCACAGCAAGTCATTGCAGGGTACTTCCTTGCTTTCGTCTCATGAGCGTATCTATATAGCACTCTTTTACCAAATTGGGGCAGAAAAAGAAACCTCAAAGGATTACAAGACTTACTCTATATTTTCACTTCTAGAATTAGTGTACCATGGAGGATGAATCTGAGTAGTGGAGAGAGTCTCATATTGTACACTGTAGTCTTCTACAGAATGTGGATTGTGTGCCTACTAGCTTCAGGGACTATTGTGGAAGATTGGTATAGGAAATCATTATATATAAGGGCTCTAATGGAAATACAGTTCATTAAACATATATAGTTATGTGGCCAAGAACAATTCTGAAATGACATTTAAATTGAATTCTGAATGGAAAACCCAAACTCTCCCTAAGAACTGGCTTCGATGAGCTGTTCTAAAGTCAGGATGGCTTCACTGTGCTGGAGCAATGGGAAGTGAGATAGTATTTCTTGGTTTGGAGACCTCAAGACCAAGACAGAGAAAAGTAAGTGTGGGAGGTCCCTGGAGAGTGGACAAGAGATTCTGGGATTTATTGTAATTATAAGACCATCCAATGTAGGTCCTAGTAATATTTACATACTTTTTCAGTTTTTCCTTCTTCAGATGGTAGAAGATGAATTATATGTTAGCAAACATGGAAATATAGAAATGATGAATTTGCTCCTTCTATCTAAGAGGTGTATGATTTGAACTAAGGTAGAAGTTAGTGTACCTACCTTGCTGATGTCTTCCACACAGACTTGACAGTCTTGCACGTGTGTGTGTGTGTGTGTGTGTGTGTGTGTGTGTGTGTGTGTGTGTATGGTGATATTTTGTGAAAGAGCTGGAGAGAAATGTATGAGTTAAAAAGGATGACCAATATTGTCTCAAAATATAGAAACATTGATAGATGAGCATATTTGAGCATGTTTTAAGCATGTAAAGTTTGAAGGTCCTAATGGGCTTCTAAGTGAGATATCAAGCAGGCATCTTATAGACCAGTCATCAGTATGAAATGTTAACATCTCTCTCTCTCTTTCTTAGTCTCCTGGTTTTTCTCTGTTTCTCTGTCTCTGTCTCTCTGTCTCTCTATCTCTGTGTGTGTGTGTGTGTGTGCGTGTGCGTGTGCGTGTGCGTGTGTGTGTGTGTGTGTGTGTGTGTGTGTATAAAATTTAGCGATGGTGTTTTGACAATATTGAATGCTAGAGCTTGAAATTATCCAGCAGAGAGTAAAGGCAGATAGTAGAAATTTGATGACAAAACCCTAAAGTACACCATACAGATCCCAGAAGAGACAGAAAGCAAAGACAGGAGTCTCCACAAATACAGAGAAAAGATATCTGAGAGGAGTGAACAGAAGCCAAGCAAAGACTGTGTTTCAAAACAAAAGGTGGTACCACATGGGACCACCAGATGACACAATTGAAAGGATGATGCTGGAATTAGCAATGTACATTCATGAAGGGTCATGACAGAAGTATTACAGTAGAAGGATGAGGAGGAAAGCCAACTAGAGTTTGAGCACCACTGAAGAAGTGGGAAGATGGATCATTACCTCAAACACCTCTCTCGAAATATTTTCACCTGTGGATTGACTAGAGTAGTGGGAGGGCATCAGAAAGTGATCATGGCAAGGACAAACTTTTAGATTTGTAAAATCTATTGAGGCCAAAAGCAATACAAATAAAATAATCAGCAAACCTTTTCTGTAAAGGGACAGAGAGTAAATGTTTTCATCTCTGAAAGCCATACAGTACCTCTCACCATTATTCACCCCAGACTTTTGTAGCATGAAGGCAGATGAGCATGCTCTGTACAACACCGTGCTGAGAATAATGATATTTGAGCCACTCAGAATTTTTATATTCCAGAAAATGGCTCTCTTCTTTTTTTTTATTTTTAACTACTTAAAAATATAAAGACAGTTCATTAACTTACAATGTGTAAGACGTTGTGTTTGGTCCTTGGGACATAGCTATTGACCCCTAATGTAAGAAGAGATGGCATGTGATATGTAAAGAAGGTATTTCTTGCTAAATGTAAATGTTCAATATCTGGACCATTTACCTAAGTGAATTGAAAGCAGAATCTCAAAAATATTTGTACATCTATGTCCACTGAAGTATCATTCACAAAGTAAAAGAGTTAAAGTCATCCACCCTGTTCCATCCCTATGACAAAAATACTGATTGACCTGTCTCCCCACATATGCATCTTCTTGGACAATATTGCCTGGATCCATACACTCCCCTTTAGCTTAACTGAGAACACAAGTCTTTCTCAACCAGAAGGATAAAGTCCTTCTGGATTCCTAACTTTAATTTTTGCTACCTGATATCAATCTTCCTTAGCATGAGGAAGGTAATCCTGAGAAATTGTCCATAGATAGATGAATGGATAATAAAATGTAAGGGCATTTTATTATTTTTCAGCATCAAAGAGGAATGTTAGGAGTTGGGGAGATGGCTCAGCAGTTAATTGATTGCTATTCCAGAAGATAGGGTTCAGTTCCCATCATGCACACATTGGTTCACAACTGCAACTCCACTTCCAGAGTATTCTATGCCCTTTTCGTCACTCTTTGGCAAGACATGTCGATAATATCCACACATGCATGTACACAAAACACCATAAACAATTAGTACAATCTCAAAATCAGGAGGCATTCTGATATATTATGACATGGGTGAACCTTGAGGATGTTATAATTGTTAAAATAAGACACCCACATAAATACTCTGATCATATATGTATGCGAGGTATGTTCAATAGTCAGACTTACAGAAATAGCAGGATTTTCTTTACAGAGGTTGGGGGATAGGGATCTAAATGTTTCTGTTTAATGGGCATGCAAGTTGAAGATGGAATGAGTTCTAGAGATGAATGATGATGACAACCCACAAAGACTGTATACTTCACACTATTGAAAAGTGGAGTTTGTGTACTTAGATTCTATAGTTCATGCCTTTCACGTCAATTGAAAACATTTTGAAACAACTGGAAGGTTCTGTATTTAATAATATAATTTGAAGGAAAAGATAGCAAGCATGTGTTTTAAAAATAAAATGTATGAGCTATATTTTAAATACATACAATAAAATAATAGTGCTAGTGTCAAGAGAGATTAGTCTTTAAGTTGAATAGGATTTATGAATACCTGTTAGTCTGTAAGAAGTCTCATATCTAAGCACATTCTCATGAGGATATGTTTCTTACTTTTGTGGTGTGTTGTTTTGTGTTGTATGTGTGTGAGAGAGGGGAGGAGAGGGAGAGGGAGAGGAAGAGGGAGGGAGAGCAAGAGAGAGAATATCAAGCATTAAGTTTGGTGGGTAGAGAGGTCGGGCTGGAGGATATGGGAGGAACTGGGAGAGGAGAAATGTATGAGCAAAATATATTGTACTAAAACCATTTTCACAATAAAATATAGCTTAAAATATAGCATAACAGGAAGGTTCTGTATTTAATAATATAAGTTTAAGAATGTAATGTAAAACCTTACATCCTGCTAGAAATGTAAATAACCAAGAGGCAGTGAAAAGAAGAGGTGTGAAACTGCCCTAGACTTCTCACAGGACTACTTGGTAGTAAAAAGACAGAGAGTAATGCTGAGAGTGTTGTAAGGGAGATTGTTTTTCAACTTAGAATTACATGCCTAGTCATTAAATTAAAAGTATGAAAGTAGAATAAAAACCTTTTTAAGACATGCAAAAACTCTTACAAAATATCTTCTTATGTTCCAGCAAGCAGAAGATGAAAACTAAGAAAGGGAGAAAGAAGCATCCATCCATCTACCCACCTATTTATCCATCCATCCATCCATCTATCCATCCATCCATCCACCCACCCAACCATCCATCCATCCATCCATCCATCCATCCATCCACCCAACCATCCATCCATCCACCCATCCATCCACTGAAACGAGGCTAAACTATAGTCAGTATTTCATAGAGCAGATCTTTTAAAAGTGAGAAGAGTTAATAAATGGAGACTATAATTACAATCTTTAGAAATATTTGGGTGTTGTTGTTGTCTTGAAGAGTGGAATGTTTCCTATGATGCTGCTAGCCGATCATCCTAGAACTTGAGAGGTCAGAGTCAAAAGGACTGAAGTTCTGAGTGGCCAGCAATGAAGAGAGAGTGAGGCAGGAAAGACAGAGGAAATTAAATAGTAAAAAGACCCAAAACTTAATAAGAATATTTCTATAAAATATAAAATAAACTACACTGTGGCATGAATTTCAACAATAGGTAGTGTCTTTGTTTGGCTTTTATTACCGTGAAGAAACATAATGATATGCCAGCTCTTATGAAGAAAAATATATAATTGGAGCTGGCTTATAGTTTTAGACTATAGTTATAGTCCCTTATTGTCATGGCAGAAAACAAAGAGACTTGAAAGCAGACATGATGCTGGAGAAGGAGGTACACAGACTCACATGCAGCAGGGAGAGATTGTGACACTGGGCATAGCTTGAGCATGGGCCTCAAAGCCACTTGCCTGTACCCCAGTACGTCCCACAAAGTCACACCTACTGCAACAAAGCCATGCTTCCTAATAATGTCACTCCCTATGGGCCAACATTCAAACATATGAATCTATGATGGCCACACTTATTAAAACCACCTCAACTGGAATATGAGAAATATATTTTATTTTCCTGCTGGGAAAGTTCTTTAAGAGTTTCAAAAGATATGGCATTGGCCTGCTAAGAATGTGACACAAGAAAAAAATAAGGTAATAATGATTGGCTGATTTGAACAGAATTTGCAGTCATAGCAACAGGCCCAAAGGGGTATCCAGCTCAAGGGGAGGTTCGCTTCCAAGGCCTGACACTATTACTGAAGCTAGAGAGTGTTCACAATAAGGGACCCAGCATGACCACACTCCAGAAGACCCAACAAGCAGCATAGTCAGATGCAGATATTTGCACCCAACCAATGGACAGAAGCGGCTAACTGCTCTTGTTGAAATAGGGAAGGCTGAAAGAAGCTGAGAAGGACAACCCTGTAGGAGGACCAGCAGTCTCAATCTGGACCCCTGAGATTTCTCAAACACTGGACCACCAAACAGGCAGCATATACCAGCTGATATGTGGTCCCCAACACACATACTGTAGAGGACTTCTGGGTCTGTGTTTATTAAGAGATGATGCACTTCATCCTCAGGAGACTGGAGACCCCAGGGAGTTTCAAGGTCAGGTGGGGTGGGTGATAGGAACATCCAAGTGGAGACAGGGCCTGGGGAGAAGTTATGGGATGTGAAACAGTCAGAGGGTGGATGGAACAGGGAATAAAGTATGGAGTGTAAAAAATTAAATAAACTTAAATAAAAAATAAATGCCACTTGTTGATTTTTCTTTTAAACTTCAAATCAATCTACAATCATAACATAGCAGAATAGATACACCATCAGATAGAATAAATAATCTTGTTAGCCTTGACAACATAATAGTAATACTGTAGATGATCAGCTATGAAACTTTGAAAGAATAAGGCAAGTAAAAAATAAAGGAGTCCATATCTGAGAATCATATAAATATAACAATGATGTTATATTTATGATGTTTAATGTTATAAAAACAATACAATTAAAATTGGTAATGGATGGATAGATGAAGGAAGAAAGTATCAATTTGCTAATTCCTAATTTCTGATTATTCTTACCAAAATACCAATAGATTACTCTTGAAGCAGAGAAAATTAAAAAGATCAAAAAAGAGAAACCATAAATATATTGACACTTACATTAACTAACATTCGATCACTGTGAAGACATCTGAGAGAAACAGTTGAAAACAGGAAACGTGTTTGATTCATGTTTTGGACGACTTGGTCCAAAATGGTGCTGTCCTACACCATTGTGTCTAGATCTTTAGTGGGACAGAAAGATTATGGCAGAGGTGCATGGCTCAGGAAGGCTTCTTATATCATCTAGGCCAGGAAACAGTACATGGTAGCAGGGAGAAGCCAGGAGATCTCCCCTTCAAAGACATGCCCAAAATGACCTGATTTTTCCAGCCATGCCGTACCTTCCACAGTTTCACCATCTTCCAATGGTCTGTTCACATTCTGAATCTATCAGTTGATCATTCCATTGGTAGAAGCAGAACCCTCTGACCCAGTTACTTTCTCCAAACCTCTCCCTCTGCATACTGCTTTTCATGGGGACCATGCCTTTAGTGCATGATCATAACTGTAAAAGCTATTGAAATTATAACTGACATTGGAGAAAGTATTTCACTTGGCTTAAGACCCATGTGTAATTTCTTTGAAAAAAAATAGTTACCAAGACAAAAAAATGTGCATTGCACTTTAATCCCTTTTTAGAAGTCTTTCATATGCTTTCTTTGATAGCAGTAAGTTTTGACAGTAAATAGCATGATTGTATAGATAAAAAAATTAATGAAATAAAGATGCATAATTATTTGTTCAGAGGAGAATGTGGCCATAAAGATGTGTATCTGGACATGGATTATGGAAAAATAGCCCATAAAAGTAATGTACTACATTAATGAAACAAGTCTGCAATTGCATTTTTCATCAGTGATATAAAAGCAAGCACTTGGAAATTAAGTGAAAATATACAAGAAAATGGTTTTCTTGATTATCATATAATTTATCTTAGGTTTAGTTTATCTCCCTGTTGATTATATACTGGTAGTGAGATTTTCAAAGCTCCGTCAGTCTAAGATCCTTAAGGTATTGAATTTGGATTGACTGGTCACTGGGATACTTTGGTTCTGTGTGATTTGGCTCTAGATGCCATGACAAAGAGCCACAGACTGAGTGTTTTAAATGACAGAAGTATATTTTATGAATGTTCTGGAGGCTGGAAGTCTCCATTGAAATAATTCATCACTTCGCTGAGTGGTTGACAACAAAAATCCAGGAACTGGGAGTTGAAGTATTCCTTGATTAAGTTTAAGTTTGAGACTAGAATTGTAGACAACACACAGACATTATGCTTCCAGATTTTGGAGCTTGGTTCTCTATTACCCACTCTCTACCCCATTACATCAGCACTTTTGGGGAACTTATGATTTATTTAGGGCAAAGAGTAGGGTGGCCTCAACTTCTGTAGGATACATTATCATCTAAACATCATACAAATTAAATGTTTGGCTATTTTGCTAATTCAATTTATCTTCAATTTTACATTATGGGTAGAGTAGATGTTTTCATTGTTTTACCACTAAAATAAAAGATTATCCCTGTTCAATTATATTATATAGGAAATATGTTCTCCATTTGTAAGGGATGGCCGGAGTGGGAAACCAGGTTAGCTCATGCTCTGGGCATACCAAGAGGACGGTAGAGCCTTCTTTCTTTACATGTGTCATAATTAAGTAATCAAGGAAGTTGTGTAGCCCCGGGAGTAGCAATAATATAGTCCATATATCTGACCTGTGTTTTTCCATCATGTCTATCAAGCTAAAGGGGTACTAAGTCTGTATAATGTATAATTTTATTGCATACATCTTCAGTGCATCCCTAAAGCTCATTGGCAATGACTTCAAATGTGCTGCATGCCTTCTTTAAGTTTATTATTCTGCAAGTCAAATACACTTGGTGCTTAATAAATTGTTGGAAAGATTCAAGATGATTTTTCTGGAGTCTCTATTACATCATGTCTAATTCTATGTTTGGAATGATCTTAGAAGATCCTTCTGTCACATTCCCTCACCCTATTTGCTCAGGCTTGACTATGATTGTACTCAACAAAGATTTCAGGAGTAAGGAATGCAGAAACCATGCAAGTTCATTCAAGAAGTCATCTCATACATGAATCACCATTATCTCTGTCTTACTCTTTGATCAAGGAAAGCCACATGGCTTCAGCTTATCCAACAGAATCAAGAAACCAATGCAAACTTGTTACTGAAAACCTCTAGTCATATTGTACCCGATCCCTTCGCAATGAAGATATCATTGTTTTTAATCCATTCTACGATCATTTTCAAATACAATGATAGTAATAATCAATAGCATTATCATGGTTCATATTTGTTTTCATATGAGCTTTACTCATGCTTTTCTCCACCAATCATTCACCAAAAGTCTTACCAACAGGATATGCAAGGCATGGAAAAATAGCTTATAAAACTAATGTGCCTTTGTGTGGAGTACACATCTCTTGAAGGCTGTGGTCATATGTCTGCTTGAGTAGCGGGTTTTCCTGCTCTATTAAGTCAGAACTGACTCAAAGTACAGTGTGATCCCCTCTCTTTATCTCTGTTGACAAGATGAGGAACTGAGCTAATAGAAAGAACAGCCCTTGATAAGCAGAGCAATACAGGTTGCTAAATGCAACATGTGTCTTGTTG
The DNA here is from genome assembly GCF_947179515.1 of Apodemus sylvaticus. Taxonomy (NCBI): domain Eukaryota; kingdom Metazoa; phylum Chordata; class Mammalia; order Rodentia; family Muridae; genus Apodemus; species Apodemus sylvaticus. The sequence continues at coordinate 22,174,781 of NC_067488.1, read as the reverse complement.
ATTGCCTGTTTTTTTCTGGGAGGTCTCATTATTAGAAACCTCACTGCCAAAAGCATGCACATTGGAAACAATAGAATTTCCCAGCCTAGTTTACAAGCATCCCCTGTAACGTTGTCAAGCAGCAGCATCTGCACATCTAGGCAGATCAGCAGCATCTGCACATACCGGTAAATACTGTGTCTTTATAAATAGCTGGGTGAAATCTTGCAGGATCTGAGCTGTGTCTTTGGTATGTCATCAGGACACTTTGTACGGGACTGTCACTAGAAAGAGGAAGTGGGTCTTAGGCTGACAGTGGTTCTTAGGCAGAAACCAGTGAATAACTTCTTGTGAAGTCCACAAAGTTGTATTTGTGTAGTTACCAGAATAAATAGGATTGTCTGAATAAGAAGACACACATCAAAACATACCCAGACTATACTTCATTTGCTATCTTTGTTCTTTTATAATTTCTCCTTTTTAGTGTATTTTCTTGCTTCCCCCCTCCCATATTTGTCTTTATCTACTCTTGGCTAAATCCCACTTCTTCTTTAATGGTTATATTTCTGTACATTGTTCTTTTAGTTTTTTTTTTATTCTTCTCTCATACAATGCATCTCCACAACATTTCCCCTACCTCTACTACTCCCAGTGCCCCCCACCTCCCACCTCCCCCAGATATACTCAGTGTCCCTTAGACTGTTTCATTGTGTCCACCCCTCAAGTCATCTGGCCTCCAAAAAATAGCAGTGCCCACTGTGCCATGCCAAATAAGGCTTGAGATTTCACATGTTTGAGAAGCATATGAATGCTATTGAAAATATATTAATATATTCTATCTGAACACACAATATGTGTGGATTCAGGTACTACTTAAATGTCTTAGATGAACAATTTCTATTGCTTTAACATACCAAAGGGTAGGGGTTATCTGTAATATATTGAGGCAAGAAGCATATTCAGACTGATCCAGGGACCATCTCAAGGTCCCTAGTACTAGTCATTGACAAAGCTGGCCTTCATTGCAAGCCTTTATGGCTCCAAGTGCCAAGCTTCTCTCGTCTCATCCTTCTCTATGTCAGTCAGAAAAATCGAGACTCGGAGATGTGAGCTATGCTACAAAGAATTATGGTGCTAGACAACTGCATTTTTTTTCTGCAAATTCTGCAACTTCTGCTCAGTCAGTACAAGAAAAAATCTAATGGGAGAAAATGAAGCTTCAACCTGAGAATGTCAAGAGCACATCTGAGACTTGAATCAGTTTTGTGACACGTGGAGGATATAGCAGCCATGATGTATGGTGACATTCCGGACCATTCTTTCATTTGTTCAGCAGATGATTATTGAGAATCTTGTGCAGGAACTTGTTCTAAAAATTGGAATTTTTCACGGAATGAGACAGACTTCAACCCTTTTGCGAGGTACAAGGCAATGAGATGAGTCATGTAATAAACAGTAGTTAAAACAAGAGAATTGTGTAGTGTGAAGCATGCGCTTGCTGCAGAGAAAGAAGCAGTAGAGGGAGGTGACGTGAACTGGAAGTATCAGAGGGAGGGATGTTGGATTTCTAAACAGAGAGATGGGGGTGGTGACTCTTACAAAGAAAGAACATAAAAGCAGATACTTACAGAGATAAGCAATTAAGCTGTGTCCATAAAAGAGAATTTGAAGCAAAGTGACTGGGCATTGTTGGCACTATCCCAGCTATCATAGTGAGAAAAGAAAGTATTAAGAGAATATAATCAAAATGACATTGTGACATTGGGTAGGGAGGTTGGGTGAAGCCTTGTCTATACCATTTTAAATGTTTAAAATGGAAACTAATGGAAAACAGAATTCAGTTGGTGGACTGAATCCTTGGAAACAGATGGCTGGGTATGGCGTGATGCTTCTTCCAATTGAATGGAATGGAATTCCAAGGAATGGAATTTGAAGTACTGGAACCTGGGTCTCTCAGGTTTCTCTAGTAGATTCCATGTGGGATAGACGAGAAACAGATAACTCCTTGGTAAATATCAGCAAGAGGATGAAATCTTGATCAAATCAGAGTCTCTTGTATCAGTCTCTATCAGGTGATATGCTGAGAGTGACAGAACAGTTTAGGGTGAGAGAATGTGACCTCCATCTTACATAAGATCACTGTGATCTTTATAGGCTGGACCTTCAAAGTGTCTATTAAATATTGGAGTCTATAGTGTGGAAAGATATTAGGCTGGAAATATAGTTTGAGATTCATCACCCTATATCATGGAATAAAACCAAACTCATTAGACCTCTAGGAAGTTGTGATGCGGCATGAACATGAAAATCAATGTAGCTACTGGTGAAGAAATTCATTTTCCTTTTATTAGAAGATACAACCCAAGAATTAGTGAGATGGAAGTCCAACTTTAATTTTGGCATGAAGTCCCCACAAGTACTTATTAACAATATATAGGTAGTTTTGTATAGATATTTCTGAAAGCTTTCGGTTTTAGGAAGAACCTTGAATCTGTATCCATGTTTGTTCAGGTTTTGTGTAGTGAGAGCAATGAGAGAGAGAAGGAGGAGAGAATGCAGTTGTCTTCAATTATTTGAATGATAGGCAGTCCTTAAGCGAAGTTCCTCATTCCTTCATGAACACACACCCATGCCCATGTGGACATGCCTACACAGCACACATGCACACATGCACACACATGCTCACACATGCGCACACACATGCACATACACATGCAAATACACACATTTTAATATATTCCTCATATCCAAGGTCTTTGAAGCTCTATTTTAGATGTCTTAAATTGAATTGGATTCCTGTGTTAGATTTTAAACAGAAACTAATTAATAAATCAGACTCCTACAGACTTGCTGTGCCTGTAAGTCTGCAGCAACAAGGGGCAAACAAAGAGATGATTGAGCTCCAATGGAGAGAAACAATAGAACATTTCTCTCAGGCCATCCTTACATTCACTGTTTTACTTATTTCAGTGTCCAGAACAATGGTCTTCTAGAACAGTGGTCCCTTAGCCTTCTGTCCTTAACTCTCTCTTAGACTCTGAAAAGTTATAGCAAGCCTCACAGAGCTTTTATTTTAATGGTTTCTACAAATGTGGGAGGATGGCCAATGCAATGGTTAGCAGATGTTTGGAATGATGGATTGAGACCTTAAAAATTGAATTGGGCTTTAGAAAAATGTGCCCCCAAGACAAAACAGCTCTAGTTTGAATTCAGTTCATTTGAGGAAGATTCAAAAGTTTAGATTTCCTATAATTTCAGTATAAGTCAATGGTGTGACTCAATAGTGAGCTAGATTTTGGCTTATCAGTAGTACGTAGGTAGGTAGGTAGGTAGATAGATAGATGATAGATAGATAGATAGATAGATAGATAGATAGATAGATAGATAGATAGATAGAGATAGATAGATAGAGATAGAAATAGCAAAACCACTGAGGAGACTTCCATTTCAGAAAAACAAAAAAGTAATATGAACAAATTACTGTGGTCAGTGGAGAGTAAAATTTTCCAGCCCATTTTTTAAAAAAGCTAAGGAAGCTACACTATGTATTTGAAGTCTTATACATGTATTTTCCCCATTGCTGCTACTTAGGAGTTGTTCACAGGGGGGTTCTACACAGTTGAGAAATTTGATATCATTCTGGTGATGTTCAAAACATGGCTAAAGATAAAAGAAGGTGAAATAATACTTCACTTGCATGCATTCTGTCAACCAAGAAGACGTATGCTCTGTTTTGTTTCCTGGAAATATTCTGGCAGGGAGTTGTCTTCTCTTTGGGAGGTCTGTAATTTAAGAGTTGTCATAATATATTTCATTACAAACCAAGAATGACCCTAGGAAGTGAACTTCGTGGGCCAGGGAGATAGGTCAGATGGTAAAGTGCCTAATGGACTTGCAAGCATGAGAACCCTCATTGGATCCTTAAAACTAAAACAAAGAAGCAAACAAAAGTTAGGTAGCAAGCACTTAGCATCTCAGCTCCAGGTGGGAAGAAACAGATGGATCCCTGGGCTCACTGCCCAACCATCCTTGTCATTTGGTAGCTCCTGGCCAGTGAATGACCAGTCTCAAATAACAGGACAGACAGTATCTAAGGAATAGCAGCCAATATTGTCCTCTGGCTACCTCATACATATACACCTACACATATGCACATGTGCACACATACATGCATATGTATACAAGCACACAAAATAATAGTAAATATATGTGAACTTCATAGACTGACAACTGAATATAACAAATAACTTCACAATTTTCTACACACCTCTTTCCATAATAGTTAAAGTGGGCATTATTTGTGATTTTTTTAAGTTAATTAATTCAAGTGTTTGTGAACTATCACATTTTTTTTTCATATTTAGTGACCGTTTCCTTAATAAATGAGTATTTAATGTCTCTAACGTAGTCATTGGTGGTCTATTATATATAAATGTGCGTTTCCCTCTTCCTCTCTCTTTTTTTCTGCAATCTTGCATATGATCACACAAGAGCAGTCAGCTAAAGAAGACAGGAGTTAAAGAAAGGGTATGCTTTGGTTTGAATAAGAATGGCCCCATATAGACTTAGGTTTTTGACTTCTTGGCTACCTGTTGATGGAAAAGATCATTGGGAAAGATTCACAGGAAAGATGCCCTTGTTTGAGGATGTGAATCACTGGAAAGACTTTTGAGGTTTCAGAAGCCCACGCTATTTCCAGTGTGCTCTCTCTGTCCCGTGGCTGTGTTACAAGATTTCAGCAACTGCTCCGAGGCTGTGATGCCTGCTTCCTGATGTGCTTTCCACCACAATGGTCTACGGTCGCAAACTCATCCATCCAAACTATAAACCCCAAATAAGCTTTTTTCTCCTCAAAGTTGCCATGCATTTGTTGTCTTGTCACAGAAATAGACAAATAACCACTACAGGACACTTCAGGAAAGAGAAAGAAGGAAGCTCCTATGGCTTCCAAATGGATTTAGAATGATGCTGATGTCACATTTACCCCTTTCTGGTAATTGTCTATGAGTCTCACATTGACTTACAAATGGCTAGGAAAGAACTAAGCTCTCTTATCTTTGACAGTCAACAATTAGGTCTCATACAAGCTTATCCAGTAGAGTCTTTACACAGCAATTACATGCTTACAATTACAGTGTTCTCTTATAACTCACAACCAAGTAAATTAAGAGAACATTTGTATTGCACAAAAAGATAAGGGGTAACTAAATTAAAAAATGAAATCAGCCTTTAAAGGCACTTTCTAATATGTTCCTTCAATACTAAATTTATTTATACCTTTTAATTATTTAATTGCTTAGGAGAAAAAGCTTCATTTTTAGCTTTGCAAGCTTGAAATTTACTACATAAAATGATATGGAAGATGGGATTGAATTCCTACTATTCAAATAAACTGTTGCATATCTCAATAATCAATGGTGATTAAAAGTCAAGACCTTATTTATCAGCAGATTGGTAGCCAAAGTTGCACTGTGAAATTGTTATTAATCAGCTGCACATTAGCTTGTCAAAGTTAAGGAGTCATAATGGCAACAGTCCCCAGTTCGCTCTAGTTTTAGATTTACTCTGCCTCTACTTCTCTTCTGTAGCACCAAGATGGTCCCCAGTCATATCTCCATCACAGCAGCAATCAGGTTTTGAGAGTAAATACCATAAGCTGATGCCCTTGAAGAGCTGAACCCTTTACTTCTGTGTGTGAGTTGGAACAGCAGACTGAATCTATCCTCATGCATGAGATTAGCATATTGCCCTCTGCAGAAGGTAGGAGCAGGGCCTGCATGAGTGTCTCATTCTAACCCTGCCCTCCTTCCCTTTGCCTTCCTGTGTTCACACTCTCTCTGGCTAAACACACACTATAAATTACTATACAACATAGCTGAGATGATTGTATTGAGATCAAATAGGAATCATTGGCAAAAAAATAATCATATTTTGCAAACAGCCTTTCCCTTGAGGATATGAGTCTTGCATAATGTCTCCCTGTAAAAGAAAGTAAAAATGTCTGAAACGCATTTTCATTTTGTCGATTTAAAGAGCAGAACTAGTTTAGAAGGGAAATGTCTGGAATCCTGCTTCATGTCACAATACACAGAGGTTAAGATAATAAACTGCCTCGGGCCTCTTTCGGGGCAGCAAAACAAACCAAAAATTGTCTCTGGGGTTGTAAACCAAGGAGTGATGTGGTAGAACTGAACATAGAGAAAAAGCACTGGGGTAAATGTTTTTTTAATGTTTGCCTTTGGGCAGAACTTTTTTTCTATTAGTTTACTGTTCCTAGAAAATACGAAATTCTTTATCTCAGTTGTTTGGACTACTATTATTTTGGTTTAGGCTCCTACTGTGAGGGAAAACGAAGACCTGGCAGCTATTTTAAAAATAAGAAAATGATCGTGTAGTGATGGGCACAAAGAAGAGTGTGGACACAGGAAAGCAAAGGGAAGGAGGGCAGGGGGAGGATGAGGCACCCACGCAAGTCCCACTCCTACCTTGGGCAGAGGACAATATGCTAATCTCATGTCTGGGAATAGGTTCAGCTTGTTGTTCCAACTCACACACAGAAGTAAGGGTTCAGCTCTTCAAGGGCATCAGCTTATGGTATTTACTCTCAAAACCTGTTGCTGTTGGGATAGAGCTAATGATGATGCTACAAGGAGATAGGACTGGGGACTGTCTTGGTGCTATAGAAAAGAAGTGGAGGTAGAGTAAATCTAAAAGCTAGAGCAAAACGGAGATTGTTGTCATGACTCCATAATGCTACCCCCTGAAAAGCTAAAGCACAGACTAATAACATCATGAAACAATGAGTAAGGGTCAGCTGATAAATAGGGGTGTGACTTTTAATCATCATTGGTTAGGGAGAGATGAAACAGTGTATTTTAATAAGAGAAACTCAACCTCACCCTTCATTTCATTTGTTTGTGTTTACCTGTAGCTATATCCCAGTAAGTTTGCACAGTCTCAAGCTCAAGTTTACTTCTTTCAAGGCATACATCACCAAATTCTATTGTATACAATTAATTGTAATAGAATGTAGCCTGAAGGGAAAATGAGGAGTCTTCTTAGGTATTAGCTTTAGAAGTTTCTGATAAAGAAATATGGCTAAGATAAGCATCAGTAAAGGGCTGTTGAGGATCCATCCTGAGTTGACTTGACACGTTTGGGTAAATCATCCCCTGAAGTCAGGCTGATGGGCTCGAGTCCTCTGTTCCTTAGGGAATAAGCAAGTTAAAGGATGACCTTTCAAGATAAGGAAGTTTAATGTATTGATGTATAAGCAACTTTGTCTCCTGCCTTCCCTGTCCTAATTTACAGTCTTCTCTGACTGGTTTATAGGAGTCTTCAAAAAATGTGATTAGCTGTACTTGAAAGAAACTTGCAGGAGTTTCAGGGTAATGATGTGTCAGCTATAAACTAATTCAGCTAATCTGAGGGGAAAGTTTCAGAGTAGGAAAGAGCCATCCATATACAGAGGTGCTGAGTCGTGAAACGTGCTACAAAGTGCATCTCTGCCTAAAAACTCTCAAATTCTAGTGTTTTTGATCATGTGAGGGAAAGAATGTCATGGTGGGCCAAGGAAAAAGATGAAACACCAGCATTCAAACAACAGCAGCTATAAAACCTTGGGTTCGTTGGAATTCTTCAAACTCAACGTTCTCTAATCAGAATTAGGAAAACTGTATATGGTTTCAAATAGAAGGAGAAAAATAGCTGTATCCTTAGATGGGGCAAAAGGGTGGTAGGCAGAGGCAGCCATATTTGATTAGTGAGCTCAGGATACCACAAAGAAAGCAGCCAGGATTGGACCTGAAGCCACTTAAGGACACTGATTGAATAAAAATCATCTCAGTTCATTAAGTCATTCAGTAATTCTTTCTGCCTGTACTTGTCAATATCCATATTGGTACCTGCTGGACACTGTGGGGAGCAGAGCATGGTTATAGAGAAGCTCTTTTCTGTCATTACTACAGTTGTAGATCAAACTACCACAAATCCTACTGATAAGACAAACATTCATTTGGAACATTGAGAAGCTTCTCCTTTGTGGTGTCTGTGATTCTCAGCCAGAAGATTCAGAGACTTGGGGCTACAATTTCCGATATGTGTTTGCTTGTTTAGTAATAGTTGATGGCTGATGTCAGGGAAGGGGTTGACTGAAACTCCTACATAGGATCTCATAACATGATCTGGATTTCCTCACAGTGTAGTAATTGAGCTCCCTGGTTGAACTCTGAAGTAGAAGCCAGACAAAAGCTGTGTCTTTTATGACCCAGCCTCAGAACTAATACAGCATGAATCCCACTGTATTCCATTGGTCAGGATGATCACGTGCCTTGCTGAAGTTTAATGACTGGATACATAAGCTGCTAGTATCAGAAAAAGTAATTTCAGTCATACCACATAGAGTATGTACACTTAAATGTAAAAATATACATACATGACATCATTTCACAAAACTATAACTAAATTTGATAAGCATTAAAATTATTGCATGATGATATCTTAGTTACTTTCCTATTGTATTAGGACACATACCATCGTCAACCTTTTTTTTTTTTATTTGATATAATTTATTTACATTTCAAATGATTTCCCCTTTTCTAGCCCCCCCCCCACTCCCCGAAAGTCCCGTAAGCCCCCTTCTCTTCCCCTGTCCTCCCTCCCACCCCTTCCCAGTTCCCCGTTCTGGTTTTGCCAAATACTGTTTCACTGAGTCTTTCCAGAACCAGGGACCACTCCTGCTTTCTTCTTGTATCTCATTTGATGTGTGGATTATGTTTTGGGTATTCCAGTTTTCTAGGTTAATAACCACTTATTAGTGAGTGCATACCATGATTCACCTTTTGAGTCTGGGTTACCTCACTTAGTATGATGTTCTCTAGCTCCATCCATTTGCCTAAGAATTTCATGAATTCATTGTTTCTAATGGCTGAATAGTACTCCATTGTGTAGATATACCACATTTTTTGTATCCACTCTTCTGTTGAGGGATACCTGGGTTCTTTCCAGCATCTGGCAATTATAAATAGGGCTGCTATGAACATAGTAGAGCATGTATCCTTATTACATGGTGGGGAATCCTCTGGGTATATGCCCAGGAGTGGTATAGCAGGATCTTCTGGAAGTGAGGTGCCCAGTTTTCGGAGGAACCGCCAGACTGCTTTCCAGAGTGGTTGTACCAATTTGCAACCCCACCAGCAGTGGAGGAGTGTTCCTCTTTCTCCGCACCCTCTCCAACACCTGCTGTCTCCTGAATTTTTAATCTTAGCCATTCTGACTGGTGTAAGATGAAATCTTAGGGTTGTTTTGATTTGCATTTCCCTAATGACTAATGAAGTTGAGCATTTTTTAAGATGCTTCTCCGCCATCCGAAGTTCTTCAGGTGAGAATTCTTTGTTTAACTCTGTACCCCATTTTTTAATAGGGTTGTTCGGTTTTCTGGAGTCTAACTTCTTGAGTTCTTTATATATATTGGATATTAGCCCTCTATCTGATGTAGGATTGGTGAAGATCTTTTCCCAATTTGTTGGTTGCCGATCTGTCCTCTTGATGGTGTCCTTTGCCTTACAGAAACTCTGTAACCTTATGAGGTCCCATTTGTCAATTCTTGCTCTTAGAGCATACGCTATTGGTGTTCTGTTCAGAAACTTTCTCCCTGTACCGATGTCCTCAAGGGTCTTCCCCAGTTTCTTTTCTATTAGCTTCAGAGTGTCTGGCTTTATGTGGAGGTCCTTGATCCATTTGGATTTGAGCTTAGTACAAGGAGACAAGGATGGATCAATTCGCATTCTTCTGCATGCTGACCTCCAGTTGAACCAGCACCATTTGTTGAAAAGGCTATCTTTTTTCCATTGGATGTTTTCAGCCTCTTTGTCGAGGATCAAGTGGCCATAGGTATGTGGGTTCATTTCTGGATCTTCAATCCTGTTCCATTGATCCTCCTGCCTGTCACTGTACCAATACCATGCAGTTTTTAACACTATTGCTCTGTAGTATTGCTTGAGGTCAGGGATACTGATTCCCCCAGATTTTCTTTTGTTGCTGAGAATATTTTTAGCTATCCTGGGTTTTTTGTTGTTCCAGATGAATTTGATAATTGCTCTTTCTAACTCTGTGAAGAATTGAGTTGGGATTTTGATGGGTATTGCATTGAATCTGTATAGTGCTTTAGGCAAAATGGCCATTTTAACTATATTGATTCTACCGATCCATGAGCATGGGAGGTTTTCCCATTTTTTGAGGTCTTCTTCCATTTCCTTCTTCAGAGTCTTGAAGTTCTTGCCATACAGATCTTTCGCATGTTTGGTAAGAGTCACCCCAAGATACTTTATACTGTTTGTGGCTATTGTGAAGGGGGTCATTTCCCTAATTTCTTTCTCAGCCTGCTTATCCTTTGAGTATAGGAAGGCCACTGATTTGCTTGAGTTGATTTTGTAACCTGCCACTTTGCTGAAGTTGTTTATCAGCTGTAGGAGCTCTCTAGTGGAGTTCTTTGGGTCACTTAGGTAGACGATCATGTCGTCTGCAAATAATGATAGTTTGACTTCCTCCTTTCCAATTTGTATCCCTTTGACCTCCTTATGTTGTCGAATTGCCCGAGCTAGTACCTCAAGTACAATATTGAAAAGATAAGGAGAAAGGGGGCAGCCTTGTCTGGTCCCTGATTTCAGTGGGATTGCTTCAAGTTTCTCTCCGTTTAGTTTGATGCTGGCTACCGGTTTGCTGTATATTGCTTTTACTATGTTTAGGTATGGGCCTTGAATTCCTGTTCTCTCCAAGACTTTAAGCATGAAAGGATGCTGAATTTTGTCAAATGCTTTTTCAGCATCCAATGAAATGACCATGTGGTTTTGTTCTTTGAGTTTGTTTATGTAGTGGATTGTATTGATGGATTTCCGTATATTGAACCAACCCTGCATTCCCGGGATAAAGCCTACTTGATCATGGTGGATGATCGTTTTGATGTGTTCTTGGATTCGGTTGGCAAGAATTTTGTTGAGTATTTTTGCATCGATGTTCATAAGGGAAATTGGTCTGAAGTTCTCTTTCTTTGTTGGATCTTTGTGTGGCTTTGGTATCAGCGTAATTGTGGCTTCGTAGAAGGAATTGGGTAGTGTTCCTTCTGTTTCTATTTTGTGGAATAGTTTGAAGAGTATTGGTGTTAACTCTTCTTTGAAGGTCTGGTAGAATTCTGCACTGAAACCATCTGGTCCTGTGCTTTTTTTGGTTGGAAGACTTTCTATGACTCCTTCTATTTCTTTAGGCTTTATGGGACTGTTTAGATGGTCTAGTTGGTCCTGATTTAATTTTGGTATTTGGTATCTGTCAAGGAAATTGTCCATTTCCTCCAGATTCTCCAGTTGTGTTGAGTACAGGCTCTTGTAGTAGGATCTGATGATTTTTTGGATTTCCTCAGTTTCCGTTGTTATGTCTCCCTTTTCATTTCTAAGTTTGTTAATTTGGATACTTTCTCTGTGCCCTTTGGTCAGTCTGGCTAAGGGTTTATCTATCTTGTTGATTTTCTCAAAGAACCAGCTCCTAGTTTTGTTGATTTTTTGTATGGTTCTCTTTGTTTCTACTTGATTGATTTCGGCCCTGAGTTTGATGATTTCCTGCCTTCTACTCCTCCTGGGTGAAATAGCTTCTTTTTGTTCTAGGGCTTTCAGGTGTGTCATTAAGTTGGTAATGTATGCTCTCTCCATTTTCTTTTTGGAGGCACTCAGGGCTATGAGTTTTCCTCTTAGCACTGCTTTCATTGTGTCCCATAGATTTGGGTATGTTGTGTTTTCATTTTCATTGTGTTCTAAAAAGTCTTTAATTTCTTTCTTTATTTCTTCCTTGACCAAGGTGTCATTGAGTAGAGTATTGTTCAATCTCCATGTGTTTGTGGGTTTTCTGTTGTTTCTGTTGCTATTGAAGACCACTTTTATTCCATAGTGATCAGATAGGAGGCATGGGATTAGTTCTATCTTTTTATATTTGTTGAGGTCTGTCTTGTGACCAATTATATGGTCGATTTTGGAGAAGGTACCATGAGGTGCTGAAAAAAAGGTATATTCTTTTGTTTTAGGATAGAATGTTCTATATATATCAGTTAAATCTAATTGGTCCAAAGCTTCAATTAGTTTCATTGTGTCCTTGTTTAGTTTCTGTTTTCCTGATCGGTCCATTGAGGAAAGTGCAGTGTTGAAGTCACCCACAATTATTGTGTTAGGTGCAATGTGTGCTTTGAGTTTTAATAAAGTTTCTTTTATGAAAGAGGGTGCCCTTGCATTTGGAGCATAGATGTTCAGGATTGAGAGTTCTTCTTGTTGTATTTTTCCTTTGACCAGCAAGAAGTGTCCCTCAGAGTCTCTTTTGATGACTTTGGGTTGAAAGTCAATTTTATCTGATATTAAAATGGCTACTCCAGCTTGTTTCCTGAGACCATTTGCTTGTAAAATTGTCTTCCAGCCTTTTACTCTAAGGTAGTGTTTGTCTTTGACCCTGAGGTGTGTTTCCTGTAAGCAGCAAAATGTAGGGTCCTGTTTACGTATCCAGTCAGTTAGTCTGTGTCTTTTTATTGGGGCATTGAGTCCATTGATGTTAAGAGATATTAAGGAATAGTGATTGTTACTTCCTATCATTTTTGACATTATTTTTTAAATTTGATTGCTTAACTTATTTGGGTTTGATGAAAGGTTACTATCTTGCTTTTTTCAGGGTGGAGTTTCCCTCCTTGTATTGGTGTTGTCCTCCTATTATCCTTTTTAGGGCTGGGTTTGTGGATAGATATTGGGTGAACTTGGTTTTGTCGTGAAATATCTTAGTTTCTCCATCTATGGTGATTGAGAGTTTTGCTGGATATAGTAGTTTTGGTTGGCATTTGTGTTCTCTTAGAGTCTGCATGAGATCTGCCCAGGACTTTCTAGCCTTCATAGTCTCAGGTGAAAAGTCTGCTGTGATTCTGATAGGTCTTCCTTTATATGTTACTTGGCCTTTTTCTCTTACTGCCTTTAGTATTCTTTCTTTGTTTAGAACATTTGGTGTTTTAATTATTATGTGACGGGAAGTATTTCTGTTCTGGTCCAGTCTGTTTGGAGTTCTGTAGGCTTCTTGTATATTCATGGGCATCTCTCTCTTTAGGTTAGGGAAGTTTTCTTCCATAATTTTATTGAAGATATTTGCTGGCCCTTTAAGTTGTAAATCTTCACTCTCATCTATGCCTATAATCCTTAGGTTTGGTCTTCTCATTGTGTCCTGGATTTCCTGGATATTTTGGGTTACAAGCTTTTTGCACTTTGCATT